>NC_090927.1:240991485-241314795 GCF_040938575.1 Ambystoma mexicanum
TGAATGCAAGCTCATAGAAACGCCAGAGTCGGGACAGGGACTATCTTTAGTAATATATGATGTGTGTATGTAATGTCAAACAACTGTGTACCTGGGAAATATGTATTTGGATCAGGTATAGATTTGTCGGCAAATTGACCAGGGGAGGATCCTCTGACCCATAAACAGACCTCATCACTCTGACTCACAACCCAATTCCCCCAATCATGAGAGAGGGGAGAATTGGGCCAATGACAAGTAGAGAGGGGCAGGCTTAGCTAGGCCCAGGCACACACCCATTTTCAAAACACATAAAAAGAGACTGCTGGGACAGGCAGAGACATTCAATTCCATTTTCTGCGGGACGCTCTGCCGGGAGACTCCAGACTTCACATCCATCAATCTCCAAAGACCAGAACTTTACTTCAGAACTTAAAGCAAGGGCCTAAACCCACAAACTGAGAACTCTTCTCAGCAGGCCTCAGCATCCTTAAAATCATTCGAAAACTATTCCACAGCCGGGCGAGCTGTCTGAATTCTGTGCCAAGAACTTTTGCCAGTACCCAGAAAGCAGTGTTACATACAGAATCCACTTGACCCGGACCGGAAGCAGACCAGAGATCCAGAGAACCACAGGCCGCTGTATCCAGAGAGCTGACCCAGATCGCTATGAAGTGCCGAGACCAGAACCGGAGTCCAGTCCAAAACCTGACCAGATCTGTGGTGAGGCCCATTCCTGCCCAAAATATATTGTGAGTACCGCCAGAACTGTGCAGAACCCAATCTCTTAGTTAAAATAATGTAATCCAAGCTATTTTAACCTAATTAGAACAGCCTCCTAAAATCGTGCCAGCTGTCATTTTTAAAGTTGCACAACTGTCAACTGTCAATTATGCAGCTGCAAGCTGTCACCTGTCATTTTGCGTTTTACTTTAAATCCGAAAATCTACCTTTATTAAATCATCCGTATCTCCGGAACCGTTTGTGCTAGGAACGAGATTTAACTTTCATCTGAAAGCCTAGAATCTAGGCTTTCCAACGAACCTGGAACCGACCTCCTACTCCCTATACTTTTTCCACGATCGCGAGACAGGCACTCGCAAAATTTACCGCGATTTGTGATTTGGCCCGATTTCTTCATCTGTAGAAATCAGCAGCTTTTTGCTTCTCTTTGCTAAAATTCGTCTGCAATCTGCTAATCATTCATAGAGTATTGTTAAAGTGAGCCTGAACTAATATAAAGTAGCCATCACCTACCCTGAACCTCTAAAGGGAATTAAAAGCAATTTTAGCACCTTTTCACTTCCTTGCAAACCACATTAAAGTAACTTGCCTGTGTTTAAAACTCATCCCTGTTTTCTCTAAGCTTGCTGGGGGAACTGGAAATGTGTATTGCATTATAAAGTGTGATTTGTTGGGATTCTTGAAGACTGTGTGCTCTCCTTCCATTTCTTGTATTGCATAGGGGGGGAGTGAATTGTCAAAAGAAAAAGTGATCATATTACTGTACTGCATTTTATTCCACCTTGCGTTTCCTTGAACCATATAAAGCATTCTTTCCCACCTTATTCTGCTGTTCCTATTCATAAGTTACCTCTTGCTGACTACTGCTCATATTCACAATTGTAATATCCATTATCAATTTATTATAGAAGTGTGATATATATATATATTGTTTACATTTTCAAATAAACCCTTTAATTTGCAAAACAAACCTACTTCTTGGCTCAGTGGTGTCAGGGGGATTCTAAGAGGGGGGTGTTATACAAGGGTTGTCATCCAGAGTACTGAACTGGATATAAAAATACATCAATAAGGGTTTTCCTCAGCATCCCAAACTAGGCATTGACTTAGCTGTAGTGTTGATTGAATATCGCTTACAAAAGTGTGGGCTCGGAGCCGGGATATTTTGGGTTAGAATTACCACTTGTGCAGATTAATACAGTGTGCCAACTGACCAGATACACATATCTGGTTAGATCACCACGCTGTTTTACACTATGAAAGCATCGCTCAAAGGAACGCTCTAAGGAAACGGTCTGTTTTGTAAAATAAAATACAAACTTCTGTAAGTCAGGAAGGAACTCAAATTCCAGAATGACGACCTTGGTAGATATGAAAATAGCCAGAGAACACTTCTTACATAAGCTATTTGTGAGAGGTGAGTGGACTCATCAGGACCAAACGGTCTGGTTGCAGGCAATCGCGCAACAGGTCACTGAAACAGGGTCAGATACATGGAGAGATCAGGGTCCATTACATGTGGCCCTGAGTGAATTATACATGGCTCCTAAAGTTAAAGATGAACACGACAAGATGATTAGGATAGCGGCATATTTGTATCTATATATGGGAGCCATGCAGGACAAATGTGCTGAAGGCCATGATCTGGCAAATAGGCAACAGATGGCGTTAGAAAAGGCCCAATCTGACCTGGTCTCTTCTGAGCAGAGGCTGCAGAGGAGCAAGGAGTCAGAAAAAGATAGTAGGCAGTATATCATTAAAATAAAAGAGGACATGCATATGCTGCAACAGGAAAAGACAGACCAGGATACCAGAATTCTGGCTTTGCAGAAGGAGCACCAAGACAGTTTGGACTCCTTACTGCAGAGCCAGAAAAAGCTGGAGCAACAG
Source organism: Ambystoma mexicanum (assembly GCF_040938575.1). Taxonomy (NCBI): domain Eukaryota; kingdom Metazoa; phylum Chordata; class Amphibia; order Caudata; family Ambystomatidae; genus Ambystoma; species Ambystoma mexicanum. The sequence continues at coordinate 240,994,099 of NC_090927.1, forward strand.
ATCAATCTCAACAGGGCATGCACAGAGCAGGTATCCATCCTGCAAATCCAACTAGACAGAGAGAAAGAGGAAAGCAATACATTGATTTTGAAAGACCTAAATACCCAGGCAGAGTTTGATGAAGAACACCAGAAAGCTGGTGCCTTTCAAAGGCAGAGGGAAGACCTGGCATCACAAATGCAGGCTCTTGGTCAGGAAAGGGATACCTTAGGCCAGGAAGTCTGCCATTTAAAAGGAAAAATTGAAGAAAAGCACTTGGCCCTCCAGGGGCTGGGTGACCTCCAAAAAGAGCATCAGGGCTTGCTAGATCAACCAGGAGGGTGGAGGAGGCTCTGGCAAGAAAGGAGCAGGCCAGTAGGGATGGGACTGAGGAGGTAACCCTCCTGCAGCAGAGACTGGCCCAGTACTCCAGGACCAATCAGGGGGCACAGAGAGAAAATGAGGCTCTCTGTCAGCACAATGATAGGCTCCAGCAACAGGTAGCCATGCAGGAGAGACTGATCGATTCTAGTAAGGCCTTAACTGAGGAACTGAAAGCGCAGGCTCTTGCATTGCAACAGGGAACAGGGGCGGATAGAGATGAGGTTCGCTGGGAAAGAGAAACTCCTGAGCATAACCTCAGGAGCCCTAGTACCAGAGGCCTTCATCTCTCCCAGTCCCTGGACTCTGCCACCCCCATGGCCCCTGGCGCGCATGAGCACAGAGCCACAGGAATGGCAAATTACTATCCAGCCAAGATTATGGGGCTCATGAGCCAGTACCACCCAGGAATGGAGGGGCGGCCATCCGGGTTTGGGCACTCAAGCACAGTGCAATTTAGTGGGGAACCCCAGGAGAGTAGGCCCATTAAGGGCATCCTGAAAACCTCTGCCCAGTTAGGTCAGTGGGGGGGGTACCCATCAAACCCTGCCAGCAAAGAGGGATCTGAAGACTCCTCTGAGCATTACAGGACACAGGAGACCAGGTCCCCACATTCTGCCAGCCATTCCGAGGCTTGCAGAATCCGGCAAAACCTGGAAGATCAGACGGGCACCTCTGGGAGCAGCGCTTCTGAGTCGGAGGATGAATGGACCAGGGTTACCCGAACCAAAAAGGCCAATAAGGCAAAAAGGGCCTTGCTTAAGGACCAATTGAAACAAATAAAGGCAATAAGGAGTGTCATCACGCCTTATCATAAGCATGCCAAGTATTCTGTTTGGGAACACTTGGAGCTCTATGAGCAAATGATGGAGACTTTCCATTCGAAGGACAGCAGTAGCTGCATCCAGTACGTTAAATGGACCTTCTCACCAGAATACTCCAGTTTCTTTTGCAGGGCTGGAGGATCAAAACCATTCAAGGTGATCCACATACAGGGCAGCCATCTTGAAACATTTTTCTGTGCACAGAAATCCTCAAGAGGCTCGCAAGGCAGCCTACAATTTGCAATGTGGGGAGGATCAGGCCCCACAAGAGTTTGTGGAAGAATTAAAGCGTGCTTTTGCGCAGACCACCAGAAGGGTGCGCACGGATAGCAGAGAATTTATCAATACGTTTTTCCATGCCTTACCCAAATACATAATGACCCAGCTCGTGAGAGATTTTCATGAGAAAAGATCTTTAGACTGGGTCATTGAACAGGCTACCCGGATCTATGAGGTGCAGAAGTACATCGAAAATAAAAATAATGCGCCGAAAACCCCCAAAACCAACAGCACCCCTGCTGCTGACAAGGTGGCAGAGGTAAAGGTTGCCCCCGTTTTATATTTGGAGATGGGGGGCCCTAAAAACCTGCCTGCACCAAATAATTCACAGCCCAGAAGGCCCTCGGGCCAGTCACAGACAGGGAGTCAAGGAGGTAGTCGCACAAATGGGGTCCCCCCCTCCCCTGACTATGTAAGTCCCCGCTACAAGGGAAACCGACCAATCCTGGGTTATTTGTGGACTCCTCCAGCCCAAGGGGGGGGGATCCAGCCAAGCACCTGACCAGGGGAACTTCCCTCCTAACTTCCCCCAAGAGGGCAGAAATTCACCAAATCCTGGGCAGAACTTTTTCCCCAGGTATCCACCCAATTTCCAGCCCCAAAATCATCCATCCTTCTTTCCCCAATTCCCTGAGCCCAGACAACCCAATCCGGGAGAGGGGAGGCCAAGGGTGGAGGGGTACCAAAATCTTCCCAACCAGGGGTACTACCAGAGAAGGGATAGCTACCCTTCCCGGGATAAGCCCAGGGGAGAAAATAGAGCCCTGTATCAGCCTGAGCGGGTTTCACAACTTGAGCGCCAGGTCCAAAATATGGCACGGGATCTGGGTCACATACTGAGGGCTCAACAGAACCCTCAGATGAGCATGCCACCGCAGAATGCCCCAAACTCTGGACCTGGTGCTCCAAAACAATGACAGGGGCAGCACCCCGATAACCCACCGGTTCCCAGGGAGGAGGCACAAGGGGAAGAGGGGTGTAAAGCCTTGGAGGAAGCTTCCTTCCTCACTTGTAAACAGCCCCTGGAAACCCAGGAACGGAAACGAAATCTCCTGCCACTGAAAACCTGCCTCCCAAGGAGCAGAGGGGTGGTAGGAGAAACAAAGGACCCAAACAGACCCATTTTGTGGAGGAGGTACAGATCTTCCAATTTGAGGGAGAGGGATCCTCAGAGGATCCTGGGGAAAGGATCTTCTCCTTTAGAGATGGGAGAACTCCTCCCAAAGAAAAATGGGTCCCAAGGGATTCCAATCCAGACTGGGGAGATATGGAGACTGAGCTACCGCCGCCCATGATCTCATCCCAGAACCCACAATACCGAAATCCCCTGGTTCAAACCCATCCTGGTGACTGCCTCCAAAAAAGGGGGGGCGGCCCAGAACCGGAACCAGGGGAACCCACAATGCTCTGATCTCCAGTTGCCAACTTTTTCTTTCAGATTCCCAAGGCTCTCCACAGAATTCTGCCAAAATCTCTTAGCTAGCAATGTCCAAAACCAGAAAGTTAGCCCACCAGTTGTCCAAAAATGTGCATTATCTGTGCCCCCTTGAGGAGAAGGAGGGAAGATATTATGCCCCGGTACAAGTACAGGGGCAGGGTACAATTTCGGCACTGGTGGACACTGGATCCCAAGCTACCCCTCTGTCCAAAAGGGCCTTTGATGAACTAAATGCAGGAAGGGGGGAGAATTACCGTATTCCTCTCACCTCTCTTCCTGGACAACTGCAGAACTTTGACGGGAAGGAAATTCCGGTTGAGGGGACTGCAGATTTGGACATCAAAATTGGGTGACACAAGGTGAAACACCAGGTCATAGTAGTGACTCCAGAGGGCACCCCTTGTTTACTAGGGAACGACCTCCTGAGAAGGTTGTCACCCCTAATAGATTGTGTAAACAAGGTCATCTGGACCCAGACTAGCCGACCAATACAATTAAAACAGAGTGTCAACCATGTTAGTCTAAACGGCACATGCCACATGGTTGAACAAAAATCTGACCAAGTAGAATTTCACTTCCAGAACAACCAAATTCCAGACGTGACAGTAATACCAGTAGGAGAACAGACTGGTGATGGGGGGTCCTCTCTATTTCTGAAAATCAACCTTCCTTCCAGTTTAAGGTGGTATTCCACACTGAAAGGAAACACCCTGAAATTCTTTACTAATCCACAATCAGAAACTCCCACTCCGATAGTCCAGAAAGATGTGAAATCAGCTCAGAGCCTGGCTGATATTCAGCAAATTGGAGATCAGTTGTTCATCCCTGTTCAGTTAAATGAGGGGAAGGACTCTGTTCTCGCCCGAGTGTGCGTGAACAACGGTAAGAGCTTCATCAGCAAAGCCATGTTTCGCCAACTCCCAAAAGATCCAGCCATTCTCACATTCAAACTGACAGACAAATGGGAATGGACCTGGAAGCACCCAATTCCAAACATCTCCTGCCAAGCAGGTGTATTTTCAAAATCTCCATCGGCAACAAGAGCATAGTCCATAATTGTTGGGTCGTGCGAAACGTCACTGCTGCCTTTTACTTAGGTGGTGACATTCTCAATCGCTTTGCCATTAGTTTGGACCTAATAAACTACAAAGCTTGGTCCCGATTAGCGGATAATCCCATGGGCTTTGATGATTCAAAAAAAGAATTTAGGTCAGCTCAATTGCTACCTTATGCAGTTGAAATTCAGATTAAAGAGGAAGTCACCATCCCAGAAAGGACCCGACAATTCTCCCTGGAAGTGAAAGTTAAAAGAGGACAAAAATTGAAAAACCCTGATGCTTTTATTCATCTAAATGCTTCTCTCCAACAGCAAGGGTTAGGGGTAAACCCAACACCATTAGTCAACATAGAACATGACACCATTCCAATAGAGGTGGATAACAGCGACTTAAAGAGTATTACTCTAGCCGCAGGCACCATTATTGGAATGGCGGTTGATGACCGACATTTCTCCATTGATTTAGGAAATGAACTGTTAGGACCGATCCCCAAGGACTGTTTTGACAGTGACAGTGAAGACAATACAACACCAGACAGGATTTTCACCCGGCATGGGGGGAACTTCCTGGTGTACACTTCTTGCCCTTATGGTAAGGAAGATGTGACTTGTGACTTTAGGAGGGATGAGGTGATTTTCCAGGTCCATGAAGGCTGCCTTTCCCACCTGAGGCCTCCAGTCCAAATCAGCACTCTGACCAGGGACTTCTCCACCCAGCTGGAGGAGGCTGCTGAGATAGCCAAACCAGAAGTCTTTCCAGGCTTCAGGCAGATGGTGGAAGAGAGAGTCAACCTAGCTGATGCCTGTGTGACTCTGGAACAGAAGCAAAAGTTGAAACAAGTTTTCTTGGATTTCCAAGATCTCTTTGCGGTAGACTCATATGACTGTGGTTGCACCGACATCCACACCACAACAATTCCCACGGACCCTGGAATGACTCCAGTGTTTGTGAAGCAATATCGTTTGCCTCTCGCACCATGGAGTCCCTTACTGAAATAGTTAACACCCTTGAGTCCCGGGGAATAATCCGTCCAGTACACAGCACCTTCAATAATCCGGTGCTGGGAATATTGAAGCCAAACGGCCAGTGGAGACCCTGCGCCGACCTTAGGGAGCTCAACAAACGGGTCCATACTTCCCGATGGCCTCTGCCCTACATTGACCAAGGGCTGGCCCAGATTCATGGGTTACAGGTATTCACAGCAATAGACCCGACCAATGGATACTGGACCGTGCCTGTCAGTAGGGATGACCAATACAAACTGGCTTTTACCTTTGGGGGCCAGCAGTACACATGGACCCGGACTCCCTTCGGATACCTCAACTCCGGCAATGAATTCAACATTTTCCTACATAAGGCCATGCCCGACCTGGGTGCGAGGGGTAACCTGGCTTATGTAGATGATGTCCTCATCAAAATTTCATCTGTGGAAGAACACATAGCAGAGATCCGTTATGTTCTGACACAGTTGAGGGCCGCCAGAGCAAAACTTTCCTTTCAGAATGCACAGTGGTGTAGAACCCGTGTTAATTTCTTAGGGCATGAGATTGCTCCTCAGGGTCTCTGTCCCCAGGAAAAGAAAGTGGAAGCACTCCAGAAACTGAAGGATTACACAACTCTGCGGGAACTAAGGAGCCTCCTTGGACTGACTAATTACAGCAGAAAGTTCATTGAAGGCTACGCAGAGATCACTAGACCCCTGATTCATCTCTTGAAGGGAGGGGTCAAGTGGGAATGGGGTCCAGAACAATCCGAGGAAGTCAGACAACTCAAGAGAAGCCTCTCACAAGCGCCTTGCCTAGCTTACCCTGTCAGAAACAAGGAGTTCTTCCTGGAGACAGGGTTCTCTAATACGTGCTTGAAGGCAGTATTATACCAAAAGCATGACAAAGTCAATAAAGTAATCTCCTATGCGAGCAAAACTTTATCCTCTGTGGAGGAAAAATTCAACGATTGTGAGAAGGCACTCCTGGCAACGGTGTGGGCATTGAAGAATTACCGCCTGTTTATCCATGGGGAACACATCATAGTGGAGACTCCACACCAGCCTCTGCAATACCTCCAAACTGACAGAATCCGGGCCGGAAATGTGAGTAATTTCCGAATTACTTCCTGGATTCTGTCAATGCAAGGCTTTCCTGTAGAGGTCAGATATGGCCAAAACAAGAAGAGTCCCCTCGCGCAAGGTCCGGCTGACTTGCATGATTGTGCCAGAGAAAACTGTCTCAAGAACGAAAGTCTAAAAACCAAGGACAACATGGAGGCATACCTTAATTCCCCACACAAAGTCTTTGGATGGATGCTCTTACCATGTTGACAACAACGGGGAGAAAGAACTGGTGGCCGGCGTAGGGAATGCATGGGTGAGGGAGTTTCCAGAACCTTCCGCTGGATACAAAATTGGTCCCCGAAGTAGTCAGGTGGCAAAATTGATCGCTGTGCATCAGGCCATCCTCACTGCTGTCCAACATCAACTCCACGAACTGGTCATAATCACAGATTCGGATTATGTACGGAACGGGTTCGTGGATCACCTGGTTAATTGGAAAACCAGAGGCATGTTATGTGCTAATAAAAAACCCCTGAAACATGGGAAGCTAATCCAAAATATTGATGATCTGGCCACATCGAATGGGATGACCATCTACTAGAAAAAGATCAAGGGTCATTCAAAAGTAGAGGGACCAGACAAAACTGGAAATGACTTAGCTGATCAGCTGGCCAAAACCGGGGCCATCCAAGGGAATCTAATAGAAATAGAGTCCCTGTTGGGGGAAATCCAGGTCACTGCTATCACTACGTCCCAGACAAATGCTCACAATGATCTTTCAACGGCCCAATGGAGTAAGGAGACCCCTGATGCTGATTTGATTACAGCTCAGAAGGGGGATCCAATAATTGGTAAGTTTTACCAACACATTGAGGACCCTGAGAACTTTCCCCTGACGGATACCGATTACATTGGGAAAGAGGACCTAAGAGTGTTGATGAAATGTCCAAAAAGGTTCCGAATCCAAGACGGTTTGTTGGTAAGGAAATCCCAAGCTGGCCATGATCAGTGGGTGGTCCCTACCTCATTCCGAAGCCTGATGTTAAGTCACGCCCATGATGCGGACACCGCCGGTCATAGGGGGTTTCACACAACACTGGAAATCTTAATAGAGGATGCATACTGGCCACACATGGGGCAGGACCTCGACCAATACTTGAAGGGGTGTCTTGTGTGTGCACAATTTCAGCCATCATCCCTAACACACCGTGCGCCTCTCCAAAAGAGGGGGATGACACTGCCATGGTCAGATTTGCAAATCGACTTTGTAGGCCCCGTAATCCGCTCGTCTAGAGGAAACAAGTACATGTTGACCGTTACCCGTTACATGCTTGTTTACCAAGTGGGTGGAATGTCTCCCAGCCCCAAATTGCAAGGCAGAAACAGCAGCTGCCCTGATGATTAACCACATCTTTTCCCGTTTTGGTCTACCTCAAAGGATTGAGTCAGAGAGAGGTAGCCACTTCACCAGTGAAGTAATGACAAAGATGTGGGAGATACTGGGGGTTAAAAGGAAGCTACACATTGCTTACAGGCCAGCTTTTTCTGGAGCAGTGGAGAGATACAACCGAACCATTGTGAGCATATTAAAAAAGTTTGTGGCAGATTCTGGGCCAAGTTGGGATATCCGATTACCTCTGGTCCTAATGGCCATCAGATCTACCCCTTCATCTGCAACTAAAATGTCACCATTTGAGTTGATGACTGTACGCAAGATGGTGCTTCCCCAGCATTTGCTCTACAGAACCCAAGAGCAAACGTTGATAAATGCCTCCACAACTCATGAGTATGTGGAGAATTTAAGGAAACACCGTCAGCATGCTTTTGCCTATGCTCAGCGGAATCTAGAAAGATCAGCCGAGAGCATGAAGACCGATTATGATTTAAAAACTACCCTAAAGGAATATAAGGTGGGTGATCGGGTCTATCTATACAATTTCCAAAGGAATCAGGCCAAACAGCGAAAATTCTTGCCTACATGGAAGGGACCGTTTGAAATTATAGACAAGATCTCCCCTGTTGCCTATAAGATCTGCATCCCCAAAGGCAGTTTGGCAGAGGGGGAAGATAAGTGGGTCCATATAAATCAGCTAAAGTGTTGCCATCCCAGGCACACTCTGCAACAACTGGAGGTGTCCTCTGCAATACCAGAGGGGACCGCTCCAGAGTAATTCAATTCCAACCCTAAAATATCCCACATATAGTCTCTAAAATATTATGATTTGGGAAAAAAAAAGTCTTATAATTGTATCTTTTTTTTGTTAAAATAAGAACGCAAATGTTTTGACTATAAAATGTATATGCCACCCCACTATATCAATGGTGGGGAAGAAATGTCTACAAATAGGTATTGCCGATTTCCTTTGTCGTCCTAGGAGAAAGAAAACCTGGAGACTGGCCAAGGAGGACGATCCAGGGACCGGGAGCAGAGACCCTAGGGGCCCGGGGTACCGCCCAATATTCCCATCAGGACCGGCGAGGAGAACCAATCGATCCAACCGGATGGAGGAAAAGATGCTGAACTGTGCCAACCACAGAATTGGAAGAGGATAATGGGGACATACCAGCGCAAGGGCTCAAAACCTCCTTTGCACCCGACTTCCCCTCAACTTGAATCAAAGCGCAGTTGGGCGGGGGGATTTGTCAAGGGTTTTGACCCATGTTGAATCAATAGACTGGGTAGATGTGGGGATGAGCTGTCGCCGCCCATTATTCTATCCCAGGACAAACTAAATCAAAAGACTGGGTGGATGTGGGGATGAGCTATTGCCGCCCACATTCACGCCAGAATAGGAGAACTGCCCAGTTGGCACGAGACCACTCCAAAGATGCAACCTTCTTGTGGGGGGTTCCACATCACCACTCTACTGTAAGGATGCCATCAAAACAATGTTAAGCAAGGGTCCTATACTATCAAGCAAAAGACCACTCTTTTGAAATGCAGTAATTCAAGACAACTCAAAAATGGATGCAGTACCGACAAATTCCCCAAGGTGGCGCTAGCGGTCTAAACTCTGACAGGGAAACTGTATTTAGGAGTTGCAAGAGGAGCAGGGACTTCAAAGCTTGTTTGTTAATTGGAAATCTTAGCCACCTGCTGTTCCCAGAGGCCAAGAGGCTGGGAAACCTTAACACCTCAGAGATTTCCACAATAGGAGGCAGGATATCACATGACCCTGTTGATTGATTGAGGAGAGACTTCCAGGCAGCCTGCTGGAGCCCACACAAAAGTCTCTTTCTGTTGAATGGGGTATGTTAATTTTGAGTGTTTCCTGTCAACAGCCCTCTGCCAGCAAGGAGAGACATGTGATCACTGACCCACCCAGACTTATGGAGGCGGACCCAAACACTTGGGGGGTTGAATTGCAACAAATATATATTTTATAGAAACAGTGATAATTTATTGTAACCGAATGACAGGAATGTACAACTTTGAGAGTCTTAGTTTGAAAAATGCCCTCACGATTTGAGTCCAAACTCCAATTTGTACCATGTTCTGGGGCAAAACCCCGCTAATTATGATTATTGTAGACAATGTGTTTAAGCTAGAGACATGGAAAGTTACTGGGGTATATGTGGAAGGGAAATGTACCTTTGTATAATTTTTGATGAAAAACCAATGTTGCAAAACCCACTAAAATCGAAAATAAGTTGCCATTTTTGAATGCAAGCTCCTAGAAACGCCAGAGTCGGGACAGGGACTATCTTTAGTAATATATGATGTGTGTATGTGATGTCAAACAACTGTGTACCTGGGAAATATGTATTTGGATCAGGTATAGATTTGTGGGCAAATTGACCAGGGGAGGATCCTCTGACCCATAAACAGACCTTATCACTCTGACTCACAACCCAATTCCCCCAATCATGGGAGAGGGGAGCATTGGGCCAATGACAAGTAGAGAGGGGCAGGCTTAGCTAGGCCCAGGCACACACCCATTTTCAAAACACATAAAAAGAGACTGCTGGGACAGGCAGAGACATTCAATTCCATTTTCTGCGGGACGCTCTGCCGGGAGACTCCAGACTTCACATCCATCAATGTCCAAAGACCAGAACTTTACTTCAGAACTTAAAGCAAGGGCCTAAACCCACAAACTGAGAACTCTTCTCAGCAGGCCTCAGCATCCTTAAAATCATTTGCAAACTATTCCACAGCCGGGCAAGCTGTTTGAATTCTGTGCCAAGAACTTTTGCCAGTACCCAGAAAGCAGTGTTACATACAGAATCCACTTGACCCGGACCGGAAGCAGACCAGAGATCCAGAGAACCACAGGCCGCTGTATCCAGAGAGCTGACCCAGATCGCTATGAAGTGCCGAGACCAGAACCGGAGTCCAGTCCAAAACCTGACCAGATCTGTGGTGAGGCCCATTCCTGCCCAAAATATATTGTGAGTACCGCCAGAACTGTGCAGAACCCAATCTCTTAGTTAAAATAATGTAATCCAAGCTATTTTAACCTAATTAGAACAGCCTCCTAGAAATCGTGTCATCTGTCATTTTTAAAGCTGCACAACTGTCACCTGTCAATTATGCAGCTGCAAGCTGTCACCTGTCATTTTGGGTTTTACTTTAAATCCGAAAATCTACCTTTATTAAATCATCCGTATCTCCGGAACCGTTTGTGCTAGGAACGAGATTTAACTTTCATCTGAAAGCTTAGAATCTAGGCCTTCCAACAAACATAGAATTTCCTACTCCCAAAATTTACCACGATTTGCGATTTGGCCCGATTTCTTCATCTGTAGAAATCAGCAGCTTTTTGCTTCTCTTTGCTAAAATTCGTCTGCAATCTGCTAATCATTCATAGAGTATTGTTAAAGTGAGCCTGAACTAATATAAAGTAGCCATCACCTACCCTGAACCTATAGAGGCAATTTTAGCACCTTTTCACTTCCTTGCAAACCACATTAAAGTAATTTGCCAGTGTTTAAAACTCATCCCTGTTTTCTCTAAGCTTGCTGGGGGACCTGGAACTGTGTATTGCATTATAAAGTGTGATTTGTTCAGATTCTTTAAGACTGTGTGCTCTCCTTCCATTTCTTGTATTGCATAGGGGGGGGAGTGAATTGTCAAAAGAAAAAGTGATCATATTACCTTTTGCTAAAATCATAACAAGTTATTTCTGTACTGCATTTTATTCCACCTTGCGTTTCCTTGAACCATATAAAGCATTCTTTCCCACCTTATTCTGCTGTTCCTGTTCTTAAGTTACCTCTTGCTGACTACTGCTCATATTCACAAGTGTAATATCCATTATCAATTTATTATAGAAGTGTGATATATATATATATATATATTGTTTAAATTTTCAAATAAGCCTTTTAATTTGCAAAACAAACCTACTTCTTGGCTCAGTGGGGTCAGGGGGATTCTAAGAGGGGGGTGTTATACAAGGGTTGTCATCCAGAGTACTGAACTGGATATAAAAATACATCAATAAGGGTTTTCCTCAGCATCCCAGACTAGGCATTGACTTAGCTGTAGTGTTGATTGAATATCGCTTACAACCTAAAGAACTATAGAACTATATACAGGAAAAACAGGGAAGGAAAGTCATTGTAGTCTGGGGGAGGGGTGGAGTGGAAACAAGAAATGAAACCTACATCTAAACAACTATATACAAAGGCAGCAGGCCAATTCTCATCTCCATTCTAAGCCAGCCTGTCCACCAGGGCTGAGTTGCAAGCCAAGTCCTCCTCCATCAGTTGAGCATCCGTAGACTCCCGGAGGGCTTGCAAGGTGGAAAGCATTTGTTGTTCAGTCTCCCACACCAACCTGCAAGTGCGCACCTCAGCCCTGGCCACCATCATCCTTGCTTCCCATGCCTGCTGCCTCTCTGCCATCAGCCACCTCTCATAGCATCTAAACACTGAAGACATAGATTGCATCACAGGCACATGTTCTCCTGCCCCCAATATGCAACTTGTCTCCCTGGTGTTTTATGATCTGTGACTCAACGCCTCTTCCTTGTTGCCACCTGCTGCTGCTTTGCATGGTGCACACTGCATTGATACGTCCTCTGTTGTGAAAAAGATTGTTGGGGTCGTACCCCACCTGCACTGCTCCTAGGTGCCTGCTGTCCCTCCATTGCCTTTGACACTTCCTGGTGGAGTCACTCCTGCATCCATGCTGCACAGCACTGCTTCCACCCTCTCCATCAGATGCAACTGTGGAAAAAGAGATACATAGCAGCAACATCAGTTTACTGCACCAAAGCCGGTGTGGCATCACCAACATTCACAGGAGCATGACTTGTCAAAGCAACAACCATCAACTTCCACACCCACACACATGGACATACAGTCCACATCCATGCAGGCACAACAGCCCAGGCACAATGGTAAAGACATACATGACACATCACCATGTAAATCCAGCACAATGTGGCCATTGCACATACACATACCACGATGAATCACATGACCCTAGGGTAAGGTAGACCTCACCCAACTGCAACTGGAAGCACATCCATGGGAGACATAGCACATGGGTGGGCAGGGAGCTAACTGGAACGACGTAGACACATGTAAAGCACTGGAGCACAGAAGTGGTGGTCCACTGTCGTGGACACACAGTTGAATCATGGCCACCAGTGGCTAAACATACTGGCACCACTCCCAGCATGGTCATGCAGACACCAATCACATCAAACTGTATGCCAGTGTCACAACCAATCAATTGTGTATACTATACACACGTGCATCAATTGCACATGTGAGCATGCCATAGCACTAAGCACATACACATGTCATGCACACACATCAACTCAGAGTACCCAAGCAGTGCCGTAAGTGACAAATCACATCAGAGTCCATGGATCTGCAATGACTCAACGTGACTAAGCCAGACATCCAAATGCACATTCCCATTGTGGGCACATACACATGAGCAGCATGCATGCACATGATGTAGGAAAACAACCTCAACCGACACACTTGCCATCATGGCACGTCTCAGACACAGTAACATTGCATGTGCATGGTCTGCAAGACAGCAATACAACACACAATGCAAGTAAGAGCACATTTAAAAACCGCATATATCTGAATGCACACATGGGGAGCAATGTCTGGGGCATGCATGCAGACATCATCTCAGAAATATACCTGCAACCCAAAAGTAGTAACTGCCAACATTCATTGGCTAAATGCACAATACAAATTTGCCGTAGAGCAGTGCACCACATGCCTACTCACCGGTCAACTCCAGACATTGTCGTAATTCGCAGACCTGGGAATGCAGCGCCGGGTAGAACCGCTCCAGGACCCACATGTTGTTGCTCGAAAGCCTGCACCTGTGTCCACAGTGCTCCTCCATGTTAGCACCAACCTTGATGTTGCGCAGGGACTTGCTGTGGGTCCAAGATTTCAGATCCTTCCAGCGCTAATGGATGGTCTTGAATATGCAGACTGCCACTCCATCCACGTTGATGGCATCTGTGATCTCGTCCCAGATCTGCTGACGTCCTTCCTTGCTGCGCTGCATCACTGCATTGAAGAGGGCATCATGATGCTCTAGGACCTTCACCACCAGGATGTCAAATTCATGGGTGCTGAAGTTAACAGTCCTCTGCCTCGCTGCCATAGGGTTCGCACTCTGGCCTGATGATGATGGTGCTGAAATGGCAACCCCCCGAGGCAGGTGTGGGTGGGCAAGGTGGTCCTGGAAATGGGATGTGGATGAAGTAGTCACAAGGCTGGAGACAGATGCACAGGCAATGGACAGCAGGCACTCCAAACGCAGTGCAGGTGGGCAGCAGGCACACACACTGTACAGGCAGCAGCAGATGGCAAAGTTTGAGGCAGCACAGGGCAGGAGGAGGCATGTGAAATGGCACAGAGGCAGGAGCATGGGCCTTCCGTGTCTCGCAAACGAAGGCAGCCAGAAAAAGAGTGAAGGGACTTTCCAAGTGTAAACATAAAAACTGAGAAAAGTGTGGACACGTGAAAACAGAGGAAAGGTCCTCAGTGCGGAAATTACATGACACGCGCTGCATGCAGGCATTGACCACGCATAATTGAGAATACATAAGGTCGTGGAAAAGCAACTCTGAATATGCGTGCTGTAAGAGGATTCAATTCAACACTACAGCTAAGTCAATGCCTAGTCTGGGATACTGAATGGAAACCCTTATTGATATATCTTTATGTCCAGTTCATGCGTTCTGGATGACTACCCCTATATAACACCCCTCCCTGGGAATCCCCCTGACCCCACTGAGCCAAGAAGTAGTTCTGTTTTGCAAGTTAAAAGGTTTATTTGATAATTTAAACAATATATATATATCACACTTTATAATAATTTAATAATTGAATATCACACTGAATCTGAGCAGTAATCAATAATGGATAGTCTGGCACTAGCACACTTCTTTATAATCAATGATGAGTGGTTATAGGATGGATAAGATAGCAATAAGACTTTATGGTTTCAAATGGATGCAAGGTGGAATGAAAATGCAGTACAGAAAATACTCAATATGCGTTCAACAAAACAATGTAATCACTTTTCTCTGGCAATCCCCTCCCCCCTTTATGCAATCAAGGAAATGGAAGGAAAGCACACAGTTCTCAGAAATGCAATCAACTGTAATTCAGTTCACCCCAGCAAGCTTAGACTACAGAAGTTGGAAACACAGGCCCAAAATGCTTTTATATGTGCTGGCAATGAAGTGAAAAATATGCTAAAATGCTTTTAATTCCCTCTAGAGGTTCAGGGTGAGTGGTATCAAGTTAATATTAGTCCAGGCTCACTTTAGCAAGGATCTAGGAGTAACTAGCAGGTTAAACAAATTTTTGGCAACTGAAAGCAAGAAAACTGCTGTTTTCACACGTTGAGAAATTTGCAAATCGCGGCAAATTCGCGAGTGCGTTTTTCGCGATTGCGGCAAAAGTATCAGGGGTAGGAATGCTGTTCTAGGTTCGTAGGAAAGCTAAGATTCTAAGCTTTCAGAGGAAAGTTAAACCAAGTTCACAAACGGTTACAGAGATATGAGCGATTAAATAAAGGTAGTTTTTCGGATTTGGAATGTTAAAATTCAAAGTGACAAGTGCAGCTTGCAACTAGAAAATGACAGGTGACAGCTTTACAAATGACAGGTGACAGTTAGGAGGCAGTTCTACTTAGATTAAAATAGCTTGGATTAGATTATTTTAACTAAGAGATTGGTTCTGCACAGTTCTGCTAGGTACTCACAATATCTTTCTGAAATAAATGGGCCTCGCCACGGATCTGGTCAGGTTTTAGACTGGACTCTGGTCTGGTCTCGGCACTTCACAGTGATCTGGGTCAGCTCTCTGGTTCTGCTAACAGCGGTCTGGTCTGGGTCTCTGGTTCTGATCAGGTCTGTGGGTAGGATACAGCGGTCTCCGGTTCAGCTGGTCTCTCTCTGGATACAACACTGCTCTCTGGCAAATGGCAAGAGTTCTTGCAAAGAATTCAAACAGCTCGCCTGGCTGTGATAATGGCAATGATTCCAGGCCTGCTAAAGAGGGATTTAGCTTGTAGTTGACCTCTCTGTTACAAATTCTGAAGTAAAGTCTTGGTCTCTGAAGGTGGATAGATTGAAGTCTCTATGTTGGCTCTCTGGAGGTTGATGGAGGTAAAGTATGGATTTTCCCGGCAGAGCGTCCCGCAGCAAATGGATTTGAAGGTCCCTATCTGTCCTGACTGTCTGCTTTTATGTGTTTTGAAAATGGGTGTGTGTGCAGCATCACTAAGCTCTACCCCTCTCCACTTGTCATTGGCCACTTCATCCTCTTCCCCTTGATTGGGGGAATGAAATGAAGTGTCATTATGATGAGGTATGTTTATGGTACGGAGAACCCACCCCTGTCAAATTACACACAATCTATATTTTGACCCAAAAGACATATTTGCACAGGTACACATTTGTTTAAAATTACATGCACCCATCACATATCACAGGAGGTATCCCCTGTTCAAAATCTGCTCTTCCTGGGAGCTTGCATTCAGAAATGGCAACATATTTCACTTTTTGGTCAAGTTACCAATATCAGACATTACCCCAAATTTATACACATGTGCGCAAGGAGTATGGACATTACTTGATGAAGTGTCCGATTTTTAACATGCATACATTTTAAGTAATACCCTCTTAACTGCTAGCTTGCCCCCAGATCATGCCACCGGTTCTAAAAACCTCTTAAAATGTGGGCAGAAAAATCACAAGAATTATGGTATCATTTAAATAATTATGACAAGTCCGTACTATGAGTTATTCATCTTTTTCTAAAACCATATTCTGGCTACAGGGGTGTGTCTTTTCAGGTCACATGGTACAGAAACCAGTCTTTCCACTTTCTTCAAGCTCAGCCTCTGTCTCCAGTTTCTCCCCCTCCCAGTTTCTGCCAAGAGGAAGCCATTTTTATTACCCCTGCAATAAAACATCTGCCTGGGCCCTGGAAGGCCCATTGTTCAAGAGGAAGCCATTTATGGCCCCCATAATAAAACATTTGCCTGAGTCAGGACAGGGCTTTGTTCAATTTCCTGCAGAGCCCAGGTAATTCAATCAGAGAAGTGTCATATCCCTTTTGGTGGGAGCAGCAAAATGCAGGTCGTCCTGGGAACACAGCTGTTGTGCAAGTCTCAACTCCTGTCGGGGGTAGCTGGTGGGCAGAATTCAGTTCCTTAAGCAAGGCCACAGCTAATGTCAATTTTAGTTACCCAGTTTTCTGCATTCAAATAAAACTAACCATTTTACATATGCAGCTAGAATGCTGATTCTAAGTTTAACTATGACATTTAAACAATTGCAACCTATGTGACACTCAAAAGTAGGTCACTCATTTCTTTTAAACATTTAGATTTTTAGTGTCTTTCAGTCCAAATTTACTTAAACTGCTGAAATCCACAGCTCAGTCAGTCTTGTTATAAACCTTCAAGTCACTTCAGAATATAACTTTACATTGGATCCACCTCTCAGTAAGTCTTTCTTTGGCATGCTTTGGGTTCATCTATTCAGTTTTACACATATAAAAAAAAATCTGGTGCTATTTTAAAACGCCGGCTTTCTGATAGTGGTGAGTACTGGTACTGCACCCATTTTTGGGATTTAAGAAAATGAGTTCCCCACAATTCTAGGTTGCTTTTGGCAATCAGCATTGCCATTCCCAATGGTTTCAGACTACTGTGTGGGTAGTCCAATGGTGGTTTTAGGCAGTGCCCTTCTGTGCCCATAACATCGGCAAAATGGGTGGCAGCCTATTCTTCATGCATTTCCCTGTGCATTTTCTGGGAAGCTCTGGCCGTCATGATGTTTTCAATGCCAGTACTGCACAGTTTTTGAGGTAGGGCTTGGATGCATGGGTAAAAACATCCCACAGTGCAAAGGGGAGGAGACAGACGAGTGTAGTACACATGTATTTTGGGGTGCTACACATTCCGTTCACTTCATGGACCGTATATAAGTGTTATTTTGGGGGGCTTTGCCTCAACGCATACAGTGTTTGCAAGACTAACGGTGAGTCATGTATGCATTTTGCTGATCTCTGGGTGCCCCTGTGTATCGCATGTCACTTTTTTTACATTTCGTGTAGCTTTCCGGGATCCACATATGCATTTCTTGTGTTGGTGGGTACCACTGCATATCGTGTAATGCTTTTTTCTTATTTCGGAAGCTATCCTGGTATTGTGCATGCATTTTCTTGTTTTCTAGGTGCCTGTGCATTACGCATCCCATACTATCCACATCCGGAGCACACTTGAGCCTTGCTGGGCCACAGAACTATATCTCACATCATGCAGACTGCCCCCTCACTCATATTGCCCAAGACAATAACTCGGTGTGCCTTCCATATTTCAGTTACACCTGTGACATGAGTGGAAAGGGCCCAAGAGGGAAAGGTGGCAGACGGGGACCGGTTCAGGGAAGCAGCTGACCAACCCCCAGGGCATTAGGGACGTGCTGTGGAAGCAGCTGCCCAAGCCCCAGGGGGCAGGGACATGCTGTGGAAGCAGCTTCCCCAGCCCAAATGGGTAAGGGATGTGCTGTGGAAGCAGCTTCCCCAGCCCAAAAGGGTAAGGGACATGCCGTGGAAGCAGCTGCCTCAGCCCCAGAGGGTCATGCCATGCCCCAGGCCACTTATGGTTCGGCATCTGGACCAAAACGTGGTCCCAGCCACACAGGGGTGGCATCAACACCTTGTGCCACTCGTGGCAATAAGGGAAAGCCTGCACAGTGGGAACAGGATTAACCCAGTAACATGGCAGAGTGCACTGGCACATTGAGGAAGAAGAACTTCCATGATGAAGAGCTCCAGATCTGCATGGAATACCTGACCATTCACCACCATGACATGTGCCTGCATCCGGGAAGCACCCATACAACTGCTCAGCGTATGGCGAATTGGTAGCATGTGATGGATGAGATAAACGCCTTTGGGTATGAGAAGCGCCTTACTGCACAGGTAGTGAAGCGCTGGAAGGATCTCATCCATCGCACCAAGCACAAGCTGAGTGTCAACCTGACCTCTGCCATGACAACTGGAAGGGTATCACCGGAGGAGGAGGAGCTGACACAGCATAAGGAAGCTATGAGCCAATTCATACTACTGGAGCAGGCATGGGAGGCCTCGAAAATTATGAGGAAACATATGGTGAGTGACCAACAGTGAACATCCTGAGTATGTGAAGTAATGCATCACCAAGATGTATAATTGTGGTGCACACTTGGCTGCATTGTAATGGCTGCCCTGGGTGAACCATGTCATGTAGTGGACTGACTCCTGTCCAGTGGACACAACAGTGGATACAAACCATGTGGTTTACATCAGTGGAACATGTCCAGGTGACACAATTCTTCACCCACAAGCATCCCCACAACATCTGCAACATGATACCACAACGTGTACAGTTGTTTGCTTCATCCTTGATGTGAGTGACTCTGCTCTGCTAGACATGTGTCCTTATTCCTAGTTACACTTCATGTCATGCAGGGTATTGAATCTCTTTTCACACATGTACATATGTGCGGCCATGCCACATAGACCATCCAAGCTGACACACAACATGCTTTATGGCGTGCCCTGATTGAGTGTGCGTATGTTCAGACTGCTCACATCCCAGCTACCCCAATGGCAATGACTTCAGAGGCAAATCGCATGCCACCTGCTCCCCATTAGCCTCCCACACTCAGCCGATGCCCCTCTCCATTATTATTATTATCATTATTATTATTAATATGAGCAGACTCTTGTGGGTCACTGTACCTTGTTCCTATATACAACTCCATTAACGTACTCTCTCCACTTCACAGACCTTGCCTTTGAAGTTCTGTTACAGCCATACATCACATGGTACTATTTCAAGTTTCCCAAACTTACAGCATGTTCTCATTGTATCCAGTCCCTGTACAAAGACAACACTGATGTGGCATGTGATGGCTGTGGCCTTGTATGTGGATATGTTGGTTGCCTGTTGCCATGTGATGTAATTGCACGTCACAGAGACACATGTCCATCTCCATTTTACTGGTATTAGTCAACAGTGGGCGGTACCATGGCCCATAATTTGTTTCTTAACAACCTTTTTGTTTGGCAATGTTCCCACTGCCAGCATGGCAATAGTGTGTGGATGCTGTATTTCCTATGACTACATGCCCTGCTTTTTGTTGCATGACATCTATGTGATACCCATGTCTACTGTAGACACGTTGCACATGACTCCACATGTCGTTTTCTGTCCATGTGCAGTTGAGGATGCATCAGATGCAAAGGAGGAGGAGGAGGATGACGAAGAGTTTGTGGTGCATCAGACCACCAGTGGAGGATGTGGCTAGGCAGGCAGTGAGAACCCACTGGTGCTCCAGACCATCCTCTTCTGACTCTTTGGATTCTGCTGGCTCTCATGCTGAACCAGATGTGCAGCCCTCAAAGCTGGCAGAGCTGAGTGCACCAATGGGGGGAGCAGTTGGCGCCATTGAGTCTGCAGGGGGTCAGGTGCCTTCACAAGGCCAGTCAGTGGTGGCCCCCCATCAGCAGTGGTAACGGCTGCAAGGCCACCCTCCCATGTATTGGTTTCTGGTCATGGGACATGTGTCAAAGGTCGGGTTGCAGAGCTGCAGCCAAGGAAACGGCATTACAACAAGGACTATGCTCCCTTGCATCAGGCAGACATGGGGGACGTGTGCAGGCTGGGCAGAATGGGAGCAGCAGATGTTGCAATCCGCACACCAACAGTGAGATGCCTTTCAGAGGTTGGCTGAGGGCATGGTTAGGGTGGGCACTTCCATGACACTCCAGCAGCACAGGTAGCGCAACAGCTGCAGGTCATGCGGTCCACATGCCGCTCCCACAGACTGTACATGGAGGTTGTAATATTGATGTATCTATCTGCACTGGGTGCACACAGTGTTGGTAGTAGAATACAACTCTGTCATTTAGAATGTCATGGGACCTGAGGATTCCAAGAGCTACAGTTGAACACACAGGATGGGAGAACCTTACTGAAAGGATGTCATCTATTTAGCTCCCTGCCTTTCTAACCAACTAGCCCTGTAACTAAGAAATAAACTTACTCATTTTATATACTCGTGTCCTGTGCCTTACCTGAATCCTGATGACTTCTCACCATCCTCCTACACTGCAGAGGTCAACATCAGGGGCTGACATGCAGATCAGCAGTGTATGCAGCCATCCCTGCTTGCAGAGGGTCAGGCACACAGGGAGGCCCTGAAGCATGAGATATTGGCCCACAGTACAGCAGACTGTGAGTAACATGCAGCCACCAGAAGACTGTTCCACCAGGAGGTGTTTGCATTGAGGCAGACAGTGTTTGCCACCCATGTGGTTGTGCATAGTGACCTCACAGCCCTCAGTCTGCTGGTGCATTCATCAGTGTCACGCCCGGCAGCTGCCACTGAGGGCTGGGCCAAGGCACTGCGTGATCAGCCTCCAGCATTAATTCCACCAGAAAATTCAATGTAGGATGGGGTGCCAGCAGAGACATGCCTACTGGTCCACCGTTGACGTGATGTCCATGAGACCATGGAGGGGATTATTATTTTTTTTTTTTTAATGAACCTATGGGTGGACGTAGACATGCACCATACTGCTCACACATCCTGGATGGAACCCTCCCCCCTGAACAGGAATTTGAGCGCAATTTTGCGCACAAGTCTCCTTTTCTCCACAGATTATTTAATGATTCACCCCCTTAGTGTCTACTTATATATGCTTTGACATTGACTCATGCGCACGTACCATGTTTAACATGCCTCAGCCAAATTTAAATGAAACTATTATTTGATTTTCATAATTATTTGCAGCCTACTGCAAAAGAGAAAAACAATCTTTGTGCTGCAAAATTCGTTGATTTTTTTAAAAGACTGTCCTGGACCCACTATATAAGGGTATGTTAAGGAGCCCGTGAGGTATTTAAAAAAACGATCAGAAAGCTGCAAATACTTTTGGGAACTGCAAAACCTTGTACAAATGCTAAGTAATTTTAAAATCTGCTCGTGTGCATAGTACAGCTACATTCTGGTGTGCATGGCCAACTTTTAAAATAAATGCAAATCAGCACTTTGATAATTATCTTATAAGTGCTGGAAGGGAGGCCAGTTAACACGTTTATTCTTGCTGTTTTTTTGTTGAATGGAACAAAGACAGCAGCAATTGCCAATAGAAAATGTCCAAGATGTGATCACAACAAATGAGCGTGGCGAGAGTGTACATTGTCTAAGCATTGGATGATGTGTATCCCTTCCCAAATGCTACCTTCCACTCTCAAAACATAATTATGTAAACTTTTACTGCGTGCTGAACACTGGAGACCAGTCACTCAGCTCAGGACTAGGATGTGATCCTATGTTTCTCTGAGCTGTCCTCCCTGTCACCTACAAGCTAAAACCCCCAAAACATGTGCCACAACATCACAAGCACATTTCTAATATACAGTAAATACAGAAAGGCAGACAGAAATAGAGTTCCTGGGTAATAGTGTAGTTGACACAGAGTCTGAGCTTGCTACTGCAACAGTTAACCCCCAATGGGCCTTGGCAATAGGTAGGTCGCAGATTTTGCTTCTGCTTTGGATCACTCCATCTTCACCTTAATGGCTGAGGGCTTTCAAAAAAAACAACTGTGCCAAAAGACCTCCAAACGAGTTCTTCTTGCAGTCCAGGAATACAACATTCCCATTGCAGGACCTATTGACTAAAGCAATCTCCCCATTCATCACATGCTATTGCACCAATCCACAGTGGCTGTCTTTGAACCCTTATGTTTCCAATAGCACCAAACACTACAATATGTATTGCACTTAGCCATGCTGCTTTGCCTTATGGGTAAGCCTATTGTGTCGTGACTTTGCTCTTGGCGTTGGTTAACACTAGTGTATCTGCACCTTCCTGGAACCCCCCTAATCCCATCTGCCTCCCTATTACCCTTTGGATCTGAATATTACAAGGCTATGATTGATCACACCTGTCCTATCTAGTAACATCCCCTTACACGTTGGGTTCCTAAAAAAGACTGTGCATTGTTGTGAAGTGCTTTGATGGATGCCTGGAATGCATGAGGTCAGAGAGAATGTTGTGAGGTCAGATTGTTGATGTATGAGTGAGTGAATGCTGGTGTGCTGGAGGTTCCATCGCAGGCTGTAGGAATATGTAGCCTGGGTGGTGAGTGCCAGTGGGTTCCCATTTTGCAACTTGATGCAAGAGCAATAAAGAAACATATGAAGGATCTTACTGAAGCACCCTGAAGTATCCTTCATAACATTGATGATGAGGATGGCTATCTCAACATATTTGTAAACTTTCGTTCAAGTGTGAATTGCATTTTTTTGGTTACATTTAACAGCATTTGTGCAGTGGTTCAAGTGTGTCTAATTAATTAAATATGGTGCCTTGAATTAGAATGGCAAGACGTATAGGTCCTGATTAATGGAATTATTTGCTTGTAAAGCGGGTTTTGCATGCCATTCCGTCTGCATGTCCCCATTCGTCAAACAGAGATTTGTTGGCAGAATGACACACAAATCCCAGTTTTAGACACAAATAAATCCAGGAAGCAGGGCCTAAGTGTAGGAGGCCTGTCAAAGGATAAGACATGCCTCAGTTGCCAAAAATGGCCCCTATATCTCTTCCTGTAATAACGAGATAGCTTATACCACTTAAGTTTTTGCCTGATGGTCTGCAGGCAACTGCGTGACAGATTCGATCTGAACCTCGAGCCCGAACATCCGGCCTTAGCAGAGGTGGTCTCCTGGACAAAATGGCTACGAGGACAAACTATTTTGGGGAGAGGGACCCAAGGGTCATGTGATGCTTGAGTAACTCTGATGACCATTATGTAGATCACTCATGAGTACCCGAGGGAAATGTACCGCTATAGGAAACATGGTGGTGTCTAGACAAAATTCACATCAATAGGTATAATGT
This sequence comes from Ambystoma mexicanum, assembly GCF_040938575.1. Classification (NCBI taxonomy): domain Eukaryota; kingdom Metazoa; phylum Chordata; class Amphibia; order Caudata; family Ambystomatidae; genus Ambystoma; species Ambystoma mexicanum. The sequence continues at coordinate 241,017,516 of NC_090927.1, forward strand.
AATATGCCTACCCGCTAGTAAGAGCCTTAGAGGGCGGTTGTGCGGGGAGTTGGCCATAGGGGAAAAATCGTCTATGAATATATCCCATTTTTATACTGGCTCCGACAGCAAAGACATATTGGCAGCTGTTTTTAAAGACACAGATCTTTCCCCTAACCTATCCTGATTATAAACCCCTGGGGGGGATGCAGCTGATATTTGCAGGAGAGTTTTGGAATTGTTGGTTCTTTGGTATGCACACCACCCACGTGGGAGGTTGATTATAGTGGGGGTTTTCAATGAACATATGTTCACTCCCTCGGGGCAGGGGGAATTGGATTTATGTGTTAACAGCTCAACAACACCGGGTGGGCCGGTAACACACACTACACCTCACGATGGCTCGTTCAATTAGATCTTTGGAATGTGACATGCCTGAATACAAAGTTGATGGGGGAAATGAGGTGAGGTATTCCTGGTCTAATGGTAAACACCACTCATGCATAGACTATGGGCCTCATTACAAGCATGGTGGTCCGGGAACTACGGTACCAGTAAGTATGCTGGTACCGTAGTTTCTGGACCGCCATACTACGTGCTCTGCTATTGGGTGCCATTTCACCTTCCACGTTTTTCCTGGCGGGTGTTATGGCACCCGCGAGCAGAGTACATCGGATGCACCGGCACAACTCTGTATGTGCCAGTGAATCCGACCTCCCCATCGCCATTCAGCCCTATGGGACAGAATGGGGATCCGGAGACCCTTGATTCCGGCACCCGCAAATGGGCAATTACCGGGTCCACCGAAATCTGCATGACCCGGTTCTTGCCCATTCGCGTGTGCCGGAAAAAATGCCCTTAATAAGGGCACGGCTACCGCCAGAGTTGTAATGAGGCTCTATGTCTATTTACCCTGATTACCATGATCTATACTAATTTGAGTGACCACTTGGTGTTGGCCTGGAGTGGGCAAGATGAGGGGACAGGAGGAGGTCTAAGTTGTCCTCCCCCAGTGTGATGGTCAATTCTTCAGGCAATCACCTGTGTTGGTCGGACAGGGGATCAACATGATGAAAACTCTTCTTGAGAACCAGGGCCATTCAATCACAATCAGCTCGATCTCAGCGGAGGGGGGGGGAAGCTTACAGTCCACTTTGATCACCATTTTCAATCATCTAAAATTAATCAGAATTGGACCCTAGATGCCAGAGGTGGATTGGCTCTTTATGATCCAGTGATTCAAAAGTGATTCAAAAGAGGAAAAGGGCTTTCCAACTAGAATCGACTGCCATGCAGAAGCAGCTCGATCTTGCTACTCCTGAGCAGAAAAGGAAGCTCAGAGCATTTTCCATGAAGTATACAAATTGGCTACGCCAACACCAAGGGTCGATACACAGTGAAAGATGGGTTAATATGTTCGACCTGCTCCACACCAATCATAATGCTAATTTCTGGTCATTTTTTTGGTTATATCTGTGTGGCCATTCACCTTTAGAATTGGACCTGATACCAGAAGAAACGTGTCTGACCTAAATGGGATAACTTTCTTCAATCCCTCAATACTTCCCTCTGGGGGGGGGGGGTCGTGCCACCTGTTCTGTGGTGCATTTGACATGTTGGAGATTGTGGCAGTTATTACAAATCTCATGTCCTCTCGGGCAGTCGGACTTCATTCTACCCCTAACATCTTGTTCAAGGCCAACCCCACTGTTTGGGTAACTATCTTGGTTCCCTGGTTCCACAGTATTTCTGTTATCTGGCATAGTTCCAAGCAGTTGGAAGGAGTCCATCTTGATATCACTCTTCAAGAGGGGTGATCCAGGAGCCCCATCTAATTATAGAATGCTAGTGATGCTGGAATCCTGTGCCAAATCTTCTCCATTCTATTATTTTAAAAAACGAAACATCTGAGAAGAAACCTCTGTTCGCATGCAGCGCTGATGAACAGGCTTTCGCAGGAGCCACAGCACTATCCACAACAACTGTATCGTTCGGTGCCTCTTAGCTGATATGATCGCAGGTAAGCAAGAGATTATTATGTGCTTTGTTGATTATTCCAGGGCTTTCAATACAGTGTGTCATGATAGGCATAAACTCTCTCAGTGGGGCATAGACCCCGTCCTTAATCATTTCATTAAGGAACTATATAAACACTGACACCCAGGTTTGCATCCGCCGATCACAGGAGGGGGTTTTATCCCATGCCATCAGGACCAACATCGGCCTAAAACAGATGTGCATTAGCACCAACATCATATATATAACAGGCACACGTCAGATTTTGACAAAGGTCATGGTCCTAGGCAGAAGGCAAAAGCAGTGGTGCTCCTTTGCATGGTGGCTCAACAGCACCAAGTTAGAGATTCTAGAGGGATATACATACTTGGGTTTTCCAATTCAATCAAATTCTACAAAGGGCTTCTTTGGTTAGTCTGTCACTTGCTGTATCCTAAAGAAATTGTTACTAGTAAAACGGTTTGCTACCATCTCTGGCAATGTGGAGGCTCTGATTAAGTTCTATCAGACAAGTATTGTTCCTGCTCTGACCTATGGCGTGGAACTTCTTGCTGAGGTATACGTGGCCTGGTTGGAAAAAACTAGAGGGTAAATTGCTAAGGTCTATCCTATCTGTCCCTAAGACCACTCTGCTCGAAGCACTAGGATTAGAATTGGGGGTCCGGTTGCTTAGAGGACATAGGCTCCTTAAACGCTGTAAGCTATATTGCGCCCTGTGATTATGTCCGATGTACGACCACAAGCTCTTGCGACTGTTCGCTCATGGTCTGAGTGAGATCTACAAAAACCCCTTCTTGGTAGCACTGACTAAAACCACTGAGCTACATTGCAAAAAGATAGGTTTCCAGCTCTCTAATGTAGTCGATTTCCCAGATTCTCTGACTCTATTGAAGAGGAAAACTTGGGACTGGGACTATACTAATTCACTTAACAAGCTCGCCGTGAAGAGGCGTTATACAGTGTTCACACAGCAGGCCTTCAAAATCGACAGTCCATGCACCTAACCGACCCGTCTTTGCTCCCAATAAATGAGAAACTTCATTATATATTTACGTTTAAACATCTTACCAACTTACGAATATATTGGGAGCTGGTCTGGTTTGGTTCTGGAGAAGCAGTTTTGTCGGCTCTGTGGTAAACAAATTAAATCTAGCCGTCACATATTGACCCAAAGCACGACTCTCGTCCATATATTTCGCAGGGGCATATTCGAGCTTAGTTCCACAATTGCAAGGACTTCCAAGATGATCAATTCTGGTCCGTGCTAGATAGGGCAAATTCTCTGGTGATCTCAGGGGCAGTCTATTACATCTGTAAAGAAGTATTAAGGCGCCTGGTGGGCGGTACATGATTTGCTCTATTCTGGGGCCCAAAATAAGATATACTTAATATGCTGAGGTATAATGTATATGCTTAAACTTTAAATATGTTATTTTATGATGTAACTAGTTGAATAGATCTGTGATTTTATCATTTTACCATGTGATATTGTAAATACTCCTTTTAATGTGTGCAAAGGTTATTTTATGTTTATGTTTTGTATGCTACATGGTTCTATGTATGCTACACCACGTCATGTTTAAGGTGCACATACATGAGGTGCCCTATTTGTGTTTAATATTCTCTATTCTGTTTTTGTTATACCTGGTATGAGTGTGATGCGTGAATGGTTCCAAGACTGTCAGCTAGACCAGAGATGACACTACATGACGACAGGCCGGTGGGTGTCTCCCTTGTGTAACATCTTAACCTAAGAGTAAAACTACCTTAGAATTTGTCTTGAGGATAACAGTGATGTTCCCAAATCTTAATACTTGTTAACTTGAACTTATGCCTTTGATGTGTACATTCCTTTTACAGCTAATTGGCAGATAATTCAAGGTTAGGTCCGTTTTTAAGGGAGTTTTATGATTTCATTTTTCATTTTTAATTCATTTATTCTACCCATGTTTGTATTTTTTGGAACATTAAGTTTTTGTTATATTAGCTGTTTAGGTCTTCTTGTGTCAGGTTAAGTTAGACCAGTGTGCTTTCTTCGTTGCACCATGGACGTTGCATATTTTATTTGTGTGAAAACTCCATTAGGCAATATATAAAGTGAAAGCAGAGAGATAATTAATTGAGAAGACAGGATGGATGCATCTGGGAGGGGGCAAATAGTCTTGTGAGTGAAGTGGGGTGGGATCGGGCATGGGGAGGGGAAAGTGGTTGGCATGAGATCCAGAGTTGTCCCCGGATAATGGAAAAGAGGAGAGTTAAGGGGAACGGAAGTGGGACAGTGGTCGGTTAGAGGGACAACAGAGGTTTATTTATTTATTTATTTATTTATTCAGATTTATTTAAAGCGCACGCCAGCCCGGGGGCATCGTGGCGCTGTTACATGAATACATACATAGTCTGGTTACAATGGAAGGAAGATGGTTACAAAGCAATTTTCATTACAGGAAGCATTTCGTGTCGAACACTTTTCGTATCAGATGTGTGCGAGCTGAAGTGGGTGAAGGGAAGGTGGAGTTAGTTGAATAGCGTGGTTTTGAGGGATTTGCGAAAGAGATACAGAGATGGTTCTGCTCTGAGCGAGTTGGGGAGGGCATTCCAGAGCTTAGGTGCTATGTGAGGGAAGCCAATGCCGCCGGCTTTGGCTCTTTTTACAGTGGGTACTTGGAGTTGGTTGGCGTGATGACTTCTTCTGGGGCGGATGGAGGAGTTCTTGGTTATAGTTTCAGATAGGTAGGGGGGTGCTGTGTGGTTGATGCATTTGTGTGTGAGGGTGAGGATTTTAAAGTTGATCCTTTCCTTGACTGGGAGCCAGTGGACGCGTCTTCTGGCCTGTGAGATATGGTCAGTTTTGGGAATGTGTAGTGCAGCACGGAGGGCATTGTTTTGCACTATTTGGAGCCTGTTTAGGTTTTTTGACGAGGTGCCTGCCAGGAGGGCGTTACAGTAGTCCAATCTGGCTCCTATAGTAGCTCTGGCTATGGAGAGGCAGTTGGGCGTGGTGAGGTAGGGTTTTATGGCATAGATGAGTTTGGTAGTCAGAGCAGAAGCTGAGGCAATGGCGCTGGTTTGTCTTGTCATTGAGAGTGTCGCGTCAATGTAGACTCCTAAGGTCTTGACGGCAGAGGAGACAGGTATGCTAACACTGTCGATGATCATGTGCGAATAATCGGGGCTGAGTTTGGTTAGAGTTTCGTTAGGGGCTAAGATGATGATTTCGGTTTTGTCTCCGTTTAGGCAGAGACCATTGATAGCCATCCATGTTTGGATAGTCGAGTAGATTTTGAGGAGGGCTTCTGAGTCAAGGTCGTAGTCTCCAGAGAGGGGGAGGAGGACCTGCGTGTCATCAGCGTAGTTGGTGTACGCTATGTTGAGGGAGTCCAGTAAGTCAAAGAGGGGTTTGGTGAATAGGTTGTAGAGGGTCGGTGCGGTGCAGGACCCTTGTGGGACTCCACAATTGGTCAGAGTACACTTTCATGGCCCTGCCTTCAAGGAAGGATGTGATCCACGTGGTAGCCTTGTGAGAGAAGTGTGCAGCATTGGAGAGGTGCGATGTGAGAATGCTGTGGTCGACCAGATCGAATGCTGCAGAAAGGTCGAGTAGGAGGAGGAGGGCAGGTTTGCCTGTGTCCATTATTTTAGTAATTTGATTTTTTAAATCTAGAAGAGCAGATTCAGTCCCATGGCCTTTGCGGAAACCTGACTGTCTTTTGCCTAGGATGGTGTTGGTTTCCAGGAAGTGTTGGATTTGATTGTGTGCGGCTTTGTCTAGGATTTTAAGGAGAAAGGGGACGGTGGTGATGGGGCGATAGTTGTTGGGGGAGGAAGGATCGAGAGAGGGTTTTTTTAGGAGCGGGCGGACCAGATGCGAAAGAGGCATTGATAAAAGCCGTGATGATGGGGGTGAGGTATTCTGCGCACTCTTTGATTACGGAGGGTGGGCAGATATCCCCTTTGCATGTGGAGGGTTTGATTTTGTTAAGGAGGTCCTAGACTTCCGTCTCTGAGACTTCTCTGAAGGCAAAAAGGGGTGTTTGTGAAGGAGAGTTGTAGGTGAGAGGTATGGGCGGGCAGGTGGGGGTGTTGAGAGCTTTGCGTTGGGAGGCTATTTTGTCTTGGAGTAATTTAACTTTGTTGAGGAGAGCAGCCTGGATGCCTGTACACCATGCTTCATCCTTGAAGATTTTGTCTGGGCTGGAGGCTGGTGTGGTGAGTTCTTTGAATATGGAGAAAATTTCTCTTGATTTGGAACTGGCATTAGTGATTCTCTGGTTGTAGGATTCGGATTTAGCAAGGAATATGGCTTTTTTGTAGGTCAGAGAGATCTCTTTAAAGTCATTAAGCGAGGATTGGTTAGGCGCTGCTTGCCACCTGGATAGGGCTTTGCGTTTCTTAGTGCGTAGGACGGATAGTTCTCAGTGAACCAGGAATTGCAGTGTATTGATTTTTTCCCTTTTTTTTTTTCTAGCGGGGCAATGAAATCGATGGCTTGAGTGAGTGTGCTGGAGTAGATGTTGGCTAGAGATGTAGGGTCAAGGGGGAATGGATGCTTGAGTTGCGGGGTATCAAGGAGAGGGGCGAGGTTGGCAGCAGTGAGTTTTTTGGAGCTTCTTACTTTAGCGGGTGGGGCATGAGTTAAGGTTTTATGAGTGGGCGTGGTAGGAATGGTGAATTGGATGAGGTGATGGTCCGTCCAAGGAAGGGCTGAGATGGAGGTAATTGCAGATGAGCAGTTGTGATCAGCTAGCGCTGTGAGTGGGTGCAGTAATTTTGTGTTCGAACCCCATGTTAGATAATTCTTTGGCTAAATTTGCGGCTGCTTTGTCCTTCAGGTCAGCTAAGCCAAGATTAATGTCCCCTAGAAGGATGCTTTTGGTGGTGCTTTTGAGGTTGTTGCCTATGTTTTGGAGGAGTTGCTTTTGGTAGTCAAGGGGAGATCCTGGTGGTCTGTAGGTGATAAAGAAGTTTATGGTGCAATTAGGTGAAAGGGCTACTTTGGCAGTGAGGAGATCGGGGTTATTGTCCCATTGTTGATTACACATTCTTATGGAGAGGGTGTCCTTAAAGATGAGGGCGACGCTGCCACCAATTTTTAAGTTTTTACGGTCCTGTCTAAGGATGGTATAGTTTTCAGGGAGAGCGAGGTGAATGGAAGGACTGGAGGCTTCATGGAGCCAGGTTTCGGAAATGGCAAGTATGTCGAGGTTGTGGGTGGTGATAAGGTCATTGATTTCAATGGCATGGGCATGGACAGAGCGCGCGTTGATGAGAGCGCATCTTAAGTTTGGATGTAGAGTGTGTGTGTTAGTGGTGCTGGGGGAGGGCGGTGTGAATTTGGGTGTGTGAGGCTTGGGCGTGGCACATGCAGTGTGATGCGAGCTAAGGTAGTGAGCGTGGTCAGGGAAGGAAGTCTGGGCGGCTGAAGTATGGATGCGAGAGCTGAGTCTGTAGTTCCTAAGGAGTGTGGAGTACTGCGGAGAGTAAGGAGGTGTTTGGTGCGAGTTCTTAGTCTACAGAGCCTGAGGTGGAGTGGGTGGTGTCCGACCGGATCGGTAAGGCAAAACCTTGTACAAATGCTAAGTAATTTTAAAATCTGCTCGTGTGCATAGTACAGCTACATTCTGGTGTGCATGGCCAACTTTTAAAATAAATGCAAATCAGCACTTTGATAATTATCTTATAAGTGCTGGAAGGGAGGCCAGTTAACACGTTTATTCTTGCTGTTTTTTTGTTGAATGGAACAAAGACAGCAGCAATTGCCAATAGAAAATGTCCAAGATGTGATCACAACAAATGAGCGTGGCGAGAGTGTACATTGTCTAAGCACTGGATGATGTGTATCCCTTCCCAAATGCTACCTTCCACTCTCAAAACATAATTATGTAAACTTTTACTGCGTGCTGAACACTGGAGACCAGTCACTCAGCTCAGGACTAGGATGTGATCCTATGTTTCTCTGAGCTGTCCTCCCTGTCACCTACAAGCTAAAACCCCCAAAACATGTGCCACAACATCACAAGCACATTTCTAATATACAGTAAATACAGAAAGGCAGACAGAAATAGAGTTCCTGGGTAATAGTGTAGTTGACACAGAGTCTGAGCTTGCTACTGCAACAGTTAACCCCCAATGGGCCTTGGCAATAGGTAGGTCGCAGATTTTGCTTCTGCTTTGGATCACTCCATCTTCACCTTAATGGCTGAGGGCTTTCAAAAAAAACAACTGTGCCAAAAGACCTCCAAACGAGTTCTTCTTGCAGTCCAGGAATACAACATTCCCATTGCAGGACCTATTGACTAAAGCAATCTCCCCATTCATCACATGCTATTGCACCAATCCACAGTGGCTGTCTTTGAACCCTTATGTTTCCAATAGCACCAAACACTACAATATGTATTGCACTTAGCCATGCTGCTTTGCCTTATGGGTAAGCCTATTGTGTCGTGACTTTGCTCTTGGCGTTGGTTAACACTAGTGTATCTGCACCTTCCTGGAACCCCCCTAATCCCATCTGCCTCCCTATTACCCTTTGGATCTGAATATTACAAGGCTATGATTGATCACACCTGTCCTATCTAGTAACATCCCCTTACACGTTGGGTTCCTAAAAAAGACTGTGCATTGTTGTGAAGTGCTTTGATGGATGCCTGGAATGCATGAGGTCAGAGAGAATGTTGTGAGGTCAGATTGTTGATGTATGAGTGAGTGAATGCTGGTGTGCTGGAGGTTCCATCGCAGGCTGTAGGAATATGTAGCCTGGGTGGTGAGTGCCAGTGGGTTCCCATTTTGCAACTTGATGCAAGAGCAATAAAGAAACATATGAAGGATCTTACTGAAGCACCCTGAAGTATCCTTCATAACATTGATGATGAGGATGGCTATCTCAACATATTTGTAAACTTTCGTTCAAGTGTGAATTGCATTTTTTTGGTTACATTTAACAGCATTTGTGCAGTGGTTCAAGTGTGTCTAATTAATTAAATATGGTGCCTTGAATTAGAATGGCAAGACGTATAGGTCCTGATTAATGGAATTATTTGCTTGTAAAGCGGGTTTTGCATGCCATTCCGTCTGCATGTCCCCATTCGTCAAACAGAGATTTGTTGGCAGAATGACACACAAATCCCAGTTTTAGACACAAATAAATCCAGGAAGCAGGGCCTAAGTGTAGGAGGCCTGTCAAAGGATAAGACATGCCTCAGTTGCCAAAAATGGCCCCTATATCTCTTCCTGTAATAACGAGATAGCTTATACCACTTAAGTTTTTGCCTGATGGTCTGCAGGCAACTGCGTGACAGATTCGATCTGAACCTCGAGCCCGAACATCCGGCCTTAGCAGAGGTGGTCTCCTGGACAAAATGGCTAAGAGGACAAACTATTTTGGGGAGAGGGACCCAAGGGTCATGTGATGCTTGAGTAACTCTGATGACCATTATGTAGATCACTCATGAGTACCCAAGGGAAATGTACCGCTATAGGAAACATGGTGGTGTCTAGACAAAATTCACATCAATAGGTATAATGTAATATGCCTACCCGCTAGTAAGAGCCTTAGAGGGCGGTTGTGCGGGGAGTTGGCCATAGGGGAAAAATCGTCTATGAATCTATCCCATTTTTATACTGGCTCCGACAGCAAAGACATATTGGCAGCTGTTTTTAAAGACACAGATCTTTCCCCTAACCTATCCTGATTATAAACCCCTGGGGGGGATGCAGCTGATATTTGCAGGAGAGTTTTGGAATTGTTGGTTCTTTGGTATGCACACCACCCACGTGGGAGGTTGATTATAGTGGGGGTTTTCAATGAACATATGTTCACTCCCTCGGGGCAGGGGGAATTGGATTTATGTGTTAACAGCTCAACAACACCGGGTGGGCCGGTAACACACACTACACCTCAGGATGGCTCGTTCAATTAGATCTTTGGAATGTGACATGCCTGAATACAAAGTGGATGGGGGAAATGAGGTGAGGTATTCCTGGTCTAATGGTAAACACCACTCATGCATAGACTATGGGCCTCATTACAAGCATGGTGGTCCGGGAACTACGGTACCAGTAAGTATGCTGGTACCGTAGTTTCTGGACCGCCATACTACGTGCTCTGCTATTGGGTGCCATTTCACCTTCCACGTTTTTCCTGGCGGGTGTTATGGCACCCGCGAGCAGAGTACATTGGATGCACCGGCACAACTCTGTATGTGCCAGTGAATCCGACCTCCCCATCGCCATTCAGCCCTATGGGACAGAATGGGGATCCGGAGACCCTTGATTCCGGCACCCGCAAATGGGCAATTACCGGGTCCACCGAAATCTGCATGACCCGGTTCTTGCCCATTCGCGTGTGCCGGAAAAAATGCCCTTAATAAGGGCACGGCTACCGCCAGAGTTGTAATGAGGCCCTATGTCTATTTACCCTGATTACCATGATCTATACTAATTTGAGTGACCACTTGGTGTTGGCCTGGAGTGGGCAAGATGAGGGGACAGGAGGAGGTCTAAGTTGTCCTCCCCCAGTGTGATGGTCAATTCTTCAGGCAATCACCTGTGTTGGTCGGACAGGGGATCAACATGATGAAAACTCTTCTTGAGAACCAGGGCCATTCAATCACAATCAGCTCGATCTCAGCGGAGGGGGGGGGGAAGCTTACAGTCCACTTTGATCACCATTTTCAATCATCTAAAATTAATCAGAATTGGACCCTAGATGCCAGAGGTGGATTGGCTCTTTATGATCCAGTGATTCAAAAGTGATTCAAAAGAGGAAAAGGGCTTTCCAACTAGAATCGACTGCCATGCAGAAGCAGCTCGATCTTGCTACTCCTGAGCAGAAAAGGAAGCTCAGAGCATTTTCCATGAAGTATACAAATTGGCTACGCCAACACCAAGGGTCGATACACAGTGAAAGATGGGTTAATATGTTCGACCTGCTCCACACCAATCATAATGCTAATTTCTGGTCATTTTTTTGGTTATATCTGTGTGGCCATTCACCTTTAGAATTGGACCCGATACCAGAAGAAACGTGTCTGACCTAAATGGGATAACTTTCTTCAATCCCTCAATACTTCCCTCTGGGGGGGGGGGGTCGTGCCACCTGTTCTGTGGTGCATTTGACATGTTGGAGATTGTGGCAGTTATTACAAATCTCATGTCCTCTCGGGCAGTCGGACTTCATTCTACCCCTAACATCTTGTTCAAGGCCAACCCCACTGTTTGGGTAACTATCTTGGTTCCCTGGTTCCACAGTATTTCTGTTATCTGGCATAGTTCCAAGCAGTTGGAAGGAGTCCATCTTGATATCACTCTTCAAGAGGGGTGATCCAGGAGCCCCATCTAATTATAGAATGCTAGTGATGCTGGAATCCTGTGCCAAATCTTCTCCATTCTATTATTTTAAAAAACGAAACATCTGAGAAGAAACCTCTGTTCGCATGCAGCGCTGATGAACAGGCTTTCGCAGGAGCCACAGCACTATCCACAACAACTGTATCGTTCGGTGCCTCTTAGCTGATATGATCGCAGGTAAGCAAGAGATTATTATGTGCTTTGTTGATTATTCCAGGGCTTTCAATACAGTGTGTCATGATAGGCATAAACTCTCTCAGTGGGGCATAGACCCCGTCCTTAATCATTTCATTAAGGAACTATATAAACACTGACACCCAGGTTTGCATCCGCCGATCACAGGAGGGGGTTTTATCCCATGCCATCAGGACCAACATCGGCCTAAAACAGATGTGCATTAGCACCAACATCATATATATAACAGGCACACGTCAGATTTTGACAAAGGTCATGGTCCTAGGCAGAAGGCAAAAGCAGTGGTGCTCCTTTGCATGGTGGCTCAACAGCACCAAGTTAGAGATTCTAGAGGGATATACATACTTGGGTTTTCCAATTCGATCAAATTCTACAAAGGGCTTCTTTGGTTAGTCTGTCACTTGCTGTATCCTAAAGAAATTGTTACTAGTAAAACGGTTTGCTACCATCTCTGGCAATGTGGAGGCTCTGATTAAGTTCTATCAGACAAGTATTGTTCCTGCTCTGACCTATGGCGTGGAACTTCTTGCTGAGGTATACGTGGCCTGGTTGGAAAAAACTGGAGGGTAAATTGCTAAGGTCTATCCTATCTGTCCCTAAGACCACTCTGCTCGAAGCACTAGGATTAGAATTGGGGGTCCGGTTGCTTAGAGGACATAGGCTCCTTAAACGCTGTAAGCTATATTGCGCCCTGTGATTATGTCCGATGTACGACCACAAGCTCTTGCGACTGTTCGCTCATGGTCTGAGTGAGATCTACAAAAACCCCTTCTTGGTAGCACTGACTAAAACCACTGAGCTACATTGCAAAAAGATAGGTTTCCAGCTCTCTAATGTAGTCGATTTCCCAGATTCTCTGACTCTATTGAAGAGGAAAACTTGGGACTGGGACTATACTAATTCACTTAACAAGCTCGCCGTGAAGAGGCGTTATACAGTGTTCACACAGCAGGCCTTCAAAATCGACAGTCCATGCACCTAACCGACCCGTCTTTGCTCCCAATAAATGAGAAACTTCATTATATATTTACGTTTAAACATCTTACCAACTTACGAATATATTGGGAGCTGGTCTGGTTTGGTTCTGGAGAAGCAGTTTTGTCGGCTCTGTGGTAAACAAATTAAATCTAGCCGTCACATATTGACCCAAAGCACGACTCTCGTCCATATATTTCGCAGGGGCATATTCGAGCTTAGTTCCACAATTGCAAGGACTTCCAAGATGATCAATTCTGGTCCGTGCTAGATAGGGCAAATTCTCTGGTGATCTCAGGGGCAGTCTATTACATCTGTAAAGAAGTATTAAGGCGCCTGGTGGGCGGTACATGATTTGCTCTATTCTGGGGCCCAAAATAAGATATACTTAATATGCTGAGGTATAATGTATATGCTTAAACTTTAAATATGTTATTTTATGATGTAACTAGTTGAATAGATCTGTGATTTTATCATTTTACCATGTGATATTGTAAATACTCCTTTTAATGTGTGCAAAGGTTATTTTATGTTTATGTTTTGTATGCTACATGGTTCTATGTATGCTACACCACGTCATGTTTAAGGTGCACATACATGAGGTGCCCTATTTGTGTTTAATATTCTCTATTCTGTTTTTGTTATACCTGGTATGAGTGTGATGCGTGAATGGTTCCAAGACTGTCAGCTAGACCAGAGATGACACTACATGACGACAGGCCGGTGGGTGTCTCCCTTGTGTAACATCTTAACCTAAGAGTAAAACTACCTTAGAATTTGTCTTGAGGATAACAGTGATGTTCCCAAATCTTAATACTTGTTAACTTGAACTTATGCCTTTGATGTGTACATTCCTTTTACAGCTAATTGGCAGATAATTCAAGGTTAGGTCCGTTTTTAAGGGAGTTTTATGATTTCATTTTTCATTTTTAATTCATTTATTCTACCCATGTTTGTATTTTTTGGAACATTAAGTTTTTGTTATATTAGCTGTTTAGGTCTTCTTGTGTCAGGTTAAGTTAGACCAGTGTGCTTTCTTCGTTGCACCATGGACGTTGCTTTTTTTATTTGTGTGAAAACTCCATTAGGCAATATATAAAGTGAAAGCAGAGAGATAATTAATTGAGAAGACAGGATGGATGCATCTGGGAGGGGGCAAATAGTCTTGTGAGTGAAGTGGGGTGGGATCGGGCATGGGGAGGGGAAAGTGGTTGGCATGAGATCCAGAGTTGTCCCCGGATAATGGAAAAGAGGAGAGTTAAGGGGAACGGAAGTGGGACAGTGGTCGGTTAGAGGGACAACAGAGGTTTATTTATTTATTTATTTATTTATTCAGATTTATTTAAAGCGCACGCCAGCCCGGGGGCATCGTGGCGCTGTTACATGAATACATACATAGTCTGGTTACAATGGAAGGAAGATGGTTACAAAGCAATTTTCATTACAGGAAGCATTTCGTGTCGAACACTTTTCGTATCAGATGTGTGCGAGCTGAAGTGGGTGAAGGGAAGGTGGAGTTAGTTGAATAGCGTGGTTTTGAGGGATTTGCGAAAGAGATACAGAGATGGTTCTGCTCTGAGCGAGTTGGGGAGGGCATTCCAGAGCTTAGGTGCTATGTGAGGGAAGCCAATGCCGCCGGCTTTGGCTCTTTTTACAGTGGGTACTTGGAGTTGGTTGGCGTGATGACTTCTTCTGGGGCGGATGGAGGAGTTCTTGGTATAGTTTCAGATAGGTAGGGGGGTGCTGTGTGGTTGATGCATTTGTGTGTGAGGGTGAGGATTTTAAAGTTGATCCTTTCCTTGACTGGGAGCCAGTGGACGCGTCTTCTGGCCTGTGAGATATGGTCAGTTTTGGGAATGTGTAGTGCAGCACGGAGGGCATTGTTTTGCACTATTTGGAGCCTGTTTAGGTTTTTTGACGAGGTGCCTGCCAGGAGGGCGTTACAGTAGTCCAATCTGGCTCCTATAGTAGCTCTGGCTATGGAGAGGCAGTTGGGCGTGGTGAGGTAGGGTTTTATGGCGTAGATGAGTTTGGTAGTCAGAGCAGAAGCTGAGGCAATGGCGCTGGTTTGTCTTGTCATTGAGAGTGTCGCGTCAATGTAGACTCCTAAGGTCTTGACGGCAGAGGAGACAGGTATGCTAACACTGTCGATGATCATGTGCGAATAATCGGGGCTGAGTTTGGTTAGAGTTTTGTTAGGGGCTAAGATGATGATTTCGGTTTTGTCTCCGTTTAGGCAGAGACCATTGATAGCCATCCATGTTTGGATAGTCGAGTAGATTTTGAGGAGGGCTTCTGAGTCAAGGTCGTAGTCTCCAGAGAGGGGGAGGAGGACCTGCGTGTCATCAGCGTAGTTGGTGTACGCTATGTTGAGGGAGTCCAGTAAGTCAAAGAGGGGTTTGGTGAATAGGTTGTAGAGGGTCGGTGCGGTGCAGGACCCTTGTGGGACTCCACAATTGGTCAGAGTACACTTTCATGGCCCTGCCTTCAAGGAAGGATGTGATCCACGTGGTAGCCTTGTGAGAGAAGTGTGCAGCATTGGAGAGGTGCGATGTGAGAATGCTGTGGTCGACCAGATCGAATGCTGCAGAAAGGTCGAGTAGGAGGAGGAGGGCAGGTTTGCCTGTGTCCATTATTTTAGTAATTTGATTTTTTAAATCTAGAAGAGCAGATTCAGTCCCATGGCCTTTGCGGAAACCTGACTGTCTTTTGCCTAGGATGGTGTTGGTTTCCAGGAAGTGTTGGATTTGATTGTGTGCGGCTTTGTCTAGGATTTTAAGGAGAAAGGGGACGGTGGTGATGGGGCGATAGTTGTTAGGGGAGGAAGGATCGAGAGAGGGTTTTTTTAGGAGCGGGCGGACCCAGGCTTCTTTTAGGCATTGTGGTACACTTCCAGATGCGAAAGAGGCATTGATAAAAGCCGTGATGATGGGGGTGAGGTATTCTGCGCACTCTTTGATTACGGAGGGTGGGCAGATATCCCCTTTGCATGTGGAGGGTTTGATTTTTTTAAGGAGGTCCTAGACTTCCGTCTCTGAGACTTCTCTGAAGGCAAAAAGGGGTGTTTGTGAAGGAGAGTTGTAGGTGAGAGGTATGGGCGGGCAGGTGGGGGTGTTGAGAGCTTTGCGTTGGGAGGCTATTTTGTCTTGGAGTAATTTAACTTTGTTGAGGAGAGCAGCCTGGATGCCTGTACACCATGCTTCATCCTTGAAGATTTCGTCTGGGCTGGAGGCTGGTGTGGTGAGTTCTTTGAATATGGAGAAAATTTCTCTTGATTTGGAACTGGCATTAGTGATTCTCTGGTTGTAGGATTCGGATTTAGCAAGGAATATGGCTTTTTTGTAGGTCAGAGAGATCTCTTTAAAGTCATTAAGCGAGGATTGGTTAGGCGCTGCTTGCCACCTGGATAGGGCTTTGCGTTTCTTAGTGCGTAGGACGGATAGTTCTCAGTGAACCAGGAATTGCAGTGTATTGATTTTTTCCCTTTTTTTTCTTCTAGCGGGGCAATGAAATCGATGGCTTGAGTGAGTGTGCTGGAGTAGATGTTGGCTAGAGATGTAGGGTCAAGGGGGAATGGATGCTTGAGTTGCGGGGTATCAAGGAGAGGGGCGAGGTTGGCAGCAGTGAGTTTTTTGGAGCTTCTTACTTTAGCGGGTGGGGCATGAGTTAAGGTTTTATGAGTGGGCGTGGTAGGAATGGTGAATTGGATGAGGTGATGGTCCGTCCAAGGAAGGGCTGAGATGGAGGTAATTGCAGATGAGCAGTTGTGATCAGCTAGCGCTGTGAGTGGGTGCAGTAATTTTGTGTTCGAACCCCATGTTAGATAATTCTTTGGCTAAATTTGCGGCTGCTTTGTCCTTCAGGTCAGCTAAGCCAAGATTAATGTCCCCTAGAAGGATGCTTTTGGTGGTGCTTTTGAGGTTGTTGCCTATGTTTTGGAGGAGTTGCTTTTGGTAGTCAAGGGGAGATCCTGGTGGTCTGTAGGTGATAAAGAAGTTTATGGTGCAATTAGGTGAAAGGGCTACTTTGGCAGTGAGGAGATCGGGGTTATTGTCCCATTGTTGATTACACATTCTTATGGAGAGGGTGTCCTTAAAGATGAGGGCGACGCTGCCACCAATTTTTAAGTTTTTACGGTCCTGTCTAAGGATGGTATAGTTTTCAGGGAGAGCGAGGTGAATGGAAGGACTGGAGGCTTCATGGAGCCAGGTTTCGGAAATGGCAAGTATGTCGAGGTTGTGGGTGGTGATAAGGTCATTGATTTCATTGGCATGGGCATGGACAGAGCGCGCGTTGATGAGAGCGCATCTTAAGTTTGGATGTAGAGTGTGTGTGTTAGTGGTGCTGGGGGAGGGCGGTGTGAATTTGGGTGTGTGAGGCTTGGGCGTGGCACATGCAGTGTGATGCGAGCTAAGGTAGTGAGCGTGGTCAGGGAAGGAAGTCTGGGCGGCTGAAGTATGGATGCGAGAGCTGAGTCTGTAGTTCCTAAGGAGTGTGGAGTACTGCGGAGAGTAAGGAGGTGTTTGGTGCGAGTTCTTAGTCTACAGAGCCTGAGGTGGAGTGGGTGGTGTCCGACCGGATCGGTAAGGCAAAACCTTGTACAAATGCTAAGTAATTTTAAAATCTGCTCGTGTGCATAGTACAGCTACATTCTGGTGTGCATGGCCAACTTTTAAAATAAATGCAAATCAGCACTTTGATAATTATCTTATAAGTGCTGGAAGGGAGGCCAGTTAACACGTTTATTCTTGCTGTTTTTTTGTTGAATGGAACAAAGACAGCAGCAATTGCCAATAGAAAATGTCCAAGATGTGATCACAACAAATGAGCGTGGCGAGAGTGTACATTGTCTAAGCACTGGATGATGTGTATCCCTTCCCAAATGCTACCTTCCACTCTCAAAACATAATTATGTAAACTTTTACTGCGTGCTGAACACTGGAGACCAGTCACTCAGCTCAGGACTAGGATGTGATCCTATGTTTCTCTGAGCTGTCCTCCCTGTCACCTACAAGCTAAAACCCCCAAAACATGTGCCACAACATCACAAGCACATTTCTAATATACAGTAAATACAGAAAGGCAGACAGAAATAGAGTTCCTGGGTAATAGTGTAGTTGACACAGAGTCTGAGCTTGCTACTGCAACAGTTAACCCCCAATGGGCCTTGGCAATAGGTAGGTCGCAGATTTTGCTTCTGCTTTGGATCACTCCATCTTCACCTTAATGGCTGAGGGCTTTCAAAAAAAACAACTGTGCCAAAAGACCTCCAAACGAGTTCTTCTTGCAGTCCAGGAATACAACATTCCCATTGCAGGACCTATTGACTAAAGCAATCTCCCCATTCATCACATGCTATTGCACCAATCCACAGTGGCTGTCTTTGAACCCTTATGTTTCCAATAGCACCAAACACTACAATATGTATTGCACTTAGCCATGCTGCTTTGCCTTATGGGTAAGCCTATTGTGTCGTGACTTTGCTCTTGGCGTTGGTTAACACTAGTGTATCTGCACCTTCCTGGAACCCCCCTAATCCCATCTGCCTCCCTATTACCCTTTGGATCTGAATATTACAAGGCTATGATTGATCACACCTGTCCTATCTAGTAACATCCCCTTACACGTTGGGTTCCTAAAAAAGACTGTGCATTATTGTGAAGTGCTTTGATGGATGCCTGGAATGCATGAGGTCAGAGAGAATGTTGTGAGGTCAGATTGTTGATGTATGAGTGAGTGAATGCTGGTGTGCTGGAGGTTCCATCGCAGGCTGTAGGAATATGTAGCCTGGGTGGTGAGTGCCAGTGGGTTCCCATTTTGCAACTTGATGCAAGAGCAATAAAGAAACATATGAAGGATCTTACTGAAGCACCCTGAAGTATCATTCATAACATTGATGATGAGGATGGCTATCTCAACATATTTGTAAACTTTCGTTCAAGTGTGAATTGCATTTTTTTGGTTACATTTAACAGCATTTGTGCAGTGGTTCAAGTGTGTCTAATTAATTAAATATGGTGCCTTGAATTAGAATGGCAAGACGTATAGGTCCTGATTAATGGAATTATTTGCTTGTAAAGCGGGTTTTGCATGCCATTCCGTCTGCATGTCCCCATTCGTCAAACAGAGATTTGTTGGCAGAATGACACACAAATCCCAGTTTTAGACACAAATAAATCCAGGAAGCAGGGCCTAAGTGTAGGAGGCCTGTCAAAGGATAAGACATGCCTCAGTTGCCAAAAATGGCCCCTATATCTCTTCCTGTAATAACGAGATAGCTTATACCACTTAAGTTTTTGCCTGATGGTCTGCAGGCAACTGCGTGACAGATTCGATCTGAACCTCGAGCCCGAACATCCGGCCTTAGCAGAGGTGGTCTCCTGGACAAAATGGCTACGAGGACAAACTATTTTGGGGAGAGGGACCCAAGGGTCATGTGATGCTTGAGTAACTCTGATGACCATTATGTAGATCACTCATGAGTACCCGAGGGAAATGTACCGCTATAGGAAACATGGTGGTGTCTAGACAAAATTCACATCAATAGGTATAATGTAATATGCCTACCCGCTAGTAAGAGCCTTAGAGGGCGGTTGTGCGGGGAGTTGGCCATAGGGGAAAAATCGTCTATGAATCTATCCCATTTTTATACTGGCTCCGACAGCAAAGACATATTGGCAGCTGTTTTTAAAGACACAGATCTTTCCCCTAACCTATCCTGATTATAAACCCCTGGGGGGGATGCAGCTGATATTTGCAGGAGAGTTTTGGAATTGTTGGTTCTTTGGTATGCACACCACCCACGTGGGAGGTTGATTATAGTGGGGGTTTTCAATGAACATATGTTCACTCCCTCGGGGCAGGGGGAATTGGATTTATGTGTTAACAGCTCAACAACACCGGGTGGGCCGGTAACACACACTACACCTCAGGATGGCTCGTTCAATTAGATCTTTGGAATGTGACATGCCTGAATACAAAGTGGATGGGGGAAATGAGGTGAGGTATTCCTGGTCTAATGGTAAACACCACTCATGCATAGACTATGGGCCTCATTACAAGCATGGTGGTCCGGGAACTACGGTACCAGTAAGTATGCTGGTACCGTAGTTTCTGGACCGCCATACTACGTGCTCTGCTATTGGGTGCCATTTCACCTTCCACGTTTTTCCTGGCGGGTGTTATGGCACCCGCGAGCAGAGTACATCGGATGCACCGGCACAACTCTGTATGTGCCAGTGAATCCGACCTCCCCATCGCCATTCAGCCCTATGGGACAGAATGGGGATCCGGAGACCCTTGATTCCGGCACCCGCAAATGGGCAATTACCGGGTCCACCGAAATCTGCATGACCCGGTTCTTGCCCATTCGCGTGTGCCAGAAAAAATGCCCTTAATAAGGGCACGGCTACCGCCAGAGTTGTAATGAGGCCCTATGTCTATTTACCCTGATTACCATGATCTATACTAATTTGAGTGACCACTTGGTGTTGGCCTGGAGTGGGCAAGATGAGGGGACAGGAGGAGGTCTAAGTTGTCCTCCCCCAGTGTGATGGTCAATTCTTCAGGCAATCACCTGTGTTGGTCGGACAGGGGATCAACATGATGAAAACTCTTCTTGAGAACCAGGGCCATTCAATCACAATCAGCTCGATCTCAGCGGAGGGGGGGGGGAAGCTTACAGTCCACTTTGATCACCATTTTCAATCATCTAAAATTAATCAGAATTGGACCCTAGATGCCAGAGGTGGATTGGCTCTTTATGATCCAGTGATTCAAAAGTGATTCAAAAGAGGAAAAGGGCTTTCCAACTAGAATCGACTGCCATGCAGAAGCAGCTCGATCTTGCTACTCCTGAGCAGAAAAGGAAGCTCAGAGCATTTTCCATGAAGTATACAAATTGGCTACGCCAACACCAAGGGTCGATACACAGTGAAAGATGGGTTAATATGTTCGACCTGCTCCACACCAATCATAATGCTAATTTCTGGTCATTTTTTTGGTTATATCTGTGTGGCCATTCACCTTTAGAATTGGACCCGATACCAGAAGAAACGTGTCTGACCTAAATGGGATAACTTTCTTCAATCCCTCAATACTTCCCTCTGGGGGGGGGGGGGTCGTGCCACCTGTTCTGTGGTGCATTTGACATGTTGGAGATTGTGGCAGTTATTACAAATCTCATGTCCTCTCGGGCAGTCGGACTTCATTCTACCCCTAACATCTTGTTCAAGGCCAACCCCACTGTTTGGGTAACTATCTTGGTTCCCTGGTTCCACAGTATTTCTGTTATCTGGCATAGTTCCAAGCAGTTGGAAGGAGTCCATCTTGATATCACTCTTCAAGAGGGGTGATCCAGGAGCCCCATCTAATTATAGAATGCTAGTGATGCTGGAATCCTGTGCCAAATCTTCTCCATTCTATTATTTTAAAAAACGAAACATCTGAGAAGAAACCTCTGTTCGCATGCAGCGCTGATGAACAGGCTTTCGCAGGAGCCACAGCACTATCCACAACAACTGTATCGTTCGGTGCCTCTTAGCTGATATGATCGCAGGTAAGCAAGAGATTATTATGTGCTTTGTTGATTATTCCAGGGCTTTCAATACAGTGTGTCATGATAGGCATAAACTCTCTCAGTGGGGCATAGACCCCGTCCTTAATCATTTCATTAAGGAACTATATAAACACTGACACCCAGGTTTGCATCCGCCGATCACAGGAGGGGGTTTTATCCCATGCCATCAGGACCAACATCGGCCTAAAACAGATGTGCATTAGCACCAACATCATATATATAACAGGCACACGTCAGATTTTGACAAAGGTCATGGTCCTAGGCAGAAGGCAAAAGCAGTGGTGCTCCTTTGCATGGTGGCTCAACAGCACCAAGTTAGAGATTCTAGAGGGATATACATACTTGGGTTTTCCAATTCGATCAAATTCTACAAAGGGCTTCTTTGGTTAGTCTGTCACTTGCTGTATCCTAAAGAAATTGTTACTAGTAAAACGGTTTGCTACCATCTCTGGCAATGTGGAGGCTCTGATTAAGTTCTATCAGACAAGTATTGTTCCTGCTCTGACCTATGGCGTGGAACTTCTTGCTGAGGTATACGTGGCCTGGTTGGAAAAAACTGGAGGGTAAATTGCTAAGGTCTATCCTATCTGTCCCTAAGACCACTCTGCTCGAAGCACTAGGATTAGAATTGGGGGTCCGGTTGCTTAGAGGACATAGGCTCCTTAAACGCTGTAAGCTATATTGCGCCCTGTGATTATGTCCGATGTACGACCACAAGCTCTTGCGACTGTTCGCTCATGGTCTGAGTGAGATCTACAAAAACCCCTTCTTGGTAGCACTGACTAAAACCACTGAGCTACATTGCAAAAAGATAGGTTTCCAGCTCTCTAATGTAGTCGATTTCCCAGATTCTCTGACTCTATTGAAGAGGAAAACTTGGGACTGGGACTATACTAATTCACTTAACAAGCTCGCCGTGAAGAGGCGTTATACAGTGTTCACACAGCAGGCCTTCAAAATCGACAGTCCATGCACCTAACCGACCCGTCTTTGCTCCCAATAAATGAGAAACTTCATTATATATTTACGTTTAAACATCTTACCAACTTACGAATATATTGGGAGCTGGTCTGGTTTGGTTCTGGAGAAGCAGTTTTGTCGGCTCTGTGGTAAACAAATTAAATCTAGCCGTCACATATTGACCCAAAGCACGACTCTCGTCCATATATTTCGCAGGGGCATATTCGAGCTTAGTTCCACAATTGCAAGGACTTCCAAGATGATCAATTCTGGTCCGTGCTAGATAGGGCAAATTCTCTGGTGATCTCAGGGGCAGTCTATTACATCTGTAAAGAAGTATTAAGGCGCCTGGTGGGCGGTACATGATTTGCTCTATTCTGGGGCCCAAAATAAGATATACTTAATATGCTGAGGTATAATGTATATGCTTAAACTTTAAATATGTTATTTTATGATGTAACTAGTTGAATAGATCTGTGATTTTATAATTTTACCATGTGATATTGTAAATACTCCTTTTAATGTGTGCAAAGGTTATTTTAT
Source organism: Ambystoma mexicanum (assembly GCF_040938575.1). Taxonomy (NCBI): domain Eukaryota; kingdom Metazoa; phylum Chordata; class Amphibia; order Caudata; family Ambystomatidae; genus Ambystoma; species Ambystoma mexicanum. The sequence goes on from NC_090927.1 coordinate 241,040,107, forward strand.
GTTTATGTTTTGTATGCTACATGGTTCTATGTATGCTACACCACGTCATGTTTAAGGTGCACATACATGAGGTGCCCTATTTGTGTTTAATATTCTCTATTCTGTTTTTGTTATACCTGGTATGAGTGTGATGCGTGAATGGTTCCAAGACTGTCAGCTAGACCAGAGATGACACTACATGACGACAGGCCGGTGGGTGTCTCCCTTGTGTAACATCTTAACCTAAGAGTAAAACTACCTTAGAATTTGTCTTGAGGATAACAGTGATGTTCCCAAATCTTAATACTTGTTAACTTGAACTTATGCCTTTGATGTGTACATTCCTTTTACAGCTAATTGGCAGATAATTCAAGGTTAGGTCCGTTTTTAAGGGAGTTTTATGATTTCATTTTTCATTTTTAATTCATTTATTCTACCCATGTTTGTATTTTTTGGAACATTAAGTTTTTGTTATATTAGCTGTTTAAGTCTTCTTGTGTCAGGTTAAGTTAGACCAGTGTGCTTTCTTCGTTGCACCATGGACGTTGCTTTTTTTATTTGTGTGAAAACTCCATTAGGCAATATATAAAGTGAAAGCAGAGAGATAATTAATTGAGAAGACAGGATGGATGCATCTGGGAGGGGGCAAATAGTCTTGTGAGTGAAGTGGGGTGGGATCGGGCATGGGGAGGGGAAAGTGGTTGGCATGAGATCCAGAGTTGTCCCCGGATAATGGAAAAGAGGAGAGTTAAGGGGAACGGAAGTGGGACAGTGGTCGGTTAGAGGCACAACAGAGGTTTATTTATTTATTTATTTATTTATTCAGATTTATTTAAAGCGCACGCCAGCCCGGGGGCATCGTGGCGCTGTTACATGAATACATACATAGTCTGGTTACAATGGAAGGAAGATGGTTACAAAGCAATTTTCATTACAGGAAGCATTTCGTGTCGAACACTTTTCGTATCAGATGTGTGCGAGCTGAAGTGGGTGAAGGGAAGGTGGAGTTAGTTGAATAGCGTGGTTTTGAGGGATTTGCGAAAGAGATACAGAGATGGTTCTGCTCTGAGCGAGTTGGGGAGGGCATTCCAGAGCTTAGGTGCTATGTGAGGGAAGCCAATGCCGCCGGCTTTGGCTCTTTTTACAGTGGGTACTTGGAGTTGGTTGGCGTGATGACTTCTTCTGGGGCGGATGGAGGAGTTCTTGGTATAGTTTCAGATAGGTAGGGGGGTGCTGTGTGGTTGATGCATTTGTGTGTGAGGGTGAGGATTTTAAAGTTGATCCTTTCCTTGACTGGGAGCCAGTGGACGCGTCTTCTGGCCTGTGAGATATGGTCAGTTTTGGGAATGTGTAGTGCAGCACGGAGGGCATTGTTTTGCACTATTTGGAGCCTGTTTAGGTTTTTTGACGAGGTGCCTGCCAGGAGGGCGTTACAGTAGTCCAATCTGGCTCCTATAGTAGCTCTGGCTATGGAGAGGCAGTTGGGCGTGGTGAGGTAGGGTTTTATGGCGTAGATGAGTTTGGTAGTCAGAGCAGAAGCTGAGGCAATGGCGCTGGTTTGTCTTGTCATTGAGAGTGTCGCGTCAATGTAGACTCCTAAGGTCTTGACGGCAGAGGAGACAGGTATGCTAACACTGTCGATGATCATGTGCGAATAATCGGGGCTGAGTTTGGTTAGAGTTTTGTTAGGGGCTAAGATGATGATTTCGGTTTTGTCTCCGTTTAGGCAGAGACAATTGATAGCCATCCATGTTTGGATAGTCGAGTAGATTTTGAGGAGGGCTTCTGAGTCAAGGTCGTAGTCTCCAGAGAGGGGGAGGAGGACCTGCGTGTCATCAGCGTAGTTGGTGTACGCTATGTTGAGGGAGTCCAGTAAGTCAAAGAGGGGTTTGGTGAATAGGTTGTAGAGGGTCGGTGCGGTGCAGGACCCTTGTGGGACTCCACAATTGGTCAGAGTACACTTTCATGGCCCTGCCTTCAAGGAAGGATGTGATCCACGTGGTAGCCTTGTGAGAGAAGTGTGCAGCATTGGAGAGGTGCGATGTGAGAATGCTGTGGTCGACCAGATCGAATGCTGCAGAAAGGTCGAGTAGGAGGAGGAGGGCAGGTTTGCCTGTGTCCATTATTTTAGTAATTTGATTTTTTAAATCTAGAAGAGCAGATTCAGTCCCATGGCCTTTGCGGAAACCTGACTGTCTTTTGCCTAGGATGGTGTTGGTTTCCAGGAAGTGTTGGATTTGATTGTGTGCGGCTTTGTCTAGGATTTTAAGGAGAAAGGGGACGGTGGTGATGGGGCGATAGTTGTTAGGGGAGGAAGGATCGAGAGAGGGTTTTTTTAGGAGCGGGCGGACCCAGGCTTCTTTTAGGCATTGTGGTACACTTCCAGATGCGAAAGAGGCATTGATAAAAGCCGTGATGATGGGGGTGAGGTATTCTGCGCACTCTTTGATTACGGAGGGTGGGCAGATATCCCCTTTGCATGTGGAGGGTTTGATTTTTTTAAGGAGGTCCTAGACTTCCGTCTCTGAGACTTCTCTGAAGGCAAAAAGGGGTGTTTGTGAAGGAGAGTTGTAGGTGAGAGGTATGGGCGGGCAGGTGGGGGTGTTGAGAGCTTTGCGTTGGGAGGCTATTTTGTCTTGGAGTAATTTAACTTTGTTGAGGAGAGCAGCCTGGATGCCTGTACACCATGCTTCATCCTTGAAGATTTCGTCTGGGCTGGAGGCTGGTGTGGTGAGTTCTTTGAATATGGAGAAAATTTCTCTTGATTTGGAACTGGCATTAGTGATTCTCTGGTTGTAGGATTCGGATTTAGCAAGGAATATGGCTTTTTTGTAGGTCAGAGAGATCTCTTTAAAGTCATTAAGCGAGGATTGGTTAGGCGCTGCTTGCCACCTGGATAGGGCTTTGCGTTTCTTAGTGCGTAGGACGGATAGTTCTCAGTGAACCAGGAATTGCAGTGTATTGATTTTTTCCCTTTTTTTTCTTCTAGCGGGGCAATGAAATCGATGGCTTGAGTGAGTGTGCTGGAGTAGATGTTGGCTAGAGATGTAGGGTCAAGGGGGAATGGATGCTTGAGTTGCGGGGTATCAAGGAGAGGGGCGAGGTTGGCAGCAGTGAGTTTTTTGGAGCTTCTTACTTTAGCGGGTGGGGCATGAGTTAAGGTTTTATGAGTGGGCGTGGTAGGAATGGTGAATTGGATGAGGTGATGGTCCGTCCAAGGAAGGGCTGAGATGGAGGTAATTGCAGATGAGCAGTTGTGATCAGCTAGCGCTGTGAGTGGGTGCAGTAATTTTGTGTTCGAACCCCATGTTAGATAATTCTTTGGCTAAATTTGCGGCTGCTTTGTCCTTCAGGTCAGCTAAGCCAAGATTAATGTCCCCTAGAAGGATGCTTTTGGTGGTGCTTTTGAGGTTGTTGCCTATGTTTTGGAGGAGTTGCTTTTGGTAGTCAAGGGGAGATCCTGGTGGTCTGTAGGTGATAAAGAAGTTTATGGTGCAATTAGGTGAAAGGGCTACTTTGGCAGTGAGGAGATCGGGGTTATTGTCCCATTGTTGATTACACATTCTTATGGAGAGGGTGTCCTTAAAGATGAGGGCGACGCTGCCACCAATTTTTAAGTTTTTACGGTCCTGTCTAAGGATGGTATAGTTTTCAGGGAGAGCGAGGTGAATGGAAGGACTGGAGGCTTCATGGAGCCAGGTTTCGGAAATGGCAAGTATGTCGAGGTTGTGGGTGGTGATAAGGTCATTGATTTCAATGGCATGGGCATGGACAGAGCGCGCGTTGATGAGAGCGCATCTTAAGTTTGGATGTAGAGTGTGTGTGTTAGTGGTGCTGGGGGAGGGCGGTGTGAATTTGGGTGTGTGAGGCTTGGGCGTGGCACATGCAGTGTGATGCGAGCTAAGGTAGTGAGCGTGGTCAGGGAAGGAAGTCTGGGCGGCTGAAGTATGGATGCGAGAGCTGAGTCTGTAGTTCCTAAGGAGTGTGGAGTACTGCGGAGAGTAAGGAGGTGTTTGGTGCGAGTTCTTAGTCTACAGAGCCTGAGGTGGAGTGGGTGGTGTCCGACCGGATCGGTAAGGAGGTTGAATGTGGGATGGAGTGCATATGACGGTGTGTTGTGTATGAGATCAGATGGTGGGGTAGGGCAAAGGTGGGCATGTTGGTCTGGGTGCGCATGCAGCATGTTGCAGGTGGCCAGAAAGGAGAGGGATGTGAGAAAGATGGAAAAAGTGGAAGGGAGGTATTTAGGCGCTTTGGGGTGTGGGCTAGGGGGCTGCATTGGTAAACAAGAGATGTACAGGTAGGTGGGCAAAAACACTGTTGGTCAGATCACAAAGTAAATCAGGGCAGTTTGGGGCAGTCAATATCACAAAAGAGCAATTTGACCAAGGGGCACAACACTACTGAAATGTGGTCTGTGGGCAACCATAGGGCACAATGCAATTCTAAACTGGTCTGTAGGCGACCATAGGGCACAACACAACTGAAATGTGGTCTGTGGGCGACCATAGGGCACAATGCAATTCTAAACTGGTCTGTAGGCGACCATGGGGCACAACACAACTGAAATGTGGTCTGTGGGCGACCATAGGGCACAATGCAATTCTAAACTGGTCTGTAGGCGACCATGGGGCACAACACAACTGAAATGTGGTCTGTGGGCGACCATAGGGCACAATACAATTCTAAACTGGTCTGTAGGTGACCATGGGGCACAATTCACTTGTGGGTTACCGTGAGGCACAACACCAGGCATAGCATGAACCATATAACGATCAAAAAGCACAACATAGGACAATGGGTGTCTGATCCAGGGCATGGGGCATAGCACGTGACAGGGGTAACAGGGGAGCACTACTGTAGCTAGTTATAGCATAGCAGTTTAACAGTAACAGTACTCACGTGGATTAATGTCCAGTATATATACGATCATCCGCGTTCAGTGCATTAAAAAAGTTTTTCCTTAATGCAGAGTTTGCCTGTGAACTTTGCGTGGGGAATCAGGGGTCTATCAGTAACAGTAGCTCCCCGGAGCGAACAGGGGCAAACAGGGCAGACGGCCTTATGTTGGCCTTGGGTGGCTGCCGGCTTCCGCCTGCCGGCGGATGTGTGGGCTTAAAAGCAGCCTACACACCGTTGCTAGGCAACGTGTAATGCCAAGCCTCGCTTTCGGGCCGCATCGCGCCCGACATTTTGTTTTTTTTAAAAAATGTCGGCGCGCGTGTTTCTAGGGGCGCAGGAGGCGGTTGGGGCTTCTGTGCTGATTTGCCCAGGGGGAGCAAATGGCCAGATGCAGGGGGGTGCCCAGGGGGGGCAGATGGCAGAAATCTTCTGCGGATCCTGTGAGGGGAACACGCCGCCTCCGTCAAGTCGGGAGGTCTCCGCTGAGATCCTGGACGTCCTGCGGTCCTGGACGGTGGTAGGGGGCTCCTGCCCTCTCCACGTCGATGGGGGTCTGAGGGGGGCAAACAGGGCAGATGGCCTTATGTTGGCCTTGGGTGGCCGCCGGCTTCCGCCTGCCGGCGGATGTGTGGGCTTAAAAGCAGCCTACACACCATTGCTAGGCAACGTGTAATGCCAAGCCTCACTTCCGGGCCGCATCGCGCCCGACATTTTGTTTTTTTTAAAAAATGTCGGCGCGCGTGTTTCTAGGGGCGCAGGAGGCGGTTGGGGCTTCTGTGCTGATGTGCCCAGGGGGAGCAGATGGCCAGATGCAGGGGGTCCCCAGGGGGGGCAGATGGCAGCAATCTTCTGCGGATCCTGTGAGGGGAACACGCCGCCTCCGTCGAGTCGGGAGGTCTCCGCTGGGATCCTGGACGTCCTGCGGTCCTGGACGGTGGTGGGGGGCTCCTGCCCTCTCCACGTCGATGGGGGTCTCAGGGATCGGTCGGATGGCTGGCTCAGGCGTCTCTCTCGGCGTCGCCGTTGACCGTCTCCGCCTGCTGCTGTGAACGGCAACGTACGCACCCAGGTGGCAGGGTGAGGTCACTCAATGCTGGGGGGGCAGCGGCACTGTCGGCACTGGGCTGGCTGACGCAGTGCCAGTGGTGGCAGTGCAAGTTGCCTCTGGCTCTACCTGCGCCCTCTGGTTGTGTACCACAGTGCCACTGCAGCTGCCTGCAGACAGTGCGTGCCGGACCAGTGCCAATGCCCAGCCTGAGGCGGCAGGCCCAGACACTGCTCAACAAGCAGCAATAGCCAAGAACTTTGGTTTTCAGGCAGGGGTCGGGGGGGGCGCTGGCACTGCCTGCTGCGGACGGTGTGCGTTGAGGACAGTCTGCTGGACCGGCTTGGCTGCTGGGCTGGGCTTGCCTGCTGCTGCTTCACTCTGTGTCGACTTGAGTGGTTGTGGTGGGCTGGCCGGCTGGCCTTGCTGGCTGTGGCTGCTATGCTGCTGGCCCGAGTCGTCGTCGTGGGCCTCACCAAAAAAATGAGCGGGTCCACAAAATAGTGACGAGGTATGAAAGGAGTTAGTTGACGGAATGGGGCATTGGAGAGATCCATTTCAGAACTCCCTTTGCACAATGACAAGAGCGCAGCTGGAGTTGTGTAATGGATAAATTACAGAATAACTGCATACAATAATTATCCCATGTTTTGTTCAGTAGATGCAGGTTGCACTTCCCAAAACACGCAATTAAATAAATAATACACAGAAGTGCCTTTTAGTTTATGAAAAGTACAATACCACCCGACGTAGATATGCTTGCTGCCCTCTATTACCAGGACAAGGCAACTGTACAGGTCGAGAAGAATAGACAAGGCTGGAATATTCAAATTAACTCCCAGAACAGCCCAGACTCCTCGGGCCAAGAGTAGTCCACCTTCACACACTACTATAAGCATACCCAGAAATGCAATAGCAAGACTCAAGCACTACCAGGAAGCCCATCCTAGAGTGTTGCTAACAGAGGAGCCATGGAGCAAAGCTCACTGTCAAATTGATGTGCCCATATTTCCTCCAAGTTTTCACGTCTATAGAAACTGGCCCTTTGTGTAGCCATCCGGAACCTATCAGAAAAAGTAGAACGGTAAGTATAAGAGTTTTTTTCCTCCTGTTTTTGTATGCATGTGGTCGAAATATCCAGGCTCACAATGACACCTGGCGGGCGGGGGTTGACTTTAAATCCCTGACCACTGCTGGAACGGAGACATGCTCATGTCCTAAGGCTTAAACATTTTGCACAAATGACAAGCCTAGGTACTCTGAAACTACTACAGTGGTGATTTGTCGCAGTATTTTGTAACAGAACATAAAGAAAAAACAGAAAATGTTGGCAACATGAAAATGGAAAATGTTCACATTTTTAAGGCGGTTAAAAAAAAGGGAAATATACATTTCTGACATACAGATAATCCTGACTGTTGTTACTAAAAGGCCTTCTAAGGGTACAAGCTCACCAAATCACCATGTATCTTTCATGCAAGTCTGTTTTGGAGATTGGAGCACATCCGCTTCAGTTTTAGACACTTTCTCTGCACTTTGGCTGGCTGGGGTGTCCCTCCGAGATGATCTTTGCGTGCATTGGTGTTCATGTTGGTGGCTTGCAACATGCAATATTCCCTCCTTGCTCCTTGGTTCTGTGAGGAGACCTTATTGTAGTAATCAAAGCATTGAAACATAAAACCCCACAGGGTTGGTAAACTGGCACAGCACAGAGGCACCCTTTTTGTTGTACATAGACCTCAGCCTTTCACACAGTCTAATGAACACAGACTGCATGGTTAACTCACGGTGCATGTTGTCACTATAGATGTCTATGTACTACTACAGTTTGATAGCCTACTCACTCTGAAATAAAATAGAGCCTAGCATGACATGGCCAGGTTTATCATGCTAGCTTAACCTTATGTTACCAACAATATTCACACACACACGCACTATAATTGACTACACCCCTCAGAGTTACCATTCTGGATTTTTACATGGGGTACAACATATTTTATATTAGTTTATATGTTATTGTTTGAAGCATGGACCTAGTGTGAGTGCAGCAGACCGCTTAACAGTAGTGCAGCAGTGTGAGTTGCGGTCTATTCGTCAGTCTGTGTGTCCTTTGGGATTAGTCCTCGATTCGGTATTGTTGAAAAAGACACATTTTCAGAGATTTCTGAAATTGGAGAACTGTGCGGGCATTCCCAGCCGGTATCAGGATCGAGGTCCAGAGGATGGGTGCGTGACAAGAGAAGAGTTGTGTACGGGTCCTCCCTTTGCAGACGGGTTGTGGTTTGAGCCGGTTAATCGATTTGCTGGGCGAGGAGCGTGTGCACCAGATATGTGAAGCTTTATCCACTAGTTATGCTGGTGTGCTACTCACAACTGCTTTGTAGAGGAAACATGCAGGATTAGACACCATCCTGACTTGGATAGGAAGCCAGTGTAGCTTGCGTAGGACAATGGTTATTGGGTCAAATGTCCATGCTATCACTGCTTTTAGAGGAGCAAAGTGATCGTCTCAAAGCCCTGCAGGCAGGCAGTTTTAATTTTAAGAAAGATGGAGATTTGGAGCCAGGCCGTTCAGAGAGATTCCAGGGAAAATAAGCCACCAAACGTCAAGGATTTTCCAAGTACATTCCAGAGCCTCTGATGTATTCATTGAAAACACAGCCCAATTATCACTACGTATTAGGACAAATCTGTCTCCTCCTTTTCGCAAACTGAGGTCCAGCTCACAGGGCTGACATGCACTCATGTTATCACAAAATATTCCCCCCACCCCCTGCTGAATCCCTCCCTCCCTGTACTTGTAGCATCCCTCACTCCCTTTGCCATGCTTTATCTCCCCCTCACTGATTTTCTTTCCTCCAGCTGAGTCATGTCTGGCTACCCTGGGCAAAGTCACTGTAGGCCACCTGTCAGACATGCAAAGGTGCTATGAAACCACCAAGATGGTTACATGGTACAGAAGAAGAGCATATTAACATAGCTTAAGTCATGTCTCTGATAACAGAAAGACAATACAATGGTTTCCTGTGGCCTCTTGAAAGAACTTTAACATAGTCATAACAGTATAAATCAGAGTCTTCCTCAACTTTATCAACACAAATCTAAGTCGCATGACCCCACGTTGCTCATTTTCTCTGAACTAACTCAGTTTTCATGTTGTTAGGAAAGGAAACGGGGCTTCCAAATTCAGACAGGAATTATCTACACCACACGTTTATTGAAGTTAGCCAGGGGGTAACCTTGCTCATATTCTAAGAATTATCAGTGCCATCAAATACCCATAATTCAGAATCCGGTCTCCATCTTCTCGCGGGCTGTGACTTTCAACAGTTCCTGGAAACTTTGGTGCACTCATTCACGATGTGACAATTGGTGTCATATGTGATGTCCCCACTCGGGGTTTACCAACTAAATGGTGACAGGTGAAAAAAGGGAGGTCAGTACACTGGGTGCCCCTTCCTTACCAATCATGCAGACACCTGCAAAATGACTAATTTCTCTTTCTTAATGTTCAATACAAAAAAATATACAAGATACTTTTTTCAATGGATGCATATTTACTGTGAAAAATACATTTAACTAGGTATGTAGCAAGAATCTTCATTGTTTTTTTTATAACTCCGCAAGCATCTTCATTTTAACCAGATACTGTTTTCCTACAAGACTCATTAACATTCTGCTAAATGCACTCCCACAACTATGATTTGATTTTAATTAGCTTAGATGTGTTTCAGAATGATTCCCATCAACCTTTAAATGTCAATGAGCTTCCCAGAAGGAAAGCGGATGATGAGACGTATTATTATGATGTTTCTTTTGTTGGTCCAGCGTGCCAGTGGCAGACACAGTAATATGAACGCTCTTCATACACTGTGGTCAATAACGCTGCTCACAGTTGCACGTCTTTGCTCTAGCATAAACATTTTAAAAAACTATGAAAAATAACATTGTGTCTAACATTTGCTGCTGAGGACATCTGTAAAATGCATCTCAATGTCAAATTCAGCTTAAGAGGTTTAGGACATTTCGTAAAAAAAGGATGCCATACATGCACAGTAGTCTCTACCTACCCTGACCTTTTCTAGTGCATTGATGTTTTCCACCAGAGCACAATTAGCGGAAATTACGGCAAGGCCTGCTGGGAAAGGCCTGCTGATTTTCAGGCAGTAGAGTTCTATACATTTTTCCTTAGGGAGTGACTTGAGAAAAGACATGTTTTAAGGTATTTTTTAAATAACAGAAATATAATATCACGGTTTTCTTTAGTGCGTTATGTTGGATTGCCCTGTATCCAAGCACTGTTATAATAATTGTTATTATAAGTAATTTCAAGAATACTCAATATATTGACCTCGGAAGGCTAAAAAAGGGGATGGTCTCATTGCAGGAGATTTGATGAAGCTCAATCCCTTACATTTTCTGAGCCGGATTTTGCCGCAAATATATGTGGGGGTGGGCAAATGTAATAATTAAGGTGAGGAGTTTAAAAGGGGGCTCCAGAGGGGTTCTCGCCTATATTTGTGACCAATTGGCTTCAAAGAAAAAAGAATCTATGGATTTGGATTCAACCAAATCTCCTTGATGATATGACATTAAACCCTAAAACGCAGAATTGGACGAGCTGGTAGTCAAATTAACAAGGTAAGAGAAGAGAGCTTAACCTGGGTGCGTCATATCCAAATGTCAACAACGTTCTATCACAGTCCTAAATATTTCAACATATACTTCCCTTCTCTTCGAAAGTTAATTGGAAACAGGATGCTTGATTTGGCTTTTTAGTCACTTCACAAGCACACAGAAAATCCATTTAGGTCAATTTCATGAAAAGGACATTTAAAAAGGTATACATATAGTTAGATGATTGTATACTTATTAGTGCACAGAAGGTACTGCTAACATTCCGGAAAGCCCTATGCGAGATGTAGAATTAATAAACACTAAAACAACTGACATTAAATAGGAAGCATGATTCTTCATAATCAGACTGTTTGCTGCTGCAGTTTCATTTAAACACATATTTGGAGATCTCAAAAAAATGTGTTCTCTGGTATGACTAAAGACAAGAAGGAGTGATTTCGAAATCACCTACATTTAACCTGGTTATTACCCAGACACAGTTCAATGATAACTGAGTGTACGCGCACGTGTGCATTCTCAAATGCTTCATCTCTATTACTTTATGCCTGATGCAGAGTACTACTATCAGGGACGATATGAAGATCAATCACCACACTGCAACAAAGCGCTCAACAGATACTTTTTGTTCTTTCCCATTGTTTTGACCCACGAGCCGTCTTTCCAAGATGGTAGGCGGCTTACCAAGCACCCGAGTGCCTGGTGCTATGCCATCATTGGCTGAAGCCACTCATTCAGCAGCCAATCGACATGCCGACAGGCTTGGCCGGCCCTCCTCCAAAGGCCCTATCCTGGTCCCGTTCCACTATCCTTCTCCCTTCTTTCTCCTATGCTCCTGAGAGGAAGCAGCGTTGGAATGCCTCAGAACCTCGACCCTGGTCATCGGGTGACCCTGGTATCCCTCACTCTACCATTGAACGGAAGGTAATCCCCCCCCCCTGGGCACCTGAAGTTACGCTCTCAAATGCTTCATCTTCTATTACTTTATGCCTGATGCAAAATACTACTATCAGGGACTGGCGACATGGAGATCACCGTGCTGCAACAAAGCGCTCGCCAGATACTTTACGTTCTTTTCCATTGTTTTGACCCACAAGCCACCTTTCCAAGATGGCGACCCACCTACAGAGCACCGGAGTGCCAGGTGCTATGCAATCATTGGCCGAAGCCCTTTATTTAGCAGACAGTCCACATGCTGGAAGGCTTGGCCAGCCCTCCTCCAAAGGCCCAATCCTGGCCCCATTCCACTATCCTTCTCCCTTCTTTCTCCTATGCTCCTGAGAGGAAGCAGCAGTGAGCAGTGGGCTACCTCAACACCTCGACCCTAGCCATCGGGTGACCCTGGTATCCCTCACTCTACCATGGAACAGAAGGTAACCCCCCCCCCCCGGGCCCCTGAAGGTACGCACACGTGTGCGCTCTTAAATGCTTCATCTTCTATTACTTTATGCCTTATGCAAAGTACTACTAACAGGGACTGGCGACATGAGGATCACAACGTTGCAACAAAGCGCTCGCCAGATACTTTTCGTTCTTTCCCATTGTTTTGACCCACGAGCCACCTTTACAAGATGGTGGGCTGCTTACAGAGCACTGGAGTGCCTGGTGCTATGCCATCATTGGCTGAAGCCACTCATTTAGCAGCCGATCCACATGCCGGCAGGCTTGGCCGGTCCTCCTTCAAAGGCCCGATCCTAAGGCCCCTTTTTGCTCCCTGTCAACTACAGGTACGCTGGTGAGTGTTCCCCCCCACACCCCATTTGGTCGCCTGTGCTGCTGAATGTGCCCCCCCCACCCCCTTGCTTGCCTGTGCTGTTGAGTGTGCCTCACACCACCCTTTGGTCACCTGTGCTGTTGAGTGATCTCCCTACCCACCGTTTGGCTGCCTGTGCTGCTGAATGTGCCTCCACTCCCTCTTTGGTGTGCCCCCACCATCCCTGTGGTCACCTGTGCTGCTGAATGTGCCCCCACCCACCCTTTGGTTGCCTGTGCTCTTGAGTGTGTCCCCAACCCCCCTTTGGGTTGCATGTGCTGCTGAATTTGCCCCCACAACCTTGATCGCCGGTGCTGCTGAATATACCCCTTTTGGTCGCCTGTGCTGCTGAATGTGCCCCCACCCCACTTTGGTCACCTGTGCTGCTGAATGTGCCCCCCCTTGGTCGCCTGTGCTGCTGAATGTGCCCCCCACTCCCATTTGGTCACCTCAGATGTTAAGTGTCCCCCCATTGGTCACCTGTGCTGCTGAATGTGCCCCCCTTGGGTGCCTGTGCTGCTGAATGTGCTGCTCCCTTGGTCACCTGTGCTGCTGAATGTGTCCCCCTTTGGTTGCCTGTGTTGTTGAGTTTGCCCCCCCTTTGGTTGCCTGTGCTGTTGAGTGTGCCCCCCAAACTCCTTTGGTTACCTGTGCTGCTGAATGTGCCCCCCCTTGGTCGACTGTGCTAATGAATGTGCCCCCCACACCCTTTCGGTCACCTGTGCTGCTGGGTGTGCCCCTACCCCTTCTTACTGCTCTCGCTGCCCTCCCACACTCCCCTCCTCCCTCTCTTCTTGCCTGATTATGCATTCTTGTTAATTGTTGTATTGTATCTACTTTCTGTTGTCGCCCTGAAGCATGCGTAGGCACCATGCATTTGCCCACTTATTTGACTTTACAGCTGAGTGATGCTGCCACCCTGCAACATGGGGTAGGCACCATGTACTTGCCCACTGATTTAACTTTACATCTGCGTGATGATGCCACCCTGCAACATGGGGTAGGCACCATGTATTTGCCTATTGCTGGACTTCTTCGCATTTGTGTGCTGCTTCCGCCCTGCAACATGGGGTAGGCACCATATACTCGGCCATTGATTTGACTTTTTGCACTGTGAGATGCTGCTGCCCTGCAACATGGGTAGGCAACATCTATTTTTCTATGGCAATGAATGTGATCACCCTGTACCTATCTTTTGCACTTTGCATATGATGTATTACCCCTGCATGCTCCACGATGTTGTAATTCATCACTCACACTTCCTTTACTGTAACCTGAAGCATTGAAACTAAGTTCAAGTGCCTAGATACCTCAGGGTGTTGCACACTATACAAATAAACAAACAAACAAACTGCATGTTTGACATGGAAACACGTTTTAGTCTTGTTGAAGGGAATATTTTCTCTCATGCATATACGCAAAGAATGAGTAACACCAGGGGATGCATTCTTAGGTTTATGTGTTTTGGACGACCCTCCAAATGGTTGATTTTTTTCCCAATTACATTTTACCATTTTTTACCACCAAAAATTGAACGTGGGTTGGGATCAAGCAATATTGGGTGGGGTAGGGTGGTGGTGGTGGTGTGGGGATGCAGGGGATCTCCTTCATCACCCGCATTATGTGGTAAAAAATTCTAGGATACAAAAAGTGAACATAAAATGGGCCAGTTAAAATTCGATTAAAACACATAAAACCACACCCACACAAGATCCTTTTGAGCGTGCATTTTAATCTTTCGTATTAATTGGCTATACACCATAGCACTTAGCATTATCATGCTATTAGTCTATATAGTCATAATGGACAGATACACTGTACACACATTACAGGAGTTCCGAAGCATTTGAGCTCAAATGCAGGGCATTGTGGTGGCCCGCCTCCGGTCACCGGGGCAGGCCACTGATGGTGTCCGGATCACTCGACCGGTCAGACACCCTGGGGGCATACAGCGAACCTCGGGTAGGGGACACCCTGCAATGTCCGGATCACCGGACCAGAACTCACCAGTTCGGGGTTCACCCCAGTGCTGGAAGCCGCGGCTGCCAGTGCATGTGGCCCGCGCTGCTGAATCACGCCGCGATCACGCGGCAACAGTCACACAAAGAACTGACACAGACACGAGTTGCCACTTCCTAGGGCTCTGCTGCACTGCCTTGTCGTGCCAGCAGAGCCCCTTTTATTAGAGAGGTGTCATGACGATGTCATGACGCTCTCTCGTGTGAAAACACTAGACCCACACATAACATTCCTCCTTTATTATAACAGCAAAAATTACAAGATTCTACAAAACAGCAACCCTATACGGGGTATAAACATGGCGCATTCCAATCCGTGCACCAATTCTAATCCTACAGAACCACGGCAAGCATTGGGTGCATTCCAGTTCGGGCACCACCTCCTAACTAGTTAGCCCTGCAACTTTAAACACTGCAACAACAGGTGTGTTCCAGTCGTCACGCCACGGGCCCGACAGCGGGCTGTTTCCACCTCCAACTATTCCAGGATCGAACTGTCTGTCAGCGCCGCCGCAGGAAAAGAAGAATACGTTCTCTTCATCCTCCTCCTCTGTGAGATCATACCACCCCCTCGTCTGGTCTTTAGCCACTTGGACAGCTGACACTTGGGATCTTCTTCCCTGCGATCCCCTTCAACTCACATCCCCTTGGTGTCCCCCCATGCTGGCCGGCATCGGGGTGAGGCACACCCGTGCAAAGTGATCCACCTTCCTGCACCTCCTCCAGATGTGTCCCTTAGCTGGGCAGTCCTGCGGATATGAAAGGTCCAGCCCGCACTGAGGGCATATGGTGGCGCCGGGGTCTCTCTGTGGCCAATCCCCTCTCCTCATCGGCCTACCTTCTTGTCACTTGCCAACTGCTGCCACCTCCTCCAGCTTGATCCATTGCATGGGGGCCTCCAACTTGAGGTGTTGCCTGGAGAAGTCCATGGCCGATGCCCGCATCTCCGCCAGCTCCTGGGCCCGTCCAAGTGCCAATATGCGTTTGAGGGTTAGCGCTGGGTACCTCAGGACTTGTTTGCACAGCTTTGAAGAGCTGCAGCCGTAGATGATCTGCGACCTGATCTCATCCTCCTCAAAGTTGGCCAGCGCACAGGACACAGCAATGCCCCACAGTTTTCCTTGAAATGCATCGAGACTCTCCCGTTCCTTCTGTTTCGCGCACCTCAACCGGAATCGTTTGTAGTCCCTGTTGACCATGAGTCTGAAATATTCATTCAGGGCTGCAACGGCCACGCCATAGGACTGGTCAACAGACTGTAGGATCCTAAACAGCCTCTGGACAGGTCCTAAACTGGCGGGAGCACCCACCACGTCAAACTGAGGTAATGGCGCCAGCTGCACTCCTTGTCGACGTGCCACCCCGTTTTCGTCGTCTGACATGATGAGTGCTTACTAACTGCCGGTGGCTCTCAGGCTATCTGCCCCCTTGCGGATGTCTTTGAGGGCACACAAGCACTCGTGGTTGGAGCCGCTGCCCTTGGCGTCTGGGCAGATGCAGAACCCCAGAGGGGTTAATGACAGACCTTTGTGGAAGGGAGAAAAAAAAACAACCGTTGTTCTCCCCTCCCCCTTCATTTTCTGTTGGCCTATTGTGGAAATGGAGAGAATAGGATCAAATGTTATTAATATTTTTTTCTCTCTCCCTTGCTGTCATGCATGGGCTGCCCTTTGTACCTTCTCAGCCGGGGCCAGCTTCCTCATATGTTCAATGCAGTTCACTGCTGCGGCCCAGATCCACAGGCCACACCCCTTTACTTTGTCTCTGGGGCTTGCAATGATGAGGCCACGCCCACTGCAGGCCACACTATGGGCAAGATGAGATTATTTGAATTATCCACTCCTTTTGCTGTTTTCACCCATTGCAGCCCGGGTCTTGATGTTGTGTGCTCACCTCTCCACACTCCGGCGGGATGCTGACACAAACACTCCTTTGTCTCCCCTCGTCGGGGAAAGCCGCTGAGGCCACGCCTCCCTTTCAGGCCCAAACTCGGCCCAGAGCAAAGCGTCACCCCGAGCAGCCCGGGTCTTGATGGGGTCCGCCTGCTCTTTGCGGAGTCTTGCAGGTGATGATTTCCGCCCCCTTTCTTTGCCTTGGGGCTGGGTGGTGGCTAATGCTGCAGGCCCTTGTCGCAGATCACGCCACAGCCTCTTCTCTGCTGCAGGTAATGCTCTCTCTTCATTACCTTTCCGGCAGCCCGCCTCGCTGTGCGGCCCACGCTGCCTGGCTGTAGGTGCACACGTGGCTCTTTCGCTGTGCCTCTTCCCCACGAGGGAAAAGAAAAACCTCGGGGGGCTGCACACAGACGTGCACAGGGCGAGACTCCTCATCACCAATGAGGTGGGGCACCCAGCGTACCTCGAGCAGGGGACACCTTGCAATGTCCAGATCACCGGACCAGAACTCACCAGTTCGGGGTACACCCCAGTGCTGGCAGCCGCGGCTCCCCGTGCACGTGGGATGTGCTGCTGAATCAGGCCGCGATCACACCTCAACAGTCACCCAAAGAACTGACTCAGACACAAGTTGCCGCTTCCTGGGGCTCTGCTGCACTGCCTTGTGCGTGCCAGCAGAGCCCCTTTTATTAGAGAGGCGTTATGACGATGTCATGACGCTCTCTCGTGTGAAAACACTAGACCCACACATAACAGGCATGCAGAATATCAGTTGTGATATATGCACACTCTTTTTAAAGCACGAATGTTCAAGGTATCAGATTGTATGATGGAAGTGGGTAGTAATTTGTCAAAATCATTAGGTCATTAGGTTTATAGGCATTCAGCATTTCCTCCTCAGCACTTACTGCCCATGCCCATTATTATTGCGCGGCAGAGAAAAAAGATGCCACACTGCCAAGCAATAGAATGTTTGTGAAGATTGTATGTTCTGGCCTCTGAAAGTACAACTGCAAAACCCATGCACCTTCTATTGGCACCGGTCTCGGACATGCACCACCGCCCCCCAATTCTTTTGGATCTGCTGTTCTGTGGACACACTCTGCCAGCTTCCTCTTCTTTGGGATACCACAACACATGTTCTCTTCTAGGGTCTGCTCCTCCTCTCTCTGATGTGGTGATGGTGGGAAGAGGCATTTCAGACCCTCGTCCCCCGCTAGCACTTCATCAGCCATTAGTAAGCTGTGGAAGGAAAAGGATGGATCCGTTTCAGTACTTGCCCTCTGATCTCAGAAAAAGGGGTTGCAAGGGCAGTACCTGGTGTGCCAATAGAGTAACCTGGGGTCCTGGCTGTTCCTTCTGACTGCACACAAAGGAAGTAGCCTACTTGTGACGTCTGAACTTGACAGGAGATGATTATGCTAATGCAGACTGAAATGGACATTCTGAGGGTTGTTCTCTTCTTCTCCCCAACTATCGTGAAATGTGGAGTTTCTAAGAAAATGTCACACTAGGATTAAGATCCAGTGAAATTCTGTTCGATGGTTGATCTTAGATGAAAAGTAAACATCCTTTAATGTTTGTTGACTTCATATTTTTCCAAAAATGTCAGTCAAGGACCAGGTTGACTGCAAAGAATTCCTAAATCTGGGAATTCGAAATATGCAATTATTGGAGTTTAATAATGTGTTCTTTGATTTGAACTATAGAAAGAGATTCTGCGTGTGAACATATTAATGTTGTTATAGTAATCAAACAGATTGTCTGAATCGACACCATGCCATATGTGGCAGTACTGTCTACATTTAAAGGTTAATTTGGTGTTTGTGAATCACCAGGTGTGTGCCATTTGGAGCCACCTGGCACATATGGAAAAAACATAACTGGGATTTCAAATGGCTGTCCCATCTTCAATGGCGTCTGTAAACAAGCATGAATGTATTTATGTATGAAGGTATGTGATTTATTCCAGCTAGACGGCAACAGAACAATGTACACAAAAAGGGTGGAAAATGCATGACAGACAGACAAGGTCAGCAGTGCGAGGGGTGGTTGAACAGGGGAGGGAACATGCTTTCGAATTATCTCCAGCCAGTCCCAATTCTCACGCTGAAGAGTAATACAGTATGAATGTATGACAAGCTGCACAGCCTAGACGTTTGAAGGAGTTTGTTCCCAGACTAAAAGCCATTTGAAACCTGATAGCATCATGTGGGGTTGTGACATGTACTGCACCCATGTGTCTAGTCTGCAGGTGCCCCAGAGTAGCCCTCGTAAAAGGAATCACTGGATTCTGGAATGTCCTCTGAAGTCCGTGTCTGTTCTCATTCTCAAATATTGGGCCAGCAGAGATGGTGCGGCCTCCAGCAGAGATGATGCATGCTACTGACACTTCCTGGTTCATCTTGAGGGGCTGAGCACATTGTATTTATGTATTTATTTACATACAGGAGGAACAATGCTCTTTTGATATTTATTTATAATAGATAAGAAATCAGATGTGACAGGAAGCAGAGAGCTTCTTACAATGGGGTAGGTTTGGGGACATTCTGACCAGGTTGGGTTGGGGAGCAAATGGCACAGTCAGCGATGACATTACATACATGGACATAAATGGATTAAGGACAACCAATAATGGACATATATAAGTGCAGTTAGGTGGTACGGCCAGCTGCGTTCAGGATGTAACCATCATGGGTGAAGTGCTAGATTGAAGACAGAGGAAGCGAGAGGCTGAGGCGGGCAGAGGCGAGGGAAACATGCAAGCTAGTAGGCAGATGAGAGGTTAGTTAAGAGGGTAACTCATAGGGGAGGAGGTAGGCTTTTAGTATGCTTTTGGGCACATCTGTGTGGACTGTTTCTCTAGGTCCAGGGGAAGAGAATTCCATGCAAGTGGAGCAAGAAGAGAGAAAGAGTGGAAGCGAGAAGATGCACAAGGAGGGCAAGGAGCCACAAGGGTAGTCGAGGAGGTTTAGCAGAGATTACGAGAAAGCTTATAGAGTTGGATAAAGAAGACTAGATAAAGTGGTGCCTTACTGTGGATAGATTTGTGAACCAGGGCAAGAAATGTAAATCTGGGCTTATTTTGTACCATCAGACATCCATCCTGGTGATAGTACGAGAAAGTAGGTGTAAAGTGAGGGAGTTCAAAAAGAGTCATTGTAGTGAAGGCAATGATCTTGTCGAGAGGACAGAAAGCATAGTTAAGGAGACCAAAGAGGTTGCTGGCACAGTAGTCCAGTTTAGAGAAGAAAAGAGTGGTTACGAGATGCTTGGTGGTGTTGAAAGTAAAGAGGTGCCTGATTTATCTAATATTTAGGAGGTTGAGGCGAGATGTTGTTCCAGTTTTGGAGATAAAAGTAGGGAAGGTGTAAGAACGGTCATAGATGATGCCGACGTTTCTAGCTGAATTAGAACATGAGAACCCCTACCAAACCTGCTTTCAATATGTTGTCCCTTATAAATGGACTTAAACTGATTTCCCGTTATGTTGACTGCTGAGTTCACCAACATATTTTTTGCACAGATCCAGGACACATAGTTGGAAGATGCTCAGCATGGAAGCAGAGTACAGCAACAGAAAATGTTCTGTCTAGGTACAAGTAACAGCATAAGGAAATTAACTCTGTTTCAGTTGAGGTGGTCACATCAGAATGAAGTTAACTCTGATTCAGGTTCAGAAGAGGTGTTTTGTCTGGGAGCACTGTACAGGTACAGATGGCATTGTAGTTGATTTCCCACGAGTCTTACGCTAAAGAGGACATGGCGTTAAAGCACATAGGGCACATAGTGTGTCATCACTCATATCAGAGATGGCTGTTGAATTTTGTAACTTGCGGGGCAATCATACTTTTGTCAATATGCCACTTCACACTGATGCAGGAATTGTCAAATGGCACTTAACATTGCACAACGTCTAGAACCATTATAACGCCCCCAGAATTTCTGCACAGCTCTTTATCTTCAAAACAGTCCCATATGCCAGCTACCCTTCAGGTCATTGTGCATTACCTCAGATCATTGTACAATACAAGGTACTCCTTTTCCACTTTACTGTAAATTGCCTTAGAAGTGTCTTATGTCACATTACATTAAACATGTAATTGGCAATGCCATTTAGCATTGCTTCCGAAAGTGTCACATGCTATTTTAGCTTTCTACCAGAAGCATACTGCACTTTTCTGGAAATATGCCTGACCCATGCATGAGTGATTGTAGATTCTTTCAAAATGCAATGGCAAAACAATGCGACATATGTTTGATTAGAGTGCAAGAGAAACCTGAAACCTCTGGTTATGTGTACAAACAGATTTGCACAGGACATACACATTTCCTCAGGCATATTTAAGAGGTAGGGCTTGTAACTCAAAATGGTAGACTATGCACGTTTGATGTCACCTGGTGACACTGTACTACAACATTTCACATGAGGATGGAAAGGATGGAATAGATGCAGGCCCGATATTCCTGCAAACTGCAACAGCAAGACAGACACCCTATCCAGAGCCCTGACACATCTCATGAGGTACTTAGTTACATACAACAATGTCTGCTTCAATGTAAAAGACCAGAATGACCATGAGCACAGCAATTGAACCCCATTATGCAAACATTTTCATGGAAGACCTCGAGCATAATATTTTAAAGCAGCAACTTCAGAAACCATTAATGTACAATCGAAGACAATTTCATGATTTGGCTAGACGGAGAGGATTCACTGTAACAGTTCTATGAATCCATTAATGGATTCACTGTTCACCATTTCTGTTTTACAACCCAGGCAAGTGGGAACATCAAGAGTCTGCAATATTCTGCCGAGTAAGATCCACCCCTTTGCTCCCAAATCCCTCACAGGCAATCTACTTCTGTATTGGGAAAGTCTTCTGCATTTGGCTTCCTCTTGAAAAGGCCTTATTAAAGAGATTCTTCATCAGATATATCCAGGTGGATCCCTACTCAGCACTTCTCCTGTTACTGTCAGGCAAGTGCCCCTATTCTGCAGTTTTCCCAAGAACTCACATATCGTCCTGTGTGTTTGGATTTAAATGTTTGACTAGGCTCAACCATGCAGCAAATTGGAATTAAAAAACAATTATATATATTTGTATATATTATTTTATTTTTTCAGTAAAAAAATCTTAATTAAAGGGACGTTATGGTTAAGTTGCTCTACTAAAAAGCTATGAAATTCACACAAAAAAAACTTTGTTAACGGGACGTTATGGTTCGAAGTAAAACCAAAAAAACCTTGAAATTCGCCAGCTATGGTAAGCTAAGCAACCATAACTCGCGCCACCACCGTGCACTGCTAAGACTAACACCCAGGACATCAAAGATGACATCACAAATGTCTTAGATGACATCACTAATGACATCACATGTCTGGCTCCCCCTTTTCCTTTACTGACATATCTAGGCCACATGGTTTTTTTCAGTAACAGTCAGGACTTTTAAATTGAAAAGGTACTATATTTGTACACTTATCCTTCAAGTATGTTCTTACAGTAATTCCCTTAGGGTCCAGTCAAATTTTGTGATACATATGCATAAGGTAATCAGTTAGGTTATGAACACTTTCTGCTACTACTGCTCCTTTTTTCCTTACTTCAATTTGCTTGTATATACTCATATTTGTATGTGTTGTTGTCTCTTTTTTGTCTATAATAATGCAATTATGTAGTAAGTGGGTTTTATTACATACTTATCACATGGTTCACAGTACTCAAAACTATAATAAGAAAACAGTTATCATTTCACTATTCAACATGGCAAGCTTATAAATATTGCACCTCCATCATGTATGCTGCACACAATGCCTATGTTTCTACATGAGTACCTTAGTTTACTGGATAGAACTTCATAATAGAATGCTATTTATATCAACGCATTGCTGAATGCACTAATTAGCACTTGATATTTATTCCAATGATCCTTGACACTTTTTGGTCAACATTATAATAAGAATACCTTTTACAGAGTTTTCATGAAAAGTAAATGTACATGTGATGTCATCAGTGATGTCATCAATGACATTTGTGATGTCATCTTTGATGTCCTGGGTGTTAGTCTTAGCAGTGCACGGTGGTGGCACGAGTTATGGTTGCTTAGCTTACCATAACTGGTGAATTTCAAGGGTTTTTTGGTTTTACTTCGAACCGTAACGTCCCGTTAACAACGTTTGTTTGTTTGAATTTCATAGGTTTTTAGTAGCGCAACTTAACCATAACGTCCCTTTAATAAAGTTTTTTTTACTGAATTTGATAGGTTTTTAGTAACACAACTTAACCATAACGTCCCTTTAACAAAGTTTTTGTACTGAAGTTCATCGGTTTCTAGTAGTGGCACGTAACCATAGTGTAAACTAACATCTGACTTCATTGCACACCTTGCGGAGAATGCCACATGACCATATGCTGGCGCACAGCACGGTGACGTGTCTGAGAATCCGTACACACTTACCAATAAAATCTATGCCTCGTGCACAGTGTGGAAATACATTTTTTACTGATGTTGCAACTTCCACCTTCAACATTTCCCTTGCACAGCTCCAACACCTATTTGTACTCAGCCATTATCAAAGTAGTACACAGCACATACTTTTAGCAAAAGTACTATTTATCTGAAAACGACATGAGCTAAGGCCATCCCTCCTCCCCAAGAAACAGCACCACTGCTGTAATGAAGGAGCATGAAAAACACTGCCCCTACCTTACAAATAACACATGGACAACATTTTCCCCCGTCCACCTACCCCCCCATATTACTATTTGGTGCCTCTTTGCTCATTTCCGTCTGCAACTTTCCTTCTTAGCTGTCCTTCCCAAAAAAAAAAAGCCATCCATAAACAAAGTAAATGTTCCTTGTAACGCTCACCTGATTTCCACGGAGGCACTGGGCTGGACTGAGCTGTCGCCGTGTCTTCTAGTGTGACTCGTAGATCTCGGTCTTCTCCTAGGGCTGGTCCCCTTCTCACGATGTACCGGACGTGTAGAGTGAGGTGTCTGCAGATGGAAGAACAAGGATTTAGGAACTGGATTGACTGAACTTCTCCTTCCTCAGTCCTCTTATTCGAACCAAGGGCGTGGCTTGCTCACCTTAGATATATTTAGGCCGGGCTCTCCATCCTGCGTCTTTGCAGGGGCGCAAGTACCAGTTACTTCACTGGTTCACTGACAATCCTCTTGATTGCAGAGGTTGATGTTGGAAGATACCGCCGTTTACCGCACGAGCGGTTTCTTGATAGTTATTGGAGCACCCTTAATTTAGTCCCTTGCTCAGTCTCAGGGTGTCAAGACTGAAATTGTAGAGGAATGATGCGGCGAGCAGGTGAGTAGGAAAGATGACCGGTTGCTGTCACCCTTTCTAATGTCTCTCTTTGTCCTGCAGGTTTAGGTGCAAAGGACGCTGATGAATAAGTGCCCAGGATCGTGCAAGCGCGTATGTACGAAGAAGATGAAGCGCGGTGCACGTAAGTAAAATGACTGCTGTTTGTTTCAAAAGCACGCCTTAATGTCTCTTTTGTCCTTACAGATCCTGGATGCAGAGAGCGTTGCTAGATGGATGCCGGCGAACGTGCGAGCGCGTAAGTAGAAAGTTTATGGTTGGTTTAGAATGCGCCTTAAAATGTCTCCCTTTGTTTTGCAGATGCCGGCATGCAGCACTTCTTGAAGTTCAGAACGTGCGGAGCGCAGGTAAGCAATTCAAGAATGCAATGCTTAATCAAGTTCTTTTCTTTGCAGATGTCGATGGGGAGCCGAAGAAAGCGGCGGAAGGCTTTGGAAGATGCCGCCGTATTTGGTAAGTAAGAGCGCTGCTCTCGAATTGAATTCTGCTAACCTGTTGTTTTGTCTTGGCAGGTGCAGCTGAGGATCGGATCTCTAGCAGGTAAGGAATTCGTTTTCACAGGAACTGGAGCTGAAGAATCTCAGGAAGACTGGAGCTGACACGGTGAGCGTTCTGCTGCAGATGCAGAATAACGCGAAGCACGTTTCATCAATCGGGTGTGGTTTAAATAGCCTTCTGTAGTGCTTAGGCGTCGTCTTCCACAGCCTCGCCCAGGTAAGAAAAGAGTTCCTGTGTTCTGATTCCAGGGAGTGGCTCCTGCCCCACCCAGACAGGAAAAGTAGTTCCAGGCAGAGAAGGATCAGAAGACCATCGAGCTGGTAAGTAAGCAGCATGGTCTGCTGCAGGTAGGTCCACCCAAGCACTCTTAAGCATTATGAGCCCGGCGATCCAGCGCCGGGACCGGTCATCTTTATGAGCCTGGTGCCACTGGCGCCAAGACAAGGTCCAAAACGTCCCGATAGGGACTGGCTGGTACCCAGGATCAAGGTTATGGGCCTGCTTCCAAGGATGTAAGGCAAGTCCTGACCCCTTGGAAGCAGGGATCATGACATCCTTTAAGAACCACCTTTCACAGTTTAAAAATATTTTTTTAAAAATCGCCTACACTCCATCAACTTTATATTTCTCAGTAAAGGACATAGACGCAATAAGATGTTTCAACATTTCCAATTGCAGTTTGTGTGATGCTAATCGGAATATTGTAGCCTTCGTCCTCCAAGTTATCAGGCCAATCGAAGCGAGAGTGCATAAAGTGATCTCTGGATCATTACCCCCCCTTCAATGCGGGATGAATGCCATTAACAATCTAGATTTGCAAAGCAGTAATGTGTGCTACTAAAAGAAAGGATTTGTCTTTCTAACCCGGGACGCCTGTGGTGTCCTGGATTAGAAAACAAAATCCTTTTCCAAGATGGCCATCATAGAAAGGGAAGGCGGTTGTCCATACATGGCTCCTCTTCCCTTTCCAGCCTGCAAAAAGCAAAAAGGAAACCCTATTAACATATTACCACAAGCACTTTTTTCTTCCCTTTCAAATGTATCCTAATGTCGAACAACTTTACCACAAAGCCAGTCCCAGGTGGACATGGTCACTGTAATCCTATCTTTTCACCCTTCTGGTCATGGCCAGTAACCACATTATGCGGATCATGACCTTATACCATGACCCCGACATTCTGCCCACTCCCCATGGCTGCAGCCTACCCCTCAGTCAATAATCGTATACTGCTACATTTTTTAACTACATTATGACACTTGTGTAGTACGGAAACACCCCCACATCTCGTCACATAACCAACCCTAATGATATTGTACACCTTTTTTGGATGACGTTCCTTTCCAGCGTAGCCAAATGCACCCATAAGCACTTATGTGCCGTGGCGCAGAAGCTGAAAATGAACACACAGCAACGTACAATGCAGTAAGTTACATTTTGAAATAATAAACTGCTTTTTAAAAGAAAACATTAACATTTTAGAATTTGTAAAGTACTTTTATTTCACAATAAACTGTCCGAGACCATTGGCCTATTCCCAATTTAAATCAAATAGTAACTTTGTTTGTTCGGCCGTCATCGAAAATGTTAATCGTGAGGCACACGTTGTTCTTTTCGCATACACAAAGTATTCGTTTTCGATAAAGCAACCACTTCGGGCGAACAGTTATTTCCAGGATGTCGGCATGAACTTCGGCCTACACCACCATAAAAGATGTTATGTTACTCCTAATGGCCACTGCAGCGTATGGACATATGGGTCCTGGCTGATCGTCCCACAAAACAATGACGGTTAGGCAGCCGGTCACGAGTACGTGCATCTGGCATGCAAAGAAGCCATCACTTGGCATCTGGAATCCTTGGCAATCACAGTACGGCAGAATTTAGCTGTTCAGAAAACGTAACAGAAAATACATATCAATACCCAACCTTTACCAAACAATTTCAAAAAAGACAAAAAGACCATGGAAACTGATACCCAAATCGATGTGGTCATACATGACATTTTAAGGAAATATTACCTTTCAACATGGGTGAATCTAGTGATAGCCTGCAAACACAGAGAATCTGCACTCTTCATAAGTAAAAAAAAATGACAACTACACAGAAAGGTAGTACTTCAGTTACAATGCCAAAAATAATGTTCAGGTAATAAAAAATGTAATCTCATGATTTCAAAAAAGACAAAAAGAACGCGGAAACTGATACACAAATTGATTTGGTCATACATGACATTTTAAAGAAATATTAGCGTTGAACATGGGTGAATCTAGTGATAGCCTACAAACGCCGAGAATCTGCACTCTCAATAAGTAAAAAATAAAATGACAACTAAAGGAACTTGCCACCAACCAAACAAAACCCCCTAACCAATTTAGCTTTAGAGCCATCTCTACTGCAGAAACTAAGAACATCATCTTGTCCTTGAAACCGTCCCGATGCCTTGGGGACACCTGTCCAGCTCCAATTATTAAAGAGACTGCACATGAACTAGCCCCCTTCGTCACATCATTCATTAACTCCTCATTTAAATCATGCTCTGTGCCAATAAACCTTAAAGACGCATGGATGCTACCTCTACTAAAAAAAGTTAACCTGGACCCCAACGTCCCAACGAACTATAGGCCCATAACAACTGTCCCGTTCCTCCTTAAAATCTTAGATAAAGCTGCATATCGTCAGATCCAAGATTATCTGCAGAGCAACAATCTACTATGGACAAGACAATTAGGATTTAGGCCAAGACATGGAACCGAAACAGCTCTCCTTGATCTTAAAAACCAGCTAGACGAGCGCAAAGACAGAGGAGATGTGTCTATTCTCCTACTCCTAGACCTATCAGCTGCTTTCGACCTGGTAGATCACAAGGTACTGTGCAATCACCTCAAATCGGCAGCCAACTTCTCTTCAAAAGCCCCTGCATGGATAAATTCATTCCTGGACCAGAGAACCATAAGAGTTTTCTCACCCTCATCAGCAGCGGATCCAGTCCCCATCACCTGTGGAGTCCCTCAAGGGTCATGTGTCTCCCCCACGCTATACAATATTTTTACAAAGCCTCTCTTTGATATATTGGACAAACTAGGGGTCTCATATACCAACTACGCCGATGATACCCAGATCCTTATCCCAATCCAAGGTGATTATGAAAAAGACACCATATTCATAAACAAAATTTACCAAATCATCCAAACCTGGATGGCCACTCATAGCTTATGTCTTAACGACGATAAGACCGAGCTCTTAATCATTGGTTCTACCAATAAACTGAACAAACTACCCCAGCTTTACAACTCTATCATGATCGATGGCATCAAAATCAAGGTAGCTAAGGAAGTTAAAACCTTAGGTTTCTACTTAGACTCAGCTCTCACCCTTGACAAGCAAGTAAATGCTACAGCCTCAGCAACCAGTTACACCTGCAAACTCATCCACGCCTGCAAACCATACCTTTCCACAGACAGCTGCACCACCATAGCGCGAGCCCTCATCCTCTCTAAATTAGACTACTGCAATGCACTGTACCTAGGCACCAGTAAACATAACACTAACAAACTCCAAACCCTGCAGAACAATGCCCTCAGAACAGCCCTAAGCATCCCCAAAGGGCAACACATATCTTCCCATAAAAGAGCCATCAACTGGCTGGCCATCAATGACCATATCAAACTCAAAACCCTGAACATTACACACGATTGTCTGAACAACAAAGCTCCTGCATACCTGACAGAAAAATTCACTAAGCACACCTCTGAACGTCCCATCAGAAAGGCCCTCTCAAATAGCATCAAAGTCCCTAACTTTAAACTGAAAAGAACTGGTGGGTCCAGCTTCCCAGTTCTAGCAGCGCAGCTCTGGAACTCCATCCCATATGCACTTAGAGCCACCCCCACCTTCCATGTGTTCAAAGCCAACGCTAAACTCTGGCTTAAAACTAACAACTGCTAAATGCCCCAACTGTATCAATTACTCTGTATATTTATTGTAAACACTGTAACTGTAACTTATCTTTACTGTAAGTCATCCGACAGTGGAACACAAAAAGATTTTGATATATGTAACATACCCCTCTTGTAAGTAAGAAATGCTTGATATATGAGCTTGTAATATATGATCCTGTAACCGAAGAAATGTAGTAACTACTCTCTTGTAAGTAAGAAATGCCTGACATATGAGCTTGTAATATATGATCCTGTAACCTAAGAAATGTGACATATTCATGTACCTGTAACCCAAGACTTATTTTCTGCAAGCGGCCAGTTACTTAATGGCCAGGCGTGCTCTATAAATAAATAAACAATACAATACAACAATACACAGAAAGATAGTACTTCAGTTACATTGCCAAAATTATTCTACTGGTAATAAAAAATGAAAACTCGTTCCAGTGTAGAGTCGTCAAAAGTAAACTTACACGATTTTTACCGTCTCCATTGTCTTCAATAAACTCAGACAGCAATGTACTTGCACCACAGAATCCTCTTGAACTGATATTACATTTGTCTTGCAAACGTTTTGAATACATAACCTTATCAAATGGTATTTTTTGCAAACTGTCACTCCCTGCATTCTTACTGAATTTTCCCTTTCGCTCAAGGTCAAAAAACAATTGACCCTTATGGGTTCAGTCGGATGCGTGGGCCTACTGAGCTCGCAACCAAAATATGAAAGCAAGTGACCTTCACTCAGAATGAAATTCATTCTGACTTTGCAACAACATATCTGAATGCATTCATGAGAACTGCTACTCCAATACACTTGCAGACCCGCTGTTTCCATCAAACAGTGAAGGTGGCTGCCTCAGATTTCAAACTCTAGGACGCCAGTCTGACAGCAATATTATTTTAAATACATTGTAACACAGACGCAGTAAATCTTCACCTATACTTAATGGACACTATATTGAAGAGCAACTTCCAATTTAACGTATGACTTTGGTGACAAGAAAACACCACTTTTTGACTTCCTGCTGCCACATCCCATTCCAGCCTCATTAACCCTCACCTTCCGAAACAGTATTTCATAAGTTTAACAAGTGCAATGGTGTGTTGTTTTATATGTGTTAGCGGCGATGTCCGCGTACACCAAAACATGAATGAAAGACGGCGGGCGCTGCGAAAGAATCTGAAGCACTTCACGCTGTTCAACATCCAATCAGTGAACACGTCACATGTCCGCGGACATGACGCTACGCATTAGCCAATCGGTATTGTGTGCGCGGAGCGAACATGGAAGTGTGTTCGCGAAGCGGACATAGATATCACTAGATTTTTGAAACATACTTTTTGGTAGTTTTAAAGAAAACTACTGGACGGATTAGCACCAAATTTACAAAAGCACGCTTTCGGGACCAAGATTCTGCCACAAATCTGGTAAAAATCCATCCAGCGGTTTGGGCTGTAGGTGTGCGTAAAGGTTTCCCCCCATTCAGTCAATGGGAAAAAAGACGTTTTGGGACCCCCCCCTATAACTTTTCGCCCCCGGACCAAACATCACATGTCTGGCTCAATCTTTTTTCCTTTACTGAGATATCTAGGCCAGTAACAGTCAGGAACTAAACATTCACTATACTACAGTACAAAGTACCATATTTGTAGACTTATACTTCAAATATGTTCTTTCAGTAATTCACTTAGGGTCCACTCAAAGCATATGAAACATATACAAAGGGGAAAACAAAGACTTGGAAGACAGCAATTCTTTCTATGTATGAAGATGATTAGTAAGGTTATCAACACTGTCTTATAGTTCTGTTTTTTTATTACTGTACTTTCTCTGGATATGCTCATATTTGTACACATTGCACTTACTTTCCCTGGATATGCTCATATTTGTACACATTGCACTTACACTACTTTCCTTAGGGTCTAGTCACAATATGTGATAGTTATACATAGGGAAGTAGTAGCTTTGAAGCAGAGCAATCATTTCTGTGCATGAAGATAATCAGTTCAGTTATGAAGATTGTCGGGTAATACTGCTGTTTTTTTGCTTATTTCACTTTCCCTGTATATGCTCTATTTGTATGTGTTGTTGTCTGTTTGTGTTTTGTATGCAGTAATGCAATAATGTAGTAAGTGGGTTGATTAGGTAAGTATTAAATGTTTCACAGTTTGCAAGACTCTAATAAGAAAGCATTTATAATTTTTGTATTTAAATTGGCAAGGTTATTAATATCACATCTCCATCATGTCTGCTGCACACTATGCCTATGTTACTACATGTGTACCTTAATATATTGGACAAAACTTCATAATACAATGCTATTTGGATTAATGCATTACTTAATGCACTACGTACCTCATGATATTTATTCCAATGATCCTTGACACTTTTTTTATTAACATTACAATAAGAAGCCCTTGTACAGACTTTTCATGGGGGGTAAATGCACATGTGGATGTCATCAGTGATGTCATCAATGACATTTGTGATGTCATCTTTGATGTCCTGGGTGTTAGTCTTAGCAGTGCACGGTGGTGGCGCGAGTTATGGTTGCTTAGCTTACCATAACTGGTGAATTTCAGGGTTTTTTCTGTTTTACTTGGAACCATAACGTCCCTTTAACAAAGGTTGTTCACTGAATTTCATAGGTTTTTAGTAGCGCAATTTAACCATAACTTCCCTTTAACAAAGTTTTTTCATTGAATTACAAAGGTTTTTATTAGTGCAACTTAATCATAACGTCCCTTTAAGAAAGTTTTTTCAGTGAATTTCATTGGTTTTTATTAGTGCAACTTAACCATAACGTCCCCTTAACAAAGTTTTTTCATTGAATTTCATAGGTTTTTACAAGTGCATGCAATTTTCCTACAACATACTAATATCATACTTACCCAATATAGCGATATTTGTGTCTAATTTCCAAAGTTTCACCTTAAAACTCTGCCATTTCCCACCATCTGGAATAATGTTTAACACTTCTATAAACTTCTTGCAACTATTTCAACTAGTTTGCATCTGTAGACGTCTACTTCATACCGGACCTTCCGGACAGTGCCACATGACCATACGCTGGCGCGCGGCATGATGACGTGTCTAATAACCCGTCCGCACTTCAAGATAAGATCTCTGCTTGGCAGACAGTTTGGAACTGCATTTTCTACTGATCTAGGAACTTTCAACTTCAAAATGTCCATTGCACAGCTCCAACACCTATTCCTACTCATTATCCATTAACAATCTTGTACACAGTACATACTTTTAGCAAAACTGCTATTCATCTTAAAATGACATGAGCTAATGCCATCCCTCCTCCCCAAGAGCCACCACACTGCTGCAATCAAGAAGCATGAGAAACAGTGCCCCCTAACTTAGAAATAACACACACGCAACATTTTCCCTTGTCCATCTACCTCTCTGTATTAGTGTTTGTTTGCTCTTCCCTCATTTCCCTCCCCACCTTTCGTTCTCAGCTCTCCTGGCAAAAAAATACAACCAAAATAACAAACAACATATTTCTATAGGAACCATCTTTCACAGTTAAAAAATAGAACTAAAAAAAAAATGGATATACTCCATCTACTTTATATTCCTCAGTAAAGTACATAGACTCAATAAGAGTGTCCAATATTTCCATTTGCATTTTGCTTCATGCTAATGGGAATATTGTGGCATTCATCCTCCGTTCCAGGGACTGGAACGGTGGATAGCGGCCTGTCAGCACAAGTTATCAGACCAAGCAAAGCGAGGGTGGATAACAAGGTCTCTGGGCCTTTCTTGGGTGGTTGGGAGTGGTTGGCAGGGCTGGCTATATGTGGCCTGTGATAAGTGTTGATGGTTGTGCTGCTGTGTGTCTCATTGCACTTTGACCATGTGTGCTGAATGACACTTCACATATCTTGCAATGTGTGTGGGGTAATGGTTCTATGACACCTTTGGCCTCTCTTGCTTAGGGTTCTCCAATTATGCTTAGCAGCCCCAGTTATGAGCCAAAACCATAGAACAATTGATGCACATTTTTGGGATTCTATGTTATGAACCATTAAGTTGTGCAGTGTTGTTGTTTTTACATGCATGTCCAATGCATGCTGCACCATGGTGTTTTAAGCTTCATGTTCACCACAGCTGTGTGCATGGTACTGCTGCATTCAATTGAATTCACAATTGGACCATTGAAGTCTGCTTTGACCTTGCACTTTTACTTGGCATCCTATGTTTAGCAATGAAGTCTGCATTTATCCTTGCTTGCAGTATCACATAGCTGTGTCTTGTCTGCTTATGACTTCCATGGCAGTTGCCTCAGTGGCCAGCCTTCCAGTATGATGTCGGCCTCTGTGAATTGCTGCATCAAGCATGATCCTGCCTGGAGTGCAAGAGGTGAGAATTTGTATACTTGCATTCTTGTGCTTTGCATCATGGGTTCCCATGACTGTGTTCAGTGCACTGTCCCAATACTACACAGGTGATGGCATGTCTTGTAATGTCCTTGAAAGTATTCCAGGGTGTCCGTGCTTTTTTTGGGGTCTCAATTATCTGCATATGTGATGTCTTCTCATTTTCATGCAGCATGTTGACTGATGTGTGCATTGTGAATGTGCCATCCTCTTGTGAATGGGGATATTTGACATGCACATTTGCTGTATGTCATTCAGGGGAGCAGGCAGTGTGGGCGGTGTTGTTCTTCAGTGTGTGTGTGTTTTGTTAGTTTCATTTGCATGCAGTGTGCAGGTGTTGCTGCATGTGTGCTGGGACACATGTCGATGGTTATCTTGTGAGTTGTTGTTTTCATGTGTTGTATGTCACTAAGGGGGGCCCGTGGGACTTGAGTTTTTGGGTGCATGGATGTGTTAACTGCACTCTGTTTCATTTTGTTCATTGTCTGCAGATCCTTCCGTCAGGGAATGATGGCTTTTTCATGGGATGAAATTTGACTGTCGACTGCATGCCAAGGGCACAGGTAAGATGTGCACTTATCTTGATCATTTTGGAATGGCTACATTAGTTGCTGCATGGCTGGATGTGGCCATTCTGGTGTGTGACCCTCTTTGTCAAAATTGTCAATTACCTCTTATTAATTTTGTTTTTAGGATGGCGTTAATTGTGGTCATGTTGCCAGATTGTGTCACAATGGATTGATGCTGCACTGCTTTTCTACACCCCACAATAGAGACATGCTTGTGCATATCATGCACATTCTAGGACATTTATCCAGCAATATGCCATTGTGCTTGTTGTATTTTGTGTCCATGTTAACTTTTGAGGCCATGTATTGCTTGCCGATCAGACATGTTTCAGGATTTATCGCTGCTTACAAATTTGAGAGGTATGTTAGTTATGTAAGTGTTTTCAATCTGGCATACACCCAAGTCACGCCCAGCATGTAGTGCACAAATGAAACCCTTATTTATTTTTATCTATAAGTTCAATATTCTGAAAGATATATCACTCGTATCACACCCTTTTCCCCCCGCTCACACTGAACCAGGTATCAGGCTAGTTTGCAAAGGTAAATATTTATTTATGTATTTAAAATGTAATCACAATATCTTTTAATAGGTAAAGAACAATCACTAATGGGGTGACAGACACTGGATAGTATCTTTAATACACTAGGAATCAAGGAATGAGCACAAAAACAAATGCAGCACAGAAAGGAATACTTTTGATTTGGTGTAGAACAGATGGCACTATGGTTAGGAGATCCCCCTGCAGGAGAGAGCAGGTATCCAGGAATAGCACAAATCAAACAGAATATCAGTCACACCTTCCCCCTTCAAACACAAGAGAAAAACAGAATTGACTTTTCAGCTGTTAGTATGGCTTTGAAATTGTCTTTGGAATTGATTGAGCAAAAACACCAAAGGTGGTCAAAAATACTTCATTTGTTATAAATTCCTATGGGAGCCGCTTTGAACAGTTTCAAACAATCACAAGCAATGATTTAGTCAGAAGAACACTTTTGAAATCTCAAAGTCCAAGTGGGAAATACATTAAAGCTATTTCACACATGTAAAATGTCTCAGAATGTAAAATTGTGGCAAACCCTTCCTTATGCGATATTCGCTATAACGGGAGAATCATACTGTTTTGGGTTCTATGGATAGCTGAGGATGGTAGGTACAAGTAGGAGTTGAAATTGTGTTTCGATCATAAAAACGGAGGGAGTTATAGAGGTTTTAGTAAAGGTCGTTTTTGTAAATTAGGTGCTGGAATGGAAAACAGAAAGGCACTTTGAAAATGAAAGATGGGTTGAGTACAATAGATTATGACTATGAAAAAGTGAATGCCACAGATGGATCTTACAGTCAAGTGATCAGCGTAACAAGCCTGTTGTTGATACTCTACTTCTTCAGATGAGAAAAGAGTCAGCACAAAGATAGTTTTAGCAACACTATGGTTCTGAATAAAAAATGGGATGGGTTTGAGATTGGGATCAGACAATGCAGATATATTAGGGTCACTTTTCTTCCTATTAATACTCACAGAATAAGTTATTAAATTGGACAGTCATTTATGGTCATGAATTGGATCTGGTCTAGGAAGAACAGCACATCAGGCATGGTACTGATCAGCTATGCCGGCCACTGGATTTGTACGGATCTGCCGTCCTTGTTTGTGCATATTTCAATCAGCTGGATAGCGAGTTCCTCAGGCATGCCTAGTGGTTGCAAGCCAGAGAATTTCAGGATACTAGTTCAAAAGGCCTTCTCACACCACAACGCTTCACTTGGTTTCAAGAATAGGCTTGAGGATTAGGACTTGCAGAAAGTCAATAGTTCTCTACTGTTTGCAAGAGTCTTGGCATCTGGATCTGGAAGGATGTTAAAGCTGGATGTAGAATGCTGGATCAGAGTGCTTTGCCGGAATCAGGAAAGAGGGTGAATCAGTGAGTCCCTATGTGGTGTCAGCTGTCTCTATTTATCCTTTAAAATGACATCACAAAATGGGAGTTTGGGCTGGCTTAGCCAAGCTTGTGCCTGTGAGCTGGGATTGGATCAAAAATTCATCTCCGCCTTGCATTTGAGTGATTGGATCAAGGCCGGATGATGTCACATTTGCTTTACAGTTCTCAGAGTCCTCCCTTTAGCTACTGGTCTAAAAATCAGATTTTATACTAAATACACATTTCTACATTGGTTACTTTTACACAAATCACACACAAAGATGCCATATTTTATGTAGTAGCTGTTCATCAAAATCTTGCAGCTGTAGGATCCTGTTGCAACTTTTTACAGAACGGTGTCCTTTTTGCACGAAACACGGTTCTGCCGGCTCTTAAAACGTGCAGCCAAAAAATAGACTAACAGATATGTCCTTGGTGTAATTTTCACCATTTTGAATCACAAGTTATGAGTCTTTCAAAATTGTTCTTTGTTCATGCTTAACAGAAAATGGTACGCCCCTTTTTCTCTCCCTTTAGTCCAGGAGCATCCCCCTCCTGGTTTTTTCCTTCCAGGAGCCATTTATGACCATCTCACACCTCAGTTTCCTGGGCTGAAGGGCCTGCTATTGTTCATTCTCTTTCTGTAGACAAGAGTCCGGGTTAACCCACAATTAGAACCTCCCATGAGTTTCAGCTGAGAGGATATACCTCCCCCTGGGAGAAACCTGTTTGTCCACTTCCAAAGGGTTGCAGCTCAGCCAAGCTAATTTATTCTTAATTCAAATACAGCAAAAAACACATTTGTTGCATCAAACATAAATACATTACTTTCTTTGCTTTAACTCTGTGGGATAAAAAGCAACTGAGATCTGTATACTTTTTAGCCACAATCCTTTTTATGTTTGCTGATCTGGCAGACCTTTTAGTTTAGATCACTTTAAAGTTTCATCAGTAACTCATCTGACAGCTGTCATTCAGGTATCCCAGGGTACTGCACCCAGATTTTGACAGGGCTGTCAGTTCACAGACAATCCAGTGTTTTCTGAAGAAATGTTTTGCTCTTCACACTAGGACTTTGTATGTTCGCAATGCTTCATTAGATTACATACATTTTAGCACCAAGCACAGTTTTGGATGTTGAGAAGTGTTGTTTTATAGGCATTTTGGAGTTTTAAGCACCAAAGCAAATGTCATTTGTAGGCACATTTTGGAGTTTTATTTACAAAGCGCTGCTTCTCTCTCTGCACTTTGTTTGCTGGTCATGGAACCCACTGGCACATTTCCTGCAGGGTGTGTGCTATTCCACCACACATGCACCCTGGGTGGTTGGTTGTGCATCCCTCTCTTTTGTGTGTTGCAGGACGCGGTTTTTGGAGGATTTTGGCGCGCAAAGAGTTTTGCTGCCATTGTTGCAGTTTCTTTCACAATAACTAGCAGGGTGATGCTGCATAGCACAGCAGAGTGGGTCAATACATCCGACAGTTAGTAATATGTGATTTTTGGTGCAAAAGGGGTGATTTAATTAAATGGTTGGCATAGATGGCATGGTGATAGTGGTGTCCTCCCTCTTCAATGTGTTTCTTTGGGAAACACAATTTGAAATGTCTTTTTAATTCTAAGGGATGCACACAAATTCGCACTTTCAAGGGCACATTCTCAGGGTGGTTTTGTGGGCACAGTGGATGGCCCATTGTCTTCATTGAATGTCACCTGGTATTTAGAGGGATTGTGTGCACTCCACAGGGGAAGGATTTTAGGTGAAAAAAAGATAGCACAAACTGGGTACGTGCATCCTCTCCACATGCCCTTTGCACCGCCATAAACAAGCAGTGTGCCTGTGGGTGTGGAGCTGTGTTGCAACATTGTGCAGGACACATGCTGTCACAATGATCCTATAGTCTACTGGTGGTGCATATAGGAACACACCACCAGAGTGGTCAAGGGAGCAGAACTGTGACTTGAGCACTCCGAATGTGCGCTCGACTATGCCCCGAGTTGTAATATGGGCAGTGTTGTACCTTACCCCGGCAGGTGTGTTGCGGTTGTGTATGGGTGTCATCATGTATGTGCTCAGTTGGTAGGCACTGTCCCTGTAGAGGTGAGAATGGTTGTCATTGTCATTTGTTTACAGTGTCTATTGGTCTGTGTGCAACATGCAGGCATGTGCATGGCTATTCATACTCACCAATAAGCCATGTATTGCCATTCTTCCCTGCACATGGCCCTACGAAGGCCGTAGGACATAGGCCATGCACCCAACAGTCTAGGCTAAGGTCTTCACCACAGCCACCACAACATAATGCAGCAATACTGTTGTAACTCTGCATGTCTTCCAAGGTGGGGACCTTTACACAATCGTTGTGGAGGACATTGTAGACTTGGTAGAATAGCAGAAGGGAGCTGCTATGCGTACATTAGCAAATGATGTAGATAATTGCATGTGCTGCACATTATGGAGTCACATTTGACCATTTGCATTTGCTAGGGTTTGTCCTTTATAAGACCATTTGAATTTTGCATTGCATGCATGGCTGGAGCCCTTGCATCGACAAGTACGTTGACTGGTTGCAAGTAGGTTTGCCATTGTTGCTTTGTGTGTGTGATTTGTATACATTACATACATTGTTGGTTCCATGGGTGTGGTGATTGTTAGAACATCTTACATTTGTCAGTGCATGGCTGGAGATGCTGCAGTGAGCAGTGCTGCAGCATGTCCAGTGGGTGCAGTGTTGGAATACAGTCCGTATGGAAGAGGATATGGTTGCAGTGGATGCAATATGTGCTTAGGTAGTTTGCATTGAGCAGATTAGTAAGTATTGTAGTGCACTCTGCACTATTGCTTGTATGAAGTTACTTCTTACAGTTGTGGCTGCATGGGTGGAGATAATGCAGTGAGCAGTTGTGCAGCGTGTCCACAGGTTAAAGTGATCGATTAGTGTCCATATAGAAGAGGGTACGCTTGAACTGGTTCTTATATCTGTTTCGGTAGTCTGCATTGTGCAGGTTAGTAAGTGTTGTCGTGCACTATGCAGTATTGGTTCTATAACTTACTAGAGTGTTGGAAGAAGGATCAATGTTGTCACAAATTTGTTGTTGGGTTGGCAGTAATAGAATGCTTTGTGAATGGAAGTGGGTAAGGGTGCCAACCAGTGTGTTATGTGTGTGGATTATGGTAACTGTAACATGTTTACATGCACCGCTGTATTATGGGGCGGCGGTTGGGTAGAAGAAGTGCCAGTGCCTATGTTGACTTTGTGAATTCTGGAACCTGGCTACATGTTCGCCTGCATGACTCTGTTATGTTGTGGTGGGTGCGGCCGAGGCCTAGACTGTTAGGTGCATGTTCAAAGGCCATAGGACGTATGACATGAACCCAACAGTCTAGCCCTTCACCACAGCCACCACTACACAATGCAGGCATGCAGTTGTAACTCTGCATGTATTTGAAGTTAGTGACTTTTACACAATGGTTGTGGAGGACATTGTAGACTTGGTAAAACAACAGGAGTGAGCTGCTATGCGTAGATTAGCATATGGTGTACATATGTGGGATGTTTCAACCCACGCATCCAAGCCATACAACATCATTGTGCATTACTGACATGGGAAACATCATAATGGCCACCGGAAAGGATGCTGCTGGCCAGAAATCACCAGGAAGTGCACAGCGTAAACCTGACGGAGAGGCCACCATCCACTTTTGCCTCTGTCAGTGTTAATACAGGAGACCATTTCCAGCCCCATCCTTTGGCTGCCCACAGAACAAAAACAGACAAAGGAATAGAGAGCTGTTCATCAATTCATTTTCTTGATTGTCAAAATTGCTAAAATCATGGGCATGAAACCACCAAAAAAATCCTGGTTGGGTGTTCTACATTACTCTACTGCAGAATCCACATCAATACAGTGTTAGCAAGGATCATATGCTATCAAGTAAAATCCCCTTTTTGAAAAGTATTAATTTAAGGCAGCTGTCAAAAATGGGTGCAATACTGGTTTCCGCCATTGACCGGTGCTAGCGATCTAAATTCTGACAGGAGACTTGTATTTCAGGAGCTAAACAGTGAACCT
This sequence comes from Ambystoma mexicanum, assembly GCF_040938575.1. Lineage (NCBI taxonomy): Eukaryota > Metazoa > Chordata > Amphibia > Caudata > Ambystomatidae > Ambystoma > Ambystoma mexicanum. The sequence goes on from NC_090927.1 coordinate 241,079,070, forward strand.
GAGTTAGATGGGACTTTTGTCCATGAGAAATCTTCACACCTGGTCATCTCAGCAAGAAGACAGGAAATCACGAGGTTCTGTTAATCAAATGGAGAGTGGCACCCTGGACTGATGCCCTGCTAGCAGGAAAAACCAGACAAAGGATTCCTTCAGCTGAATAGGGTATGCTGATTTTGGGTGTGAACTGTCAACACTGCTCTGGGGGAAGGCAAGACATCTGATCTCTGAGTCAAGCCAAGTTTCTAGGGGCGGGGACAAATCAATGGGTGTACTGCAGTGGAGGCAAATGTATGTTTTATTAAATTGCTTATAAAATATTGTATCAAGTTGACAGAAATGTACAATTTGGGGATTCTTAATATGAAAAATGCACCCACGATTTGAGACTCAGCTGGACGTTGTGGGATGTTCTAAGGCCAAGCCCTGTAATTATTAATATTGTAACGTCTGTGTTTATGCTAGAGACCTCAAAACTTACTGTAATATGCCCAGAGAGGGTGTGTACCTCCGTGTCAGATTTGATGAAAAACCAATATGGCAGAACCCACTAAAAGCGCAAAATGTTGTCATTTCTGAACCCAAGCTCTTTGAAAGAGCAGGTTTGAACAGAGGCCTCTCTTAATTAATTTGTGAAGTGTACATGTAATTTCAACAACTTGTGTATCTGGGAAGCATGTTTGCTTATGAGAAATTGTTTTCTAAGTAAATGCAAGGGGGAGTGTTTTTTCAGCCAAGCCATAAACATAGCATCACTCTGACTCATTCTGACTCACAATTCCCTTCTCCAGTCAGGTCACAGTAAATCCTTTAACCTATCAGGATCCTCAGAGGGTTGGGCATAGAAAGTCAGCCTTCCCACCCACTTTCAAAAGACATAAAAAGAACCACTGAGACCCAGATAGGGACATTCATTTTCCACTCTTTAATCGATTTCTGCACAGCACGCTGCCTGACCATATCCAGAACTTAGACTCCAGATAGACTCCAGAACTTGAAGCAGAGAGGCCTGAACCAAAAGCTGAATCATTCTCAGCAGGCCTCAGAATCCAGCAACCTAACCAAACTATTCAACAGCCGGGCAAGCTGTTTGATTCTGGCTAGAACCATATTCAGACCCAGAAAGCAGAGCTGTATCCAGACCCAGAAAGCAGAGCTGTATCCAGACCCAGAGAGGACCGCTGTGCAGTGCCGATAGCAGACCAGAGGCCCCGCTGTGAGCAGAACCAGTGCCAGAGACTGTCCTGTGGCGAGAGAACCACAGCCCAAACCTGACCCGATCTGTGTCGAGGTCCATTCCCTTCCAAAACTAGGAGTGAGTATCTCAAACTGTCCAGAACCCATCTCTTAGTTTAAAGTAATCTTATTCAAACCATTTCAACCTGTCCAGAACTGCATAGAAATCGTGTGTCCATTCTGTGATTTCAAAGCTGCAAAAGTGTCATCTGTCATTCTGAAATCTTGACTTAATTTCTGAAAATCTACCTCCACAAAAACGTCTGTATCTTTTGAACCGTATGTCCTAGAAGCGAGCTTTAACTTTCATTGTAAAGCTAAGAACCTAAGCTTTCCAACAAACAAATCGATCGATGCACTCGGAAAAAGTGCCGCGAATTGCAAACTAGCTCAATTTCACCACTTGTAAAAATAGCTGCTTCTTGCTTTCCACTGCTGAAATTCGTTTTGACTCTGATAATCATTCATGAATCATTGCTAGTGTTGACCTGAACTACTTCAAAGTAGATATCACCTACCCTGAATCTCCTGTAGGGAATTAAAATCATTTTTAGCATCTTTTTCACTTCATTGCAATCACATTTAAAAGTATTTGGCTTGTGTCTTAAAATCATCCCTGTTTCTCTAAGCTTGTTGGGGGGAACGGGAACTGAACTGCTTCTGATTGTATTCCTGAAAACTTTGTACTCTTCTTTCCATCTCTTCATATTGCATAGGGGGGGAGTGAGTTGTCACAAAGGAAAAAGTGATCAGATTATCTCTTGTTGAAACCATATCCAGTTTATATCTGTGCTGTATTCTTTCCATCATTGATTTTCCTTGAAACCATACAAAGTATTCTCTGCTACCTTATCCTTTCTATACCAACTCCTAAGAAATTAAGGAATTGTGCAACTGTAATATTATCCATTGTTGATCACTGTTCATACTCATAACTGTGCTATCAAATATTAATGTATTCATAAGTGTGATATATATATAGTGTTTAATTTTTCCAATAAACCTTTTAATTTGCAAAACAAACCTACTTCATGGCTCAGTGAGGTCAGGGGGATTCAAAGAGAGGGACGTTATATAAGGGTTCATCATCCAGATTTTAGGACTTGACATAAAAATATATGAATAAGGGCTTCCATTGGGAATCCCAGACTAGGCATTGACTTAGTTGGAGCACTTGATTGAAGTCACTTACACATCATTGCACCTGTTGCACAATAGGGAGCCACATGTGACCATTTGTGTTTGCTGTGGTTAGGTCTTTATAAAACCCTTGCTTTAGGAAGTGCTGTAAGATATTGAGGCATGAAAGGAAGTGCTCAGCACCACACATGTAAAATATGGCCAATGTACACAGGCACCTACATATCGTTCAGCACACCCGGCGCAATGTTATGTAGCCATGCATGCAAACATGTGGGTAGGGTGAAAGCTGGCAGGCTCAATTGCAGATGGGGAGTGAATTGCCCATTACATGAGCATTTAATCATAAGGTGTACTATGGTGTGTTCTCTGTGGTGAGGGCCTAGTGCCTTCGATGCATGGCTGGAGTGGAAAGGGAAGAAGGACTGTCCCTGCTTTACTGGGGCACAGCCTTCACTGTCTGAGAAAGTGCACATGCCACATCCTGCACTTTTAAGCATGGTGGGCATGGAAATGGAACTATGGGAATTAGCCAATCAGGTGTTGAGGGTGGGCCTCACAGGAAGGGTCGGTACTATTTTTCCCCATCAGTCTGTGCAGTGAGCGCGGCAGGCAGCGATGGAGTGGCACATAGTCCTAGTATTGGGTGATACCTTTGTGCAAGATCTGTACATATATCCTGTGGAAAGAGGCATGGCTGCTAGTTTTGCGTTGGAGGAGTGGAGGCTTTCTGGGGCACTGTCTATGAGGGTAGTTTCAGCGGTATGGTTGATATTTGCAGATGTGTGGCTTTTGTCGGTACTGTTGATGTTGTCGTACTGCATTATGGAGCTGTACATTTGGAGTACGTGTCATGTGGACATTTGCTCTGTTGCCGAAAGAAGTTGATGGAAGAAGTGATGCAGATTTTTCCCACTGCCAAGGTGGTCTCAAGCATACCACCAAGAGGAGCATGGGACCATGCCAGTGTAATTTGTACCCAGCCAGAGGTCAGAAGGTGTTTCATTAACAGAAGCATGTGTCAATTTTTGTCCACTGCTGGGATGTTCTTCACAGATTATGAATTCATTAATGATCGAAATTTGCACTGGTTCCATGCAAATGGCAATTTTTTGACCAACATTGGCAATGCTGTTTTGTTGAGGACAATCTTGTAACAGTGCTAGGAGGCAACCAAAAGAGAAACTCAAATAAACAATAAACAGCAAAAACAAAAAAAGTTCTTTGTAAGCAGGTAAAAAAATAAAAAAAAAATAAAACATCTTTTCCAAGTGAACAATACAGACCCAATCCCCTAACCTGTTTCACACTTCTTGCCTCCACACCCCCTTCCTAGCACGATAAAGTAAGGCGGATTCCCCGGTACTTTAAGGATTACACGTGCCACATCTACCCCTTTTCAGGATGGTAGCCATGGAAATGGGACTGCGGAGGCAAAGGGATTGCTCAATAAGGTTTCTGGTTGTAGTGTGTATGGTAAAACTGTGGCAGAAGGTCTCTTTGTACAGAGAAATGCAGAAGACTATGGTGGAAGTGTGCAAGCTAAGGGGCAGGCATTCTGTTTGTATGCATGCACTGTATGTGCCTGTTTACAGCCCTTAACATATGCTTAGTGTTGCTTTTCTGCAATCATATTTCATAAGTTTGCAGTAAGTGGGGTGCTGTGGATTTTTTTGTGTGAAGTGTACAAGGTAACTGGCAGGCATCCTGCTGCAATGCATGCAATGTGTGCATAATGTCATACAATGTGCTATTGTATGCTATGCCATTTGTACTGCACATTTACACACGTTTTAAGGTGCGCAGAGACAAGGGCTGGGGTACAGAGGGGAGACAGAGACAACAAACCAACTAGGACAGGTGACACTCAGATTGCCCAAGTGCATTGGGAGGGGGAGGAGAAAGTGCAGTACATGGGAAGAAGAAACAATGACAATTAGTAAAAATACGGCCCAATGTTGGCAAGTGTAAGGATAAGTGCAGACATCAGGTGGTGGTGCAACTGTTAGGGACACAGAAAAAAGTCCCCAAGTACAGGGTTTGCCAGAAAGGCAGTGCAGGGGTGCGACTGGTGGAGGGAGGTTACCAGGGCCCGAGATCAGAGGGTGGCCAGGTAACCAATGCAGAATCAGGTTCAGCCAGGAAGTCAGCAGGAGATAGGAAAGGAAAAAGCAGACGCAAAGAGAAAGGTTTTGAAGTGCTTCCGGAACTGGCAATGGCTCTCATCACGTTTCAGGGATGCAGGGAGGCTGTTGCAGAGGGAGGCCCCAGCCGAAGAAAGAGATCTACCACCAACGGATTGCTTGCTGAAGCGAGTGATGCTGAAGGAGTTGGAGGCGGATGAGGGAAGAGCTTGAGCAAAGTGAAATTTAGGAAGTGATAGTTGCAGGTATTGAGGCCCCAGGGCCCAGAAGGCCTTGTGCATAATGCAGACGGTTTTGACCTTATTCTTCGCTGCTACTGGGAACCAATGGAGATATTTCAGTCCTGGAGAGATATGATCCCTGGGCTTGAGGTGAAGCACAAGGCACGCAGTCTTCTTCTGGATGAATTGCAGAGGGAAGAGAGTACAATCAGGCAGATTTAGAAAGAGCCTGTTGCAATAGTTTAGCCTAGAGCGATCCACAGCTGTGGAGAAAGTGAGTTTTTCAGACGTTGCTTTATGTTGGTAACATACATTCAGTAATGGTTTTGGTGGCATATTTTTACGATTTATGTAGGAGATGCATAAGTGGGGAAACAAATTTGTAGTATTGTCGGAAGGAAAGAAGAGAGTTCTTATTTCGATATTACATTGGGTGATACGGGTAAATGGAAACGTTGCAAGCATATACAATTGAAGTGCCTCTTGACGATAGTGGATGGGAGAAAAAAACTAACATTTTTAAGAACGTAATGGACGCTCACTGGCTGATACTGTGCGCACAGGCACTTATTACGGAGTTTTAAACATGCTGCAGAAACAGTTTTCATACCTCCACTTTGTGGTTATGGGTGCTCATGTGGATCAATGTTGATGCACAAATCTTGCATTCTTTTACTCAACTTTCTACTGGACATGCTTTCCGATGACACGACACTTGGAGGCTCAATGTGCAATGGTACATATGCAGTGTTGTACAGAATTGACAGTGTTAGATGCTAACGTCTTGGATGCCATTGGTGGATGTGGATGACTATTTAACAGTACCCAAGGAGGTAGTTATGGACAAAAAGTTGTGGAAAGTGAAGAAGGACTGCTCCTGCTTTAACAAGGCAAGGCCCTCACAATACTTGGGGAAGCACACGTGCCACCTTCTGCGATTCTCACCATGCTGGCCAATGGAAATAGGACTGTGGGAATTGTCCAATCAGGTGCTCGGGGTGTGCATCACAGGAAAGGGTTTTTGGGGGAGTTCTAAATACATTGATTGAATGTGAATGGAAAACACTGAGCAGTGGCTGCTCATTTTGGATTCTATCATGTGGATGTGTACTGCTATGGAGTACCTACAATGAAGTGCTGATTTTGGTTTGTCTGTGTGAGACTTTGGTGACACACAATCATGCAGACATTATTGTTCTTCATTGTGGAGGGAAAATTGCACAGCATGTTACACAAGTTTCAGTGCCGTTTAGGATGATGGAGACACATGCTCAGGTCAAGCGTCTATTTCCAATCTCCTGCATAATTGTTTATCACATTATGCAGACACTGATGAGGCTGCAATATTTTTCATTTGGTCTGCAAATGGAGAAAGTGCGGTACATTGTGAAGAAGTCTATTTGTTCCATTTTATGACATGTGCCAATGGCGTACTTCAAAAATGGGAATATGACATTTCAAAGCATGAAGAGTTTTTCCCACCAATAACATTCATCTTAATATGCCTGCCATCCCGATTTCTCCACGCCCTATCCAAATGACCTTGCTGCCCTTCTTGAAAGTACAGGAAGAATTTTTGTAGTAAGTGTTGCACCCTTAAACTCTTCAAAACACACTGCAAGACATAAACAAACCTCTTTCTACAGCGAGCTCTTTCTACCCAATTCCACTGTAGTGTTTTCCACAGTGCCACGCCTCCCTTTATTTAGCGCACATTCTGTGGAGAGTATACGGTGCGCAGCACCCTGCATCCGTTCATTGGCAACTCATTGTTCAACTCTGAAAGGAGCTTCCTTTAATTAATTTTGTTCCTTTCCCAATTCATTTCTATTTATTTTGGTCTTGTAACACATGCCACAGAATGGCAAGGGCCGATACGGAAGGGGCAGCACCTGCAGGGATAACATAGAGGATGTGCAGAGAGAGGGAAATGTTGGGTGGCCCTCACCTAAATAGGCGCCAGTCATTATCATGCTCCCGGACGCACCCTTCCCATGCCTTCCAAGTAGCTTCCCTCTGTAGACTAGCACTTGGCAGTACATGCACAATACAATGCCCTTTGCCAGGTAAGGGTCTGTAGCACAGCATATGGTCTGCAAGGATGTTTTAAAGCTCTGCTGCCCTACAGGAGTGCCCCTGTTGTTGGCCGCAGCAGATGTGGTAAATGCTGTACATGAAATTACCCTACTGCATTGGTACCCTGACCACTGGTCCCTTGTGCTTCCATTTTAGTTATCGTCACATGCAGTATGGACACTTCATGGTACGGAATTCGCCATAGGACGAGCATTCATCGAGATGAATACATTCTGAAATACAAGAATGCTTACAACAACGAGAAACGCAGCTTCATTACGTGGAGCAGGAAGATAATTTTTCAGCGAGACCCATGTGGCTACAGTACATTTCTAACCACCACTGACATTCTTTGTGCTCTGAAGAATCTGCTGTTTGCTTACTACTAATTACATGTACTAGTATGTGCGTGACTAAGCCGCACCAGCTTTGCCATTTTTCAGACTCACTACAAACTGTCACACCTGCAGTTAAATGTTTTCTTCAACTCTATGACCCAAAGGTGAACCCTTGACACTTTCCGTCACAGTGCTCAGTGCAGAGATGGTGTGTCTGTTTCACAGGTCATGGAAAGGCAAGCAGCACATCAATCAAATTAATTTGACATTTAACATGCCCACCTTACAGTGGAGGTTGCTGTTCCTTGTTTTCCAATGGGCCTCATACAGCCAGGTGTGCTGCAGCCATAAATTGGTAGGTTTGCACAGCAACCCATGTAGTCACCAGGACTACTTCAAATGCGGTAGCCTACCGTATGAATCTGTAGGGCTGGTGACAGGAGCCGTTACCAGCACACAGAGGATGCCCTATGCATGCACATAGCTGTACAACGGATACACGTGTGCTCCCACAACTAATTATAAGTGTATTAGAAGATGTGGCTAGTACTGTAGTCCTGTGGATACCTGGAGTGTGATTGCACATACGCCGGCCATGTGCAGTCTCCGTAGGAAACCTCCATATTGCTTACCTGCAGTTATCTCGGAGAGTACTGTGTGGCACAGATTCATCATGCAATGTTAACACAAAAAGAAAAACCACTCACACACTCACCAACACTTAACATGTACACCTTTAATATCTAAGATATACCGACACTATTAGGAAAGGGAAGGGGTAGCACAAATGGATAGATACACAGGAGAATTTGGGCTTTCTACAAGTTTGTTATGAGGGTAGCAAAGGAATTAGTAACAAAACGTTGTTAACAGGACGTTATGGTTCAGTTGCGGTTCCAAAAACCTATCACCTTTACAGAAAACACTATGCTAAAGCAACGTTCCAGTTACAGTGCCATACTAAAAACCTATGAAATTCACCAACAAAAAAACATTGTAAAAGGGACGTTACGGTTAAGTTGCCCTAAGAACAACCTAGAAACTTAAAACCTTTGTTACAGGGAAGTTACAGTTACTTTGCACAACCTATCAAACTATGGCTACAAGTAAAACCGAATACCCCCAGAAATTCACCAGTTATGGTAAGCTAAGCAACCATAACTCATGCCACCACTGTGCACTGCTAAGACTAACACCCATGACATCAAAGATGACATCACAAATGTCATTGATGACTAAATATATAGTTCAGAATATTACTAAACATTCTATTTGCACTTCTGCCCCTTCTTTACAATTCTGATATCACCAATGCTTATGCCATCTGCTATGGCTAATGCAAAATGCCCTCCAGCCACATGCCTTCCTTACCACCAGATCCTTTAGGTGTGCTTGGGTCATGTTGCCACTCACGATAGACATTTTATTTGAAGCCTCTTTTTGCTGAGCGCTGTGTTGGGTTTTACCTTATCTAGTTGGTTCTGATATGTGTGTCTGAGTTTAGAGTGTTGAGTATGGAGTGTTGGCTGTGTAGAATGTTATTATGTAAAGCTGCAATGATTCCAGAGAGTCAGTTGGGAACTGAAGCTTGTGCACAGGGGGACCGGTGGATGTCTCTCTTAGTAAGGGCTTGTCTACTCCTATTGTACTTACCTGTAACCTACACACCCAGTAATCTGCACTACCCTATATCTTCAATGTAACACACTTCCAGTCACAGAAATGGGAGCATATGGGTAACACTCATTTGCAAAAATGAATGTTAAGCTACTGCCTGGAACCAACAATATGTTTTTTGTAATCCGTAGTGTGAGAAATATTTTAGTCAATATAATATTAGCGTGGAGTCCCGAGGAGAGTCCCAGTCTACCCCAGTCTCTTTATGAGTGAGGAGTTGCAGCGACATGCTATACTTGTTTTTCATTTACTGTTACTTTAACTGAGGTCTCTTCCTCCGGGTGACTCCACCTTAAAAGGTGCACGTGTGTGCAGTGCGCCGCGCAGACTCCCGAGGAGAGTCCCAGTCTACCCTAGTCCACCCTAGGCCCACAGGCCCGGCAGGACGGCAGTGGGGCCCCCTTTGAGTGGAAGCAGCATGGGTCCGCAAACACGGCTGAAGCAGAAAACCAGGCTTGAGTCTGAACGGCTGGGCTCCTCCTCTCAAGTGCCGTTGAGCAGCTCTGACCCTGACACAGCTGCGGCGAACAGCGAAGATGACGAGGTAAGATCTGGCTCGTCGTTCCTGCTACCTCAGCCTCCTCAGTCTCAGTCTCAGGTTATATACTCTGAACAAGCGCTCTCAGCGACAACGAAACATAATGTGTCAACTCTATTTACCATGACTAAAACTTTCATTTTAGAAAAAAAGCTGCTTGATGGCTATGGATTAAATCCTGAACTTGGCGCTTGTCGGCGTACTAAATTCTAATAGCCTGTTTATTATGCTCGGCGACTCGACCTGAAGTCCTATCATAGTGCGCGGCATATAGTACAAATGTTCTAGCGTATGAAGGTCATGATGCCTCCGATTCGGAATCCATGACACTGTCTACTCATTGTAAAAAATGCAAAAAGACACAAGCACAGACCTGTAACCTCCCGATAGCTTTACCGACAATGGACATGGAAATGCATCTGGAGGCAAACGTGATAGAGGTAAATACCTCCTCGTTTCAGTCTCCATTTGATGTCACAGACACTGAGCTATTGCAGATTCAAGTGTCCGTTGACAATTCAAATGAGGATATTTCATATTTGTGCCTCCTATTATTTTAAATGAGAGTGTGCAACACGAGAATAAATCAACTAAGCTTCAGGAGCCAGAATGCAGACTAGTAACAAATGAAGGTCTGCAGCCTAATGTGCTGTCTACATCTACCCATCGACACAAGACAATGGGGAAACCACAGGTTCTTCCAGTGAATTCAAGTGCTTGTCTTGATGCCCGAAGTGCAACCCCAGAAAAGCTCAACCTGTTACTCCTACCCAGCAAGAAAATTATGGGCAGCAGTGGAAAAGCACACGGGGTGCGAACGCAGGTTAAATTCACAAACTATGCATTGCCTCAGCCTCAATACATACAAAAAGGAAAAAAGTCATACATGCCATCTGGCAATTCCCCAAGAGTCCTTGACCTCGTCGGACGTGAGGCTCGCCTGACCAAGCGGCTAACTGCAGACTTTCTTTCTATCAAAGAAAAGCTCATATAAAGCTTTGGGGACACGCCTAACGAGAAACCTTCAAAGACAGCGTTGAATGGACGCATTAAAGTGGAAACGCCTTGCTGGACAAAGTTTGGTTTTCCTGCGACGCTGTCGGCTCCATTACTAAATTCATCGCAGCATTGAATAGAAAATCAGAGTAGCGCTACAGCTAGTGACAATGTGCTGTATGCCTCTGAAGCAGTGAGACCAAAACACACGCACAAGAGCGTCTTAGTGGATGCGATTCTATCACAAGAAGGCATGAGGCAAGAGCCATCGGGTGAACAGCAGCATGAAATAATGCTGCCCTTAGCATCTGCAAAGTCAGCACAGGAACAACGGGACAAAACGAACCTGTCAGTGGCTGCGGGTATTCAAATTCACAATAACATTTTACCAGCCACCTCTCTAGCCCTTATACCTTTCGTGAAATTATACGAAAGTTTAAATGAGTCCATAAAAGATCAGGGCGCATTAATAAACAACCTTATTTCCAAAGTGGACATGATGGAGCACCTGAATGGTGTCCTTACTCAAAGACTCGAAAGAGAATCAGAGACCTCATCACAATGGCAATATCGCCTTCGAGACTTAACGACAAATACCTGTGAGGACAATTTGACTCTTATGGCTGCTACGTTGGAATGTATGAAATGGATGAGACACAATATCCAGTCCAATAGGGAACCGGTTTACAATCAACAAACCGGTAAATCGGCTGGTATTAAGAACAGTGATCCGCTGAAAATTACCAGATCTGTGCTAGCTCCAGCGCAATCTCCATCGAAGTTGCCCCAGTCGGATCTCTCTATTGGATTTTGGGAAAGTGAAGACCCCCAAGGAATCCCTGCTTTGACAAGGGCCTTGAAGAGTGTTTCCACAGCTTCGCTGCTTCCTTCAGCTACAAATAATGGTGGGGATACTACAAAGAATATTATCCCTGTAACTGTTCCTATACAAGTGCTGCAGGAAATTGATATAGTCAAAGCTGCATCACACGCCAAAAATGTCACAAGTGAACCAATACACATGCCTGAAGTATCGACCATGGTTCAGCTGCATTGGCTTCCCCGGCAACTGGGACAAAAACGTCTTTTGATATATTCACAGGCACGGATATATTCACCTGTCAGTAGGGAAATGGTATCAAAGGTGACCACTAAAAAATCTCGATCCGGACCAAAAAAAACAGCAAATAATTTAACCAAAAAACATTCCACGAATGTCAAACAATTTGTTAGGAATTTATCAACTCCTCAAAAGCTTTCTCTATTTGAACGCGCACCCCAAAGCCAACCATCAAATAAATCAGCTATTGCACATCAGAAAGAGCCTCAAAGGCAGTCCGATTGTGTAAAGTCATCTTTAAATCAGAAGCAAAATCCAAACAAGAGGTCAAGAACAAATGGAAGACGATCCGACGTCTGTGGATCTATGCGATCTCTCTACATATTCCAGCGATTCCAATGATTCACCTGTCTCGAATGGAGAGTCAAGAAGTGTAGCCCTGCCACAAGGCAGGAAGGCGTCCAAATCTAGAGAAAGCTCGGTTGAACAAACAACCAACCAACCAAAGCTGCGTGACACAAGAAAAGTCACTATGTTTCCCTCAGTTGAGTCCAGCAAGGGCCCTTTACCTAAACAGCCTAATGCTAAGCAGACTACACCCTCAAAGAGAGGCTGTAAATCGCCTCACATTTTTAACCCTAAAATGACTGCCGTACAGTGGAACAAACAGAAATTAACAAGCACCAAGGTACATGAAAATCACCAGGCTAAGTCAGCACAAAAAGCCTGGAAAATAAGAGTGGAAAATTTGTTCCCTGACGACAGTGATGTAAATCTAAATAGAAGTAACGTGATGAAATTACTTCATAGCATTCCATTACTACGTACCATTATCACAAAATATATATTAATTGTCGAATACATCTCGGAAAAGTCGGCTGACAGGGTTTACCTGCATATTAGATCAGTCGCAGTGGAAAAAACTCTTCTAGCGGCAAAGGATGAGTTATTATCCTATGGCTTCGAAGTGCGATAAGAGAGAATTTCTAAATATTCTCCCAAAACTAAGGAGTCTAATACATCAAATGAAGATCGACGTGATGAGCTGAGAAGTGACTTCTCTATAAAAGAGTCTGGGTCTGTAACAAAATCTACTCAGAAAGACTCAGAGGAAATTGTAAGACGAGTTGTATCTCACAAAGCCCTACAAGCATAATCATCAGCAAATCCAGGTTTAGTGACATGTGGGATACTATCCTGGAACACCAGAGGTTTTTACCATCTGTTTAATGACTTTCCAACGCCCATATCAAATAAATTCATAATCTGTCTCCAAGAGACGTGGCTCCGAGAGACTCCGACAAAAGATGGATATACCATTGTGCTAAACAAAGCTGGGAAAAATCAGCGTGGGAGACCTTTTTCCAGCCTGATCACAATGATAAATAATGCCTATGGTTGGGAATTAGTACAATCATTCACTCCGAATATTTTTGTACAAGGTTCACTATTTCAGTTAAGATCTACTGTCAAGGAACGTCCCCCTTATTTACTAGTCATTAACCTCTATTGGAATCCGGCAATGATTTCATCAGCAAGTTTTGTTAAATCGGTGACGGCAATCATGGACCTATGTCTAACATCTTACCATGATATAACAATTCTAATATGTGGGGACTTTAACTTCTCATGGGTTGAGACCTCACGTAGAAAAAGATCACAATCCAGTGCGACATCCACGAGAGGAGACAAATGGATGGATGCAATGAAAATGAGAAATTGCGAGATGGTCAATGGCAACATCCGCGGGGGCATTCCCCCAAGACCCACCTGGCAACGTAATACAATTCAAAAAACACTGGATTACATCTGGATTTCCTCATCATTCTGGCCGAAAGTGAAAAGCATGTCTATAATCGAAACACTTGTTATCGATCATAACCTAATAGAATTAATCTGTTCACTGGAACGGTTACCAGCATCGCATCAATATAGCTGTCCACTTGAGGTGAATGAGGGACTGAACCATCTTCAAATTAAAGACCAGCATATCTGTCAGCTGAGCGATCGTCTAAAAGATGATGTAACACCCCTTATCGAAGAAGTAAATTATGCACCTTTATTGATACAATTTGGCTCTAAAAGCAGAATAACAAACAAGAGCCAGCAACAACAGAAAAAATATGTGTTAAGTGCCCAGATAATTCAGCGAAAGAAACAAATGCATAAGAACATCAGACAAATAAAAAGGAAAGATAGCACAATTATCGATAAAAAAGGAGCCATCAACTGTTGTAAAATGAAATATTGAAATTGGCTAAAATCCTTTAAAATAATTAGAGACCAAGAACGCGCAGAATTAATTCTTGGTCTTATTATTCAATGTAAATCCAGAGACATATGGAAGATCTTAAATAAAAATCTGTCTGGCAAATGGTATTTCCATATTAACCTGGGAAAATCATTTCAGAAAAGTCTTTGCAGACACATCGTCACACGTCAAACTAGAGCCTATGATATCAACAGAACCGTGGGATGTGTGCGAATCTAGAGTTAATATCATTTCGCACATAAAACAACTAAAGAACTCATGCGCAGCAGGCACTGATGGGCTCACAAACATAATGATAAAAGAGAAAATGGAGCTCTGGGCTGACTTCATTGTGAAACTATTCAAAGTAATCTCAGTAGCCACGGCAATTCTGAGCTCTTGGAAGGCTGTGGTTATTGTGCCTATTTTCAAGAAGGGCAATAGGGACAATCCTGCCAACTATCGCCCCATTGCCCTCTTGGATATAATAGGCAAAATATTTGCCACCTGTTTACAATCGAAACTTGCCACATGGGCGACAACTAAGAACTTACTAGACAACCGGCAAACTGGCTTTACAAAGGATGTTGGAACCGAAGTTAACCTTCTCATAGTGAACACATTAAAGCTCGAAACCCTGATGCGAAAGAAACATTTTTTTGTGGCCTTCATAGATATGCGTCAAGCTTTTGACCAAATTAATCGCACAATACTATGGAGGAAACTAACAGCATTGTCCTGTCCATCGACTTTACTTCAGCCACTCATGGCCCTCCACAATGGAACATCAATAAAAGTGCACATTGACAACATTGGCACCTTGACGAACGAGGTTCTGACTTCTCAAGGAGTCAAGCAAGGCTGCCCGTTAGCAGAGTTGCTCTTTAAACTGAATATCTCTGACTTCCATGAGGCGTTATATAACATCCGCTGTTTTCCTCCGAAACTAAATAAACAATCGATAAATTATGCAATATACGCCGGCGATATCGTCCTATTTGACCAAACTGAAATTGGTCTGCAACAGCTCTTACAGGCCTTGGTCTCATATCTACAAGCAAACGACCTTGAAATCAATGCCGGTAAATCAAAGATCATGTCTTTTGGCACAGCACATAAAATATCGCACAAGAGCTTTGGATGGTCAGCCGCAGGTGAAAAGATTGACTCTGCACAAACGATACAATATTTGGGGGTCCAAATAAATAAATCGATCAGAGAACAGGCCTCGATTGTAGACTTGAAGCAGCGTATGTCAGCATTCACCCTAGAAGGCAAACGTTTGCATAATGAATACAGCAAATTTACTCTGATCCCTATCATGACCTTCTATCGGCAGAAAGTCATTTCAGCTCTGACGTATGGGGCGGAGGCAGGCTTGAATATTGACGACCACATTTGGGCAACCTTAGAAGGACAATTCTGGAGAGGAGTCCTGGTGCTACCGATGTAGGTCTCTATGGTGGCAATAAGGCATGAACGCGGCTTAGAGCCATTAGCCGGCTTGATCCAATGGAAATCTATCACCCTTTTACGCAAAATGAACCTGAACAGCATTGCACCGGCATACGAAATACTGAAAGAATCTGGTGAACAACATTATGTAGGAATCCTAGCTATTTGGGCAACGAAAATTAAAAAGCTATTAGCAATCACTGATATTTATTGGGCAACAGTACGAGAAACCCCACAGATTTCAAAAAAGAAGTTTAGAAGATGGCTTTGGATAAAAAACAGCGGAATGCGCGAGGCTATGCCAACTTCACTCAATCTGGGTTTAACATGCAATAATCTAGATAAGCTGCCCAAATATTTAGCAAGATTTCCGTCAAGACCCCATCGAAATAAACTAAGACTAAGGCTACGACTTAACATCTACCAAACAAAAGAGATGATGTACTTGAGACACCAAAAAGAAATAACAGATATCAGATGCAGGTTCTGCGAAAACGTAACAGAATCGCTCAAACATTTAATCACTGAATGCAGCCAGGTGTCCACCCAGCGATCATTTTTTCTTCAGCACTTAACATCAACTTTCCAACAAACTGAAAATCTGTGGTATACATTAATACCTGGAAACAATGTCATATTAACTTGCGCTGTGATGGATTTTCTCGAAAATATTTTAGAAACAGAAGCTTGCTAATATGAACTTTAATTCGGAGGAATTTTAAAAAAAAATCTAAATTTAATCTATTGAAGAGGGAACAAGTTCTCGGTTTGGAGAAGTCAATGAAGAACCTGTTCAACGTGTGCTGCAAACTATCATCTCAGAACAGGTTATCATGCCATGTTCTTTCTGGAGAGGAGTGCCTGCTACCTTTTTTGACAAATTACACTTATAATTACATTTTGCAACTGATTCAAAAACGTTACTTTCCCCAATGATATCAGCAATTTATAAAATCAGAGAACTGTTGCATTTCCTAAATTTCATCATAAAAATGTGGTTCTGAAGATTACACCATGCTTACTTAAACCGCTGCAGATTTTTGGGTTAAGGAAATAATGTTTTCAATATAAAATGTACACAATTTCACTTCCCCAACAAAAACAGGAAGAATGTTTTAAATTTTATTGAACAAATATAAGCCCTCTCCCTTTCCCCTTAACAAAGGTATCCCCCAGTGCGGTTTTGGAATAAGGGGCTGTCTGGGCTTACATGTATCACTATATTTCAGGGTACAGACATGGTTCCTCTTAACTTGATCTCAATGTTGAATTTATTTTAATTAACAATGGCCTTCAGAAAAACATATCATTAAGCATATGCTCATCAAGCCATGGCACAAGCGCGCTTCGAACCGTGTTCTAATTTTGACTATATCTGTAATAGCGCTGAGGGTACTTTTTAAATATCATTAATTCATGTTAAACTGTCAACACAGTGAATTGTTCCCTGTTATCCAGTGCTCTCATGAAAGAGAATACACTTTTTTTATGTACATTCTCCCTCAACCTTGAATATAATTAAATCAGGATGAAACTCACCCAAGCAAACAGAAATATACTATTACCTTTCCCTAAATACAATGTTATCAATTCCTCAGACAATGCGCCCGATTCATGGAAATGTGCGCAGAAATCCAGCAAGGGCTGCGCACCGAGTAGGACACTGCACGAGCTGGCAGGCAGAAAACAAAATGCACGCCCCACGTATTCATTGAAATTACTGCGCAAAGTAACCATATTCTCAAGTCGCGCCGGGAATGCCACTGACACGCCCACACGCAAAGCATCAACAGCCAGAACAGCCTCCTTTGCGTGCTCCCCGGGTGCGGATACACGCACCCTTCAAACAGTGTGTCGGATCTCCAACAAGCAGGCCTGAATCTCGGGGACCCCGCACAGGGTCCACCGTAACTGATGCTGGCACCCCAACCACATGTGTATGAAAAATCGTAACTCATTCTAAACTCGGAAAATCTGCATGCAAACTCACCTAAACCATTCCTGCACCCCGCCACACTGCTTACACACATCCCTAAGTTAGACTGGAACCCCAGTTGCGTACATGAACCCCTAAATCCGACATGCAATCCCACCTCTGCGCTGCAAATCCAATGTGCAAGTTTGCTTACGCCTGCCTCTGGGTGGGATAGTGATCGAGGGATTTGCGTGGACATTCCTATGCTGAGAGGCTCCGTGGGTGTTTCCCTGAATATGTGTTGTTTGGTGCAAATGTGGGCGTGTGAGGGACTGCCTCTTGGCAGTCCCTCATAAAGCCCATTTTTTTGCATGTTCTTCCCAATTTTCTGAGTTCCATCCCCTTACCAGCATGATGCAAGCCATGCCCACACTATGCGTGGTATCTCACGCAAGGTGCTCGATGGCTTGCACAGATGTTCTGGGCCTGCCCAAACTCTGCAAGTCCCAAGAACATCCCGTGCAATCAGTTCCATTAATTGATGAACGTGGATTTGTGCTCAATCTGGACTGCAAGTCCCCTATTTCCCAAAGAAATAATTCCATGAATCGGGCCCTATATGCAGGAATTACATGTTTTATATACACAATCAAGTCTCATTACGCTTTCAAAATAATGAGAAGCATTGTTGCAGTTCACACAAAATATTAGGATTTTTCTATTTGGAAAGTGTGTCCGCTAGTGACAATCACCACCCCAATCCATTTGCACCCCAGGTCCCAATCAGGGCAATCATTCTAGGAGATTTATCAACTTATTTTGGGGAGTTGTCATGCTCACCAGTAACTCATTTCTCATTGCATGGGCCTAGCACAAACCCTCATGTGTTCCCAGGGAGTCTGGGTCAGCAAGCCCCGCTTTGCCCCTTCCATGGAGACAGGACTGCCACAAGTTAAGTTGGTTCCATCCCCTCCTGAACAAGGACTCATTCTCCAGATGATATCCAGGTTCAGCACTTCTCAACTAATGGGGACAGTTGTTCCTCTTCTCTGCAGCCCTGCCCAGTGTCACAATCCCCTGCTCTGTGCTCAAACTTGTTTAAAGTTTCCAGAATTCACGGGCTATGTCCTAATTATGTCACACTATATGATTGGCCTGGTGCTTGCATTCGCTTCAATATTTAACAGAGTCAGACACGTCTATTGAATAGACTCTTGAATCTCAATTGGATGATTATGATTTTTCTTTTTCATCGTTGTGGTTAGAAAAGGATGGGATAAAACAGCTGCGCGTTCTTATGACTGCAAATTCATTTTGCCTTTAATTTCCAACAGCAATATGCTTGCTAAATTAATGAAAACAATATCATCAAGTATCTATGCTTAGAGATGTATACTTCAACATGCACCACAACTCTTGCATATTTGTTTATGAAGTTATCCATTTTCATAATTTGTATTAACTATTCATAATCATGAAAAATGCATATTTAGTGTCACATTAAAGAAAACACGTTAATCTATGAACATAATTGGTTTCAGGTTCCTACATCCTATCATTGAAAAGTTATTCATATTATTAGCAATTTCATTTTGTGTCATTGTCACCATGGGCCGGATTACAGAAACTTTGCACCGGTGGAAGTGCACAGTTGCATGGTATTAGCACTAGGGCAAAGGTTGCCCTATTTTTAAAAACACTGGGACACATTAGAAAACTATTGCACCATGACAAGTGCAGTTTGGCATTGTAGAAGCATGTGAAGTTTGGCATGGTATGAATGTTGTACAATAAGAAACAGACACAGAATGCTACTCTTCTGTCTCCAACCAACTCTGGAAACATGCCAGGAGTGTGGCTGTCATGCAAGCTGGCCATTTGGATTGCCTTTGCCATAGTACTAGTCACAAGAAGATAGCAGGTTTGTTATCAACTAAACTACAGCGACTGGTTTTAATACCCTGCCTTCATGTAACTCTGCAACCGCCTCCTTCCAAGTCACTGAAAGAAATCTCACATGGAAGTATGCCATCCAAAGGGGGCACTGGTGTTCTTTCATTCCTACAAATAGGAGGGCACACATGTTTCACACTCAGTAATCACCACTGAAATCCAAGATCCTACCTCAAATTAACTCTATGATTTCCCCCTTTGTCACTGAAAAGAACTCTTAAGTGTGGGTGTATCTTGCAAGTAAGGTAGTAGGAGTCTCTGCACCCTAGTACTATTCTCAGAAATGTGGCGTACGTGTTATACACTCAGTTAAGGGCACTGAATGGTAAGACTATGCCTTGAACCAACTCTAGCGTGTTTTTCTCCCTAGTCACTGGCAAGGAATATCATGCACACGCCTGTCATGCTAGGTGGTTACTGGGTTCCTCTCCTTCCTATTCACTCACAAGAAATTTGACCTCCATGTAAATCATGCAAGGTTGTCACTGGAACGCTCTTCTCAATTGAAATAGCCACAATACGATGGCACTTCAGTTGCACACTCAGATCTAATGGAGCCACGTGATATATATTGACCTACCTCAAACTCAATCTGTTCTCCTCCCCAGTAATCAGTGATCTTTCCGTCACACAGGGATGGCACATTTAGTTACACCCAATGGGAATTTCTATGCCATTATCAATGGCAAGAAATATAATGTGCACATATGCCAAGCAATATGATGACCGGCATTTTGCTTTCCATAGCCATCACATAAACATGTCACACTCAATCACAGTTATAGAATGGCAATCTCCTGTCTGAATGCAGCACATTCTGGAATAAAAAAAAAAGGAAAACCAATGCCATATTAATGTTCTTCCTTTCCATGTAGTTCAGAGAGTCAGCTGGGCATACGACCCTCTCTTTAGTGCTTTGTGTGGCCGTTTCATGAACTCACAGCATGACCTTTTTAAGTCTCCATGTTGCCAGTGATGTGGTTAATAATGATGTATGAGGAACTCTCTATAATTTTGCTAGTATGGGCCTCATTACACGGATGGCGGTAAGGATTTACCGGTACCGGTAAAATACCGGTACCGGTAAATCCTTACCGCCTTACTACGAGGTCACTTTGCGGGTTGGGGGATTGAACGCCTGCTTTTTGCAGGCGTTAAAATCCAACCCGCAAAGGGACCTCGGAGCTAATTACGGCACCGCAAAATTGCGCCTTCCCCATTCCCATAGAGCCCTATCGGACAGAAATGGGAATGGGGAAGGGCAATGTTGGAAGGGGGATTTACCGCCCCTCCAACCTTGGAATGGGGCGGTAAATCCCCTTTCCACCAAGGCGGTGCTGGTATTTTACCGGCATGAGCCATGGCGCTAATAGCGCCATGGCTCACCGCCTACCGTGTAATGAGGCCCTATGTATCTCAATGTCATTCAAATTATGTGATTCAACGGAGGACATCATGACTGCAACTGCATGTCCTGTACAAAATGCCTGCTGGTTTGGGCTAATAGTAACTTTACATGTGCCTTGGAATTGTCAGAGTTTTGCTCAATCATCTGAGAAGTGAGCAGCTTCTGTGCTGTGGGTTAAAACCTCACCACATAGTGTCTCTTGTTATTTATTAGACTACCACATTGTTGATGATTAATTATACATTTTTGCATTCTCAGTATGCCCTAACGATTGTTCGGGAGATGTTTGGACAATACCTTTCATAGCATACTAGGGTTTGTTGAATTTCATTTGAAACTATCTGCTGATGTAACAGCATCTCCATAATGGAAAATGTTGGGATATAATTCACATGTATGATGCAAGGTGATGTATGGCATTTCTACTGTCTCCTGAATAGGATCCCTGTCATTCTCTTTATTTTATTTATGCCTTAACCACCACCAGCTGATTTCCAGTGCTGACTAGCCATGACATGTCAGCAAATTGCTATTCTGACCCTTCCCTACAGCAACCACTGATGGCATTTGGTATTTGCAATAGATCCCCCCAAGCAGACAATGATGGTTTGGTTGAAATCCACAGCTTCAAGAGGATACCCCCAAAAGCTTGCATTCTCTGCAAAAGCAAATACATTTACATGGCAGCATTTCTGTTTCTGCATATATTCAGCCACTTCATGAGATATAAAACCAGACATGCAGTCAGGGGCAGGGTGTTAGCAGTTTATGAGATTTGGGTGAAGCTGCAGATTGCCATTTGCCTAAAGTCATTGTTAAGGCAGAATTCCTACTTTTGGTGATTCTAGAGCCACCTTTTGTGCCTCCCAACATTTTGCTTTTCTCCTATCGTTTGGGATCCCAGACTTCTTTTTAGTAGCCACAGATGAATCTCGTGAAGCACCCCTTTTATTGCAACCATGTTAACCTTGCTTATGGTGTTTAGTATTGGGTATTGGGTTGCCCTTAAGGCATCCAGTCCCACAGGTGCCTCACAGGCACCCCATGTTTTCCTTAGGTTGATTATGTTGTCTACAGTGCTTTTAGGAAGTAGGTTGGTAGAACATGTACTTTAGATGTGACTTCAGCAGAAGCTATCCCATTTGTTAGTCCAAGTGCCTGTTTGGCAGCCATTGGGGCAGTAGGACATTTATTTAAAATCCTGCTCTCAGCTATTTTGTATTTCCCCTGAGCTCTTCCTCTGACTACCTGTGGGGGTGGTTTTGACCTACATACCAAGAGTGGTTGGTCATCTGACACTTTGACCTTTACCCTTTAGTATATGGCGGGCTGCCTCTTGGCCTGCCCCTTTTTGCAGAGGTCTTAATGCACTTCCTGATCTCTGCTTCTTTCTCTTGGTTTCCTTTTCTGCTGCTCAGAAAAAGCAGGCCTGCTGATTCCCAGCATGTTTCCATTTCAATATATTACTTGTCCATACTGCATAGGTATAGTTCCATGGACATATTCCAGTTTTTTGTTTTGTTTTGCCTCTGGGTGCCCAGACTGGGTTTCCTGAAGAATCCTCCTCATGTACTGGGTTCACCCCACTGCAGCACTCCACCAGATCCTCTTCATAGAACAACCCAGGGTGCATCCTGCCATTGTCTACAACATGGAACTGTTTCCTGCTGTGCTACCTTCATCCTTTGTCCACCAAACGGCTGGGCACCTTCTTTACAGATTCTCTCACCTTCCTTGAGTCTCCCTCACTGAAAACATCACTTCAGGCTTAAAGGTCAATGTTGTAGGAAGGTGCTTTGTTCCTTTTCTGGGCTGTGCGGGTCGTCACTGGCTCCTGGTGCAACCACCTGGATACGGGATCATGCAAATTGCACCTGAAAACGAATCCTGTTTGTTGCAGGATGTTTTGCCATACTGGAGACATTGGGCCTCATTACAACCCAGGCGTTAAGGGTTTAACGGCGCCGTCGGCGCCGTTAACCCTTAACGCCTGATTACCATTTTAAGGCCTGCTTTTAGCAGGCGTTAAAATGCAAGGCGCTAACCCGCCTTGGTGCTAATCACAGCACCGTAATTTACGGTGCCGTAATTAGCACCTTCCCCACTCCCATTATGCCCTATGGGGCAAAAATGGGAATGGGGAAGGGTAAATGGGGAATGGGGATTTACCGCCCCACTCACCTTGGAATGGGGCGGTAAATCCGCCATCCACCATGGTGTAAACGCAGTTTACACCATGGTGGTAAAGTAGGGAATTTACCGCCTGGGTTGTAATGAGGCCCATTGTTGCCAAAACAGTTGATGCAAGTACATGGCTTCAGGTCCTGGGTGCTTATTCATATTAGGTCCTATGATTATATATGATATTCTCCCTCAAGGTTCATTCTGTTCCTGGGTTGAGATTCTTTGAAATAGAGTCTCAACCACATCTCCAATATACTTTTATTGAAGGACCTCCTGCTCAACTGCATCTTCCTCTTGAGCTTCTGCTGCAAACATTGCCCCCTTCACTTCTTGTTTAGGGTCTTTTCTGGCCATACCCACGGTTGATCACCAAGGAATATGTGCATGTGGAGTTGATCACCAAGGAATCTGCACATGTGGGGTAAAACTGACTTCCCACATTAAAGCAGAAGGCCCATTAACTCTAACTAATTGATTCTTGTGGAACTTCAACCTGCGATGGAACCCTCCTTAATCGATTCTGCGGCTGCTTACCTGCCAATAGATATTTTCCCTGTAACTGCAAGTTATTCAGTGTGAAGTGGACCAAGATCTAGCATTTTGATACTTACGTCAGATTTTATATACATTTTTATAAAGTCATGCTCTGCATTTTTGCAATGGTTTATGAATTTTAACAACATAGTTAATTTTGCTGACACTGTAAATATTCTTCCATGTATTGGGTAGGGGATTTTACCTCCGTGTTGGGTTATGTGGTACTCTTGTTCTCCCAGCATCTTTTAATTTATATTGCGTCCCAACCTGTTATAATGTCATTCATGTGTAAAGTGAAAAGTACAGTGTGGAAAGGTGGAAAACAAAACATACTTTAAATGTTACATTTGTGAATGAAACAGCATCATATGCTAGAAAGTAAAATGGAAATTTCTCCAGCAACAGGGCTGAGGGATGACTTTCCCATGAGAAAAGTGTAAGCTCAGACTTTGAAGCTGGACTATATACATTATGACTCTACCTAGATCACTAAAGGACCAACTGTTTGCTTCTTTCTCGGAACAGGCCTTGCAAGGAAATCGACATGCTACTCCATTTACAGTTCAGTCTACTGAAAAATACCACAAAATATAGCAATATATTATGAGATTTGGCCTGTCATAGTCTCCCTCATAAGAATTGCTCATCAACTAGGCCTTCCAAGCAGGATGCAATTCACACCTGCAGTGACCTGGAGCCTGGAATTAGTGTCGCTCAAGGGACAGGGAACTGTGTCAACAAATGGCCACAAGCAGCTTAATTTCAAAGATCCTTCAGAGGCTGGTCCCATGACAACCACTCTCTCAAGGATCAAAAATGACCCATCTCTGTACCTCAACGGAACTGCTACCATTTGAATGTTTACATACCAGGAAAGGAGGATGCAATTTAATATTTTGTTAAATAAGAACCAAAAGGATCTTTACATTTTACATTTCTGAAATATCTACATTTAGAAATGATGTAGAAACATACTTTTAGAAAAGAAATGTTCAGGGTAATAAAATCTTTCAGCTGAATCTAAAGCGCGATTTCATTGATAATGTCAGGTCAATGATTGAAATATCCTGATGTATGTGCTTCCTAGGGTTATTCTGAGATGGGAATAGGATTGTGGAGTGAAAGTATTAGAAAGCGAAAATCAAATATCTCTCACATACATCATATGTTGTGCCGAGATGGAAATCGCATTATTTGATTTGCATGAGTGAGAGCAATCTGTCAAGCTAAATAGTAACTTAATCACAAGTGGGGAACATAATGTTTTTGAAAATCATAAATGTTTAATGTTGACATCTCCAAGTAAACTACAACGAGCAATTCAGTTCATAGGCTTGGGCCAAAGTCAATGGTTCAGAGTCTTTGTATAGGATAGCACAGTTCTGGTAGTAAACGGTTAAGTCTTTGCCACAGATTTTAGAAGAATTTGTCTAGGCGAAAAGTTAGGGAAGGACACGCCTTTGAAATAGGGAAAGTTTCATAAACTTTCTCAGTGGCAGAAAAGATTTCCGGACCGCGTTTGCACACTACCTTTAACGTGAATAAGATCTGTAGCCGACGCAGTTGTTCCTGGCAGTTCGAGCAGATCTTGCTGTTCCTGAGCTTCCGTCATGGGGACAAGAACGAGGACATCGAGAGGTTCCTGCACTGCCCAGGGAAGAGGCCACAAGCTTGGCAAAACGTCGGTTTAAGGTGTGAGTGCCTTAAAGTCCACTAACTGGTTTACTTTCCACTGGCTATCCGGTTTTTCAACAGCACTCTGAAGAAAATTCGACCAGGATGAGAACGGTGTCCAGGTGGCTTGTGAGTTAGTTGTTCCCACCAAACTCAAGGGAAGAAGATAACCTTGAAGGACTTCTCTGTCGATGGAGTTTCAGGCAATTCAGACCTGCAGCAGGGCTTCACCGGTCATCCAGGAGTTTCAGCATTCCCCTTCATTCAGCTCTTCTTCAGTTCTTTCATTCCAGTGGTCGACTCTGCTTTCCAAGTCTCAGATACTTGCTTTTAAACAGTTTTTCCCCCTTCATTCCAGCCTGGCTGTCACTCACACAGCAGGGTGGCTGTCCTTGCTGGACAGCCAGCTGGCTATTCATGCCAGAGTGCATTCAGGTCTCCTGGGAGACTAAGCAATAGAAGTATCGGGCACCTCCCTCACATCCTGTCCACCCCAGTCACCTTGGCGCCAGAGTAGGGCTTCAGCACTGAAGCCCGCCAAAGGCCAACGAATAAAGGGACCAAACCTGGTTTGGCGCGTAGAGACAAACACAAGAAGGAGCTTTCCTAAAAGAAATGGCAAATTAAGTTGACCAGAGTCTGTTTTTACAGATAGGGCTTGGGCTCCATACTGAAAAACATGGCTGACCCGATTTTTAGCTACCGTTGTTCACGGTCGGGAAAAATCATGGTAGTTTGATCTAAACCACTGCCACCAGCCATTTAAAGTAGGAAAGGGTAACATTTGACTGTTATGTAAGTTGCTTGACTCTGGGGAAACTAAGTAACCCGTCCAGCACTCTATAGGAAGATAGTGTGTGCTGGGTCTGTAAATTCTAAGAGACTAGTAAATTCAATTTAACTTTACATGCTCTGGGAGACAGTAGTCAGTCCCAGAGAATGTATTTAAACCTTGAGAAGTCTGAAAGACATCCCTGTGTCACAGCACTGAAGGTGCTGTGTAACCCATAGAAAAGGATGATGCCTATGGAGTTGTTTTAAAACTCCATAACCAAAGAACACGAAAGTAAAACACACATCAAAATACATGGAATATTGGGGAAAAAGGCTCACACTCTTCCCAGGAAAAAAAATCAAATCCTAGAAATCCAGCAAAGTTGCTGGGGGTCTCAAAAGGTAAGGGAAATTAGCACATGTTGAGAATTCTCCCTAACAGAGACTAAGTAGGAAGAAGGAGATAGAAAGAACAATTGACAACAATAGCAGGTATAATAGAATAGCTTGCTGTCCTTTAGACTCATTTTCTATTGCCAGCATACCACTGTGAAATAGGCTTATATGGAATTGAACCCCAGGCCTCCCTTGGTGAAAAGGAAAGCAGACAGGCCCAATGCAGAAGGAGAGAAACCAGGCTGTGGAGGAAGTTAGCCCCTTTTATGCATGATGCCCACCTGTTCCTAGAGCGGGAGAGTTTGGCCAGTCTTTAAGAGGGTGCCCACGTGTGTGTGAGACCGTCAAAAGAAAATCTTATGTGAATATAATGCCAGGAGACATGTAATTGTATGTAGAAGTGTACTTTAAAGGAGAATAGATTAAATCCCAGCCCCTCTATTTGTGAAAGTACTGGGTTGGGTATATACATTTACTGTACATCCTGGGATATAAATAAATATTTCAGAAGTGTTTGTGCTTCTGGAAACTTTGGATTTGATGAAATAGACATAAATGCTGTGTAGATTGGGAGATCCTTTACTCGTTTTCTCTTTAATGGTCAACTGCAGAATCTAAGCCATATAATATCTCACTTTGAAAATGCCTAGGAAAATATTGTAATGTAAGCATTTCCCTGATATATTGGCCCTGAACTACTCAAGGCAAAATTAGGAGGATGTGTAACTGTCAGCCATTTCCCCATTTTAAAAACCCATTGAAAGTTAACACATGTACACATTTTACTTATTAATTTAGTAGAAATACCTTTGAAGGGAATCTAGTAAACATACAAATCAACTATGCATATTTCTTTTTGCAAGCAATTTACATGTAGGAATGTCAAGTAACCTGTCTTTGCATGATCTTCCCAGAATGCTGTTTGAGACACTGACATGCCTATTCAGCAGGGGAGTGGTGTTAACTTCTCCTACATGATAAGTTGAGGGATTTAGATAGGCTTCAATGTTCTGATTTAATTTTGTTTTCAATAAAATGAAAGCTGTGTCCTGAATCCTCATTCATTTTTTTTAATGCGAGGTGAATATGCGATCAGGGTAAACCAATTATCGATATGGTGATGTGTGTGTTTTTCAAAATTCTGCTTGCAAGCTCAATGCAGCAGTAACAATTAATCTTACAATTGTGTTGATCATTCTTCAGCATTGTTCAGTGTAGTAACCACTGACATTGGAATTTCATTGAAAATGTTGTGTGTACTTTGCTTATATTTTGAATCGTTTTTATTATTTCTAGTTTTGCATAGATAGACCTTCTCTGCAACCGTGTGTGTTTCTTGGCCCGAAATGGGTGGCAGGCTGTTTGGAATAAATATTGTTAAACTGTTGTATACCAGGTTCATAAAAAGAGCTTTTGTTAATAAATAAAATAATTTAATTCCTCTGATTTGGGGTGGGTGGAAAGTACCCCTACACTAGATGTTGCCCAATTCAAAGTTCCAACAGTCAATACATGGCAATAAAATAAGTTTCTGAAAAAACAGTAAAATAATGTGGGCCAGATCTCAAATACTATGTTGGCGCAAGTGAGAAGATGTGCCAGCACATCTGCTCACTTGCACCAACAAAAGCAAAACCCACATTCTCAGTGGGCCTCTGAATGAGCATACGTGGCATTATTCCATGGTGCTATTACCGGGGTGTCTATGATGTTTCCAAATTGTACAATATCAGTGAGCAATTTCAGAAAGATCAAGTGTTAGATTACTTTGGTACCTTTGGATAGTGTGAACCTTACATCAGGGTGCACTTTAAGCAGCCAGAGGTGTGGATCACTCGCTGGATGACTCCAAGTAGACAAGTGCAAACCTTAACAAAAAAAGCAACAGTGACAGCACAGTTTAACAGAAGATTTCATGCAAGTGAGAGTCCAAAATAAAACATAGCTTTTTGAAGTGAATCAACAAAGTCGCAAAGCTTTCATTTACATTGAACCTATGCCAGAAAAGCACTGTAATGAGGCCATGGGGTCAAAGCATGGACGTGATTATGAAGTGTTGTTTGTGTGAGAGCAGGAGCTTGCAGTACTAATGCCATACAACTCACTTTAAGGGTACAGCATGCCAGGTTACCAGTCATCCCTGCATGATTCTATGAACGTTGAACACAGGAGTATTCATTCATATTATTATTATTATTATTATTATTATTATTATTATTATTATTATTAGTTTGGTAAGCCCACTCCATTTGAATAGGCTCGAGGGCTGTTAGGGGGTAATTCTGTGCAACTGATCTATTGTGGCTACTCACTGCTCATCTGTCTCCTCCTTTACCCCCAAATGACCCTATGGCGCATTGGTACCATTTTTAAAGTCCTTATCCTTTGTATCATAAACACAAATATTCTGGGATGTGCTCTCATTATTAATTTGAGTTCACTTTTGATATATCTACAGTCTCTGCTTTTTTAACAGTTTCCTGTACAATTTAGTGAAAACATATTAAATAGGGAGGCTTTTCTCTAAAGCAAGGTTTCAGGATTTTGATTCTGCAGGATGTGAGCATTGCTCACGTACAACTCAAAACAAAGTGGATCTAGGGAAAGTTGAAAAGTGCACGCATAAAATGTTCCACACAATTCTGGTGGTTTGTAAAATTCAGCAGGTTCACACACTGACCTATTTATTGACAGTCTTTGGCTTGAGTGTTTTATGACCCATAGACCGATAGTCTTTCTTGGTGATTTACTGCTTCGTTCTCAGTATTGGATTTAATGGGTTACACAGCATTCTTCCATCATCTTATCAGGATCAATTTGTTAGGGAGAATTCTCTTATAAGGCTAATTTCCCAAACCTAGTGAGTCCCCCAGCAGCTTTGCTGGATTTTTTTTTTCTCCTAAGAGTGAGACTCTTTTCCTCTCACTTCTAGGCATGATTTGAGGTATGTCTTTGACTCTTTGGGCCTCATTACACGGAAGGCGGTGAACCATGGCGCTATTAGCGCCATGGTTCATACCGATAAAATACTGGCACTGCCTTGGTGGAAAGGGGAATTACCGCCCCATTCCAAGGTTGGCGGGGCGGTAATTCCCCCTTCCACCATTGCCCTTCACCATTCCCATTTTTGCCCCATAGAGCTCTATGGGAATGGGGAAAGGCGCTAATTACGGTACCGCAAATTGCGGTACCGTAATTAGCTCCACTGGTCCCTTTGCGGGTTGGTTTTTAACGCCTGCAAAAAGCAGGCGTTATATTCCCCAACCCGCAAAGGGACCTCGTAGTAAGGCGGTAAGGATTTACCGGTACCGGTAAAATACCGGTACCGGTAAACCCTTACCGCCTACCGTGTAATGAGGCCCTTTGTGTGCTTATGGGCCAGTGGCGTTGCTAGGGGGGGCTAAGAGGGCTATAGCCCCTGATCTTTTGGTTGTAGCCCCGGATAGAATCTCAGGAGCTACAGCCAAAAGACTAGCTAGCCTCCAGTCCCAACAGTTCCGACATCAGCGTAGACCCGGGCCTTTTCCAGACCTAGCAACTCCCCTGTTATGGGCTATGGGGTTTTCTTTTTACTCCATAGGGTATCATCTATTTTTTATGTTTGTGTTACACAGCACCCTCAGTGCAGTAACCCAGGGGTGTCATAGTGACCCCCAAACATAGGCTCCATACCCTGGGACTGACTACTGTCTCCCAGGGCATGTAAAGTCACCATTGACTTTACTAGTCCTAAATTGTGCACAGAACCAGTACAAACCATCATATTGTGGAAGTACTGGAAGGGGTTAATTATATTGCCCCTGGGTCTGTTTTCAAGGGGGCACTGTCCAGTCCCCCCTTGTTGAGTTTCTGGCTGGTGGCAGTGGTTACCACGCAAAATATTCCACCGGAATATTCTCTATGGGATTTTCCCATTGATTTTAAACGCACCACTTTTTGGTGCAATGTTAAAGATACCGTTGGTTTATTTATTTAATATTAAATCAACGGTTGGGTCTTTTTTGCCAGAACTCTTTTCTAAAATGGCGTTCATGTCCGTCTCTGTAACTCTAACCAAGGTCGAGTCCTTAGTTCCACTTTTTCGCGGGCTTCTCCACAGAAGCCCTCCAAATGGTGCCACTCTGTCTGGGTTCCACAGGATGTGTGGGGAGGGGAATTGGCACCCTGGAATGCGTTGCCTTAGCAACCCAAGTCACACTCTATTCTGATTGGCCCAGTGGTGACCCGCCCGGCTCACCACTTAGCATGTTTGAGTGACAGCTAGGCTGTTGAATTGGGGTTTTTCTGCATAAAAGCAGGGCCTTTGGGACTGGAACTTCAGAAGTCGCCACAGGACCTAAGAATCCGAAGAGGGAAGAAGCTGAGCCATCTGTAATGACGACACCACCGGTGAAGCCCTGCTGCAACTAGCTCACCACTTTTCCGACATAAGAGAAGATCTTCTGCTGGACGAGTCATCTTCCTCTGAGCTGGTGGCACCAACCAGTTCACCCCTTTCACCTTCCAAAGACGTCTCTTGGTTGAATCGCCCGTGTCAAGCACCCCGGCGGCTGGATAGCCAAGCTTCACCACTTTGACCGCAAATAAAAGGAACGCACCTTTTACCAACGAACTCCGCGGCTGGTTTCATCCCTGTGCAGTGCAACGACTCCACGTTTCCTCCTCGACGAGATCGTCTCTTCCCCTGGTCGAAACCACGAACTGCAACCACTGCCAGGAACAACTGCCACCGCTGGAGCTTCCTCTCTCTTTAAGGTACTGTGTCATGCCTGCCCTCCCTTTCTTCGGTTTGCCCAAGGTGACCCTTAAATCCTTGGCTTTCCAACTGGGTTGGCCCCAGACCTTCTAACTTTAGCTTCAAGAACCGCCCCAACCTCTTTTGAACATTCTGCAAAGACTTTTAGTGCATTTTAAACCGTGCTCCATTTAAAGTGGGCCTTGCCTATGAACTTTGGATCTAGAACCTCAGCCTGTGTCTACTGGACCTTTGTCAGGTCCCACACTAACTCCTGCATTCATTGAACTGGAAAAAATTAGACTTGAATTAGAGTTCAAAAGAATTAGTGCCCAATCTGAACAAAAGCACCAAGAACAAAGGCTCAGAGAAATTGAGCTCAAGCATGAGCTAGAGATGAAGAAATTGTCTGTTGAAAATACTTCTCTCCCCGGATCCCCTAGGAGTTCCAGTCCCAAAAGACCCTGGATGCCTAAAGAGATTGTGGGTATGTATGAACCTAAATTGGATGTGTTGGATTGGTTGGCTATGTTTGAATATAATCATGGGCTCCAGGACATCACAGGGAATCAGTGGCTTCCTTGGTTGTTTTCTAGGCTCCGCCGTGTTGCATCTGATGTGGTAATGGAGTTGGGGGAGGTGGATAGGGTGGACTTTGAATGTGTGAAGCTAGCTTTAATAGCTAGATTTGGGAAGAACCCTTCCCAGTACCTTAAGAGGTTTAGGGCCCTCAAAAAGCATGATGGTACCCCTGGGTGAGTGAAAGTTTGAAAAACATAGAGGGATGGATCAAGGGTTACAGAGTGAACACTTATGAGGGAATGAGAAATCTTGTTATGTTGGAGTCAATTTATGATGCCTGCTCTCCTGAGCTCAGACAGCACTTGACTGATTCAAAGGAAATAGATTCCAAGAAGCTAGCAAAGGCTGCTGACGTGTGGGTTGCCAACAGGGCTACTCACAAGGATTCTGGGATAACTCAGAAAAAGTATGAGGGAAAACAGCCTAAAAAGGACTCCAAAGAGAATCAAATAATTCCAATTCCAAAGAGGGCCCCAAACAGCACCATAAAGGTAAGCCACATGGGAAACCAAATCAGGCTAGTGTACCTTCTGGTCCCAGACCAGAAGGAGGTCAGAACAAGCCACCATTCCAGAAAGCATTTGGAACATGCTGTGTTTGTAAGGCTACTGACCATGTGAAAGGGGATCCCAGATTTAAGGGTAAGCCTTCAGGGGTCCACACTGTCTCCCTAGCCTTCGCTCCAGTGGAGGAAGTACCAATGACAAGTGGATACTTTCTACTACTGGCTGATGATCTCATTGGAGGCTCAGCCAGTGTTTCTTTAGTGTCCCTGGGGTTGTGGGAACAACATAATTTAGATGCCCATAATTATATCCCAGATAATACTAAAGAGTATTACAAGGACAGTGTCCAGGTGAATGGACAGGAGACTCCTGCCATTAGGGACACTGGGGCCAGCATAACTGTGGTGGATAAATCTTTTTTCAAGGCAGATGAGGTTGCTAGGGCACCCAAATGCCTCACCAAGTTAGCTGGAGGGCCTGTGCAGATGTGTCCCCAGCTACCAGTTCTCATCCAGTGCAATGATATGACTGTGAAGATACCTGTCAGTGTACAATGTGAGGTACCAGGAAGGGTTCTGTTGGGAAATGACCTACAAACTCCTGGAGTTGTGTCACATACCCCCAGACCTCCTAGTAAAAGGTTACAGGAACTAACCAGACCTGCAAGGGAGAAAACCTTGAGAGGTTCTCCTAAGGAGATGGTGGAAGAAGAAATCACTCCTACTCCACTGGAGCTACTTACTGCTATAGCTGAACAACCAGAAGCAAAGGGGGAACCCAAAACTTCTAGAAGGAAACCAGCAGCAAGCACTCCAGTGCTTCCAACAAGGACTTCCCCTAGGTTGTCCAAAGTTACACCTGTAACTCCACCTCCAGCTGAGGCTGAGAGGGAGGTACAACCCTGTGTGGTTGAACTAGACTCTGAAGAAGAGCTAGTTTAAGGCCAATAACTTATTGGAGATCTGGACCCTGCTGACCATCCTGAGCTGCAGTCTTTACTGGCAGAAGGTGGACCCAGCAGGTCAGCTTTTCGTAAAGGGACAAAGAGAATGTCCAACTCTGGAAGGTCTCTGCCACCAGGCAGCTTCTCAGGCTGATGGGCAAGAACCTGGGAAGTATGGGTTGCACTGGGAAGATGGCCTCTTCTACAGTGAACCGACTGAGTCTGCACCTGGAGACTACAAATGACCTGTAGTCCCTCAAGAAACAGACTGCAGTTCTTGCAGCTAGCCCATGAGATTCCTTTGGCTGGTCACTTGAGTTTCAAGAAGACCAAGGCAAGGCTCTCACTCTACTTTTATTGACCAAAGATGGGGGCTGAGGTAGATAGGCTCTGCAAGAGCTGTCACACTTTCCAAACTTCTGGTAAGAGTGGTTCCAAGAATGTGGCACCTTCAGTACCCCTCCCAGTAGTGGGAGTCCCATTTGAGAGGGTAGGGATTGAAATTGTTGGTCCCCTTGATCCCCCAACCTCCTCAGGCAACAGGTTTATCCTTGTTTTTGTATACCATGCTACTAAGTACCCTGAGGCAATTCCTATGAGGACTGTTACAGCTCAGGCTGTGGCTAAGGCCATCCTTGGTATTTTTACCAGGGTTAGGTTTCCTAAGGAGGTAATCTCTGACAGGGTCAAATTTTAGGTCCCACTACATGAAAGCTATGTGGAAAAACTGTGGAGTTACCTACACGTTCTCTACCGCCTACCACCCACAGACAAATGGATTGGTTGAAAGGTTTAATAGAACAATGAAGAGCATGATAGGTGCTTTAGAGGAACCCCTTGAAAGAAAGTAGGACCTTCTACTGCTCTGCCTTCTATTTGCTTATAGAGAAGTCCCTCAGGAAGGAGTAGGTTGTAGTCCCTTTGTACTTCTTTATGGCCATCCAGTCAGAGGTCCATTGGCCCTGATTAAGGAGGGGTTGGAGAGTGCTCCTACCCCCAAGCCAGTCAGAGTGACTGACTACGTGATAGGACTCCGGAGGAGAATGTCACAGATGATGGCCCAAGCTAGTGATAACTTGAAGGCTGGTCAAGCTTTGGTCAAGCATTGGCATGACCAAAAGGCTAGCATGGTTGAGTTCACTCAACCACAAGCTAGTTCGTGTTATGATTCCAACAAGAAAGATGGCCTTGCAAGACAAATGGATGGGACCCTTCAAGGTTGTTGGAAAACTTGGAGAGGTGAACTATCTGGTGGACTTGGGCAATCCCAAGGAGGCTCCCAGAGTCTTCCACACCAACAGACTAAAAGTGTATGTCTCCAGACCTGAAGTAGGAGCCTTGCTTCTAGCTTCAGCAGAAGATGAAGAAGAGAGTGAACCTCTCCCTGATCTCCTCAGAGGCTTACCTTTGGATGAAAAGATTGAAGGAGTTAATCTCTCTTCAAATCTGACACCTGAGCAACAAGAGGAGTGCAAATCTATGTTAAATCAGTTTGCCTCCCTGTTCTCACTTTCACCAGGCTTGACGCCTTGGGGGCAGCATGATATACTCACTGGTGACTGCCAGTAAAAAGCAGAGGATACCGAATGCCAGAGAATGTAAGAACCCCCATCAAAGGAGAGGTCATCAAGATGCTTGACCTCCGGGTAATAGAGCCCTCTACTAGTCCATGGTCTAGCCCAGTTGTGTTAGTACCAAAGGCAGGATCCAAAGAATTGAGATTCTGTGTGGACTATAGAGTTCTTAATGCAGTCACCAAGACTGATGCCCATCCTTTTCCGAGGACAGATGAGTTGGTGGATAGACTTGGTTCAGTCATGTACTTCAGCACATTTTATCTGATGTCAGGCTATTGGCAAATAGCCCTGACAGACCATGCCAAGGAGAAAACTGCATTTTCTACCCCAGTTGGCTTATACCAATTTAAGGTTATGCCTTTTGGACTGAGAAATGCACCTGCTACATTCCAAAGGATGGTAAATCAGGTTCTGACTGGGATGGAGGACTTCTGCATGGCATACTTGGATGACATTGCAGTATTCAGCCACATCTGGGAAGAGCATGTTGACCACCTAGAACATGTTTTGAAGGCTCTAAAGCAGGCCAATCTGACCATAAAGGCAAGTAAATGCCAGATTGGACAGAGTAAAGTGGTGTACCTTGGACATGAGGTAGGAGGTGGAGAAATAAGTCCTCTGCCCAGCAAGATTGAAGCTGTGCAAAATTGGACAACACCTACTACTCAGACCCAGATGAGAGCCTTCCTAGGCCTCACTGGGTACTACAGGAATTTCATAGAGAACTATGGGACCATAGCTTCTCCACTGAATGTGATCTCCTCTCCTAAATTCCCTAAAAAGGTCAGATGGAATGAGGAGTGCAATCAGGCTTTTGAAAACCTGAAGAAAGCCCTTTGTCAAGCTCCAATGCTAAGAGCTCCTGACTACCACCAAATGTTCATTGTACAGACAGATGCTTCTAATGCAGGTATAGGTGCAGTCCTTAGTCAACTGGATGGGAAAGGTAGGGAACACCCCATTTGCTTTATCAGTAGAAAACTGAAGGATCCTGAGACAAGGTGGGCAACTACTGAAGGAGAGTGTTTTGCCATTGTGTGGGCTCTGAAGAAGTTTAGGCCATTCTTGTATGGTTCTACTTTTGTTATTCAGACTGACCACCAACCCTTGAGATGGTTAATGCAAATGAAAGGGGAAAACCCAAAACTATTGAGATGGTCAATCTGCCTCCAGGGCTTTGATTTCACCATTGAGCACAGATCAGGGTGTCACCACCAAAATGCTAATGGTCTCTCTAGGATGTTTATAACCAACTAGAGGTATGAGATTCATCCAGGAGTGGATTCAATCCTCCCGTCCCTTAGTCTGGGGGGGGGGGGTGTTAGGGAGAATTCTCTTATAAGGCTAATTTCCCAAACCTAGTGAGTCCCCCAGCAGCTTTGCTGGATTTTTTTTTTTTTTTTTTTTACTCCTGCTAAGAGTCTTTTACTCCCACTCTTAGGCATGATTTGAGGTATGTCTTTGACTCTTTGTGTGCTTATGGGCTATGGGGTTTTCTTTTTACTCCATAGCGTATCATCTATTTTTTATGTGTGTGTTACACAGCACCCTCAGTGCAGTAACACAGGGGTGTCATAGTGACCCCCAAACATAGACTCAATACCCTGGGACTGACTACTGTGAAGCCCTGCTGCAACTACCTCACCACTTTCCTGACGACAAGAGATCTTCTGCTGGACAAGTCTTCTTCCTCTGAGCTGGTGGGACCAACCAGTTCACCCC
The DNA here is from genome assembly GCF_040938575.1 of Ambystoma mexicanum. Lineage (NCBI taxonomy): Eukaryota > Metazoa > Chordata > Amphibia > Caudata > Ambystomatidae > Ambystoma > Ambystoma mexicanum. The sequence goes on from NC_090927.1 coordinate 241,115,105, forward strand.
TTTCGCCTTCCAAAGACGTCTCTTGGTCGAATCGCCGGTGCCAAGCCCCCCGGCGGCTGGATAGCCAAGCTTCAGCACTTTGACCGCGAATAAAAGGACCGCACCTTTTACCGACAAACTCAGCGGCTGGTTTCATCCCTGTGCAGTGCAATGACTCCACGTTGCCTCCTAGACGACATCCTCTCTTCCCCTGGTCAAAGCCACAAACTGCAACCACTTCCAGGAACACCTGCCACCGCTGGAGCTTCCTCTCTCTTTAAGGTACTGTGTCCTGGCTGGCCTCCCTTTCTCTGGTTTGCCCAAGGTGACCCTTAAATCCTTGGCTTTCCAACTGGGTTTGCCCCAGACCTTCTAACTTTACCTTCTTGAACCACCCCAACCTCTTTTGAACATTCTGCAAAGACTTTTAGTGCATTTTAAACCGTGTGATCCTGGGCACATTTCGCTTTGCTCCATTTAAAGCGGGCCTGGCCTATGAACTTTGGCTCTACACTATATACTGCCTTTATTCCCTTGCTGAGAACTCCTAAAAGTGTTGGGACCTGTTTTATTTGTATGCTCTGCCTTTATCTCTCCCTTTAACTGAACTATTGGAGTGCCATCAGGTTACGCGCTCACATCTGTTTAACAAATCATGGTGTTTTAACTCTGACTTGTCTAATAGTTAGCAAGGGAGGTGTGTATACTTTACCTGATTGTGTTTTAACTTGCTTTTGATTTAGAGTGCTAGTATATTGCCTAAAGTGTGTTTCAAATAAATAATTATATACTTTTTATACAAAGCTCTGGTCAGTGTTTGTTTGCTCTACTGTGTTTTTGGCCCTATTGTGTATACTCTATATACTGCCCTACTTTTCTTGAGAGAAGTCTGACTGCTCAGCCACAGCTACCAGGTAAATCTGGGTGGTGCGGACTGCTACCAATTGGGTTTACTGCTTACTCCTGTAGTTTTAACCTTTTTGCAGTGTTCCATAAGGGAACTGCACAGGATTCTGCCTAACACTCTTCTTCTTCATTCTCTCAACCAGGTTGAAGGGTTTTCCAATCACTTTGGACTTCACAAGCGGAGACTCATCCCAGGTCTATGCTATGGTCTGGAGCATTTAGGTGGGTTCTGTAGATAGTATTGCAGTAGAAAGGGCATTCCACTAAGGCTGCAGGTAAGCTACAGATGTCTCTAACATTTGGTCAGGATACTCCCTAGGCCTCTTATCACATTCTTCTCCATCAGGATCCTGTTTCTCAAGTACCTTTCTTTAGTCTCGTTTTTGCTTTCAGCCTCTCACCTCAAGTTTTGGTCCTAGTGGCTTTTGTCATGGACTCTCCTCTGCTGAGCCTCTACTGACCCTCTTGAGTATCCCACCGTAGGTTTATCTTACTACCCTTCTTATTTGAAGCACTTTCTGTCTTAGAGTACACCTCCTTCTCAGCACTTCTGTTTTGCAGCCTCATTTCTGATGTGAAATAACATCTCTCTCCTCCTTCTCAGCAATAGTACACTCCTTCTCTGCACTTTTTTCTATCACTTTCCCCTTTCTCCTTGCTGTTCCTCTGCTTTTCATTTGACTTCTTCTACCATCACACCTTTTACCTCCTTCTTGTTTCTTCCTTCTGCTAGCTCATTCTTTCCCTTTAGGGAATTTCTTCACTCCTTCATCTTGCTCAAAGTTTCTTTAGCCAACCCTTTATTTATTAATTTAATCCCAGGACACTGGTCATTTCTCCATTCAGTCCTTTGTTGTTTTCTCCTTCCATCCTTCTTGTTCTTTCTCCTGCTTGCTAGATTCGGCTTCTCTCAGCCACATGGGCCATTCTCCTCAAACACTTCTTAACCATTGTCTCCCTATCCGTCTGAGTATTTATTTTCCCAGTCTGCTGGGTCTCATCGTTCCATAAATAGCACAAATGGGCCATGTGCCGAGCTGGGCTAGACAGGGCCTGCCCTATGTTCAATCTGTGTCACCCAAGAGAAGGCAGGAAACCTACATCATATTAAATTCACACAGACATGGAGCTACTAGTATGCCCTTCTCAAAGAAGACAGAGAGGACTAACTGCCCTTTACCACAACACCTACTGTTCATAGCAAGCGGTGGTGTTCCACCTATCTAAGATAGTGGATAGAAAAAGAAAGTACTCAAAAATGGATCTCTTTCCTAGTCAAATTTCAGTTGTGTCTCAGGAGTTTGTGCTTGCCACAATTTATTTTGTTATTTATTTTATTTAAAAGTGTTTTACAGTTTGCAAGAAACTTTTACACAAGATTAAGAACAAATGCAAACAAATAACACAACAAAACACTCAGATAATTACATCAACACTATGCTCCAATCCTAAAACAATTCATGAAATGGCTTTGACATAATTAACCAATGAAAACATTAACTAGTCCCAAATCTCAGGGGTGAGGGGGGGCGCTGTGTAGAAAATGGCTGCCTAGCTATTGAACTCCGTGGGGAGTGTACCTGCATCTTGCCACATCGGCGGTCTGCACTTTTCCCGCTGCCTGTAAATCGCTCTGAATATTCCCCACATAGTGCTCCCTGTACGGTCCGAGTTTCAGCGAGGATCAGCCTTTGTGAGACTTGCTGCGCTGCTTTGAAGACTGGGGCCTTGAGGTGCGTGCTGGCCCCATCACTGATGGAGGCCTGGCTGGAGACTCCACCTACGGGAGGTTGCGTTCCGTGACATGGGCCTGCCCGGTCTGCGATGGTCTCTCCTGGACGCCTGACCCCTGCGGGTGAGCTGCAGCGGCTATATTCCCTCCTCCTCCCTCCGAGAGCTGCAGTGATCCAGCGGGCGGGCCGTGCCTAGCCGGGGACCGTGGCTGCGCCTACTGAGGCCTGCAGCCGGCCCTCCTCTCCGCTTCGTGACCTCCCCCGCCCGACTTGGCTCTCTCGGCTGCGCGGCACCTGACAAATCCCGAGAGGGGCCCAACACACTCTGCGGCTGTGCCTGCCTCACAGCCCGCGAGCAGACACCAGTAGACACGCGACCTGATGGCGCACCCCGCGGGCCATGGGCTGCACCCGCAGAGCAGGTGAAGATTTTCTGGGGGGGGAAACCGGACTCTCCCCCAGTTATCTGTGCTGCGCTGCCATTGGGGCGCAGACGCCTTCCTGGTGCCGCGGGGGGGCCGGCTGCCCTCTTACCTGGACTGAACTGTGGTCCTTTGTGCACCTGATTCCTGGGCGCCCGTGTGCTGCGTGTGTTGCACCCCCCCTACTGAAAACACCTATTCATCCTGAGGACTGCCTGCAGCCGCATCCCAGCTTAGTGGCCACCCATATCTCTGCTTGCCCGACAGGCGGCCCTACTCTGCTTGGCCCCGGTTCCCTGGCAATAGTATGGGCCCAGCTCTGATTGCGGGGCAGGTGATTACGTCTGCGTTCTGGGCAACTAGCTCTGGCGCTCACCTCAGCATTATCTCTTCAAACTCATTGTTGCTGAACCATCAGGCACTCTACATCCTCCATTGCCCCTAACTACGCTCTGGCAACTCAACAGTGGGACCCTCTAGCAGCCTGATATCCCTTATGATGGAGGACTGCATGTATACCTGACCCCATTGACCCAATACTGCAGCCGTACTACTCCTTCAACTCAGCGGCCTGTGACTGCTGGACAGTAAAACTTGGTGCTTCGCCCCTCACTTTGGCTTGGGCTTGACCTGCTGGGTCACCCTTCAGTACACTTGCAATGTCCAACAGATCTAGAGGGACCAACAAGATGGGCGCCATGGACAAGTTTGCGAAGGCTACCTCACGTGTAGACCAGGGAGCTGCGACTTCTGCCCAGGAAGACCCTGAGCCTGAGTCCTCCTCTGGGGCAGTGGCCCCGACCTCACTGATATGATGGAGACAATGGCCAAAAATGTTGCCTCGTTCCATGAAAAACTGGACGATATTAATGCCAATGTCGCTTCCCTTAAATCTCGAGTTGATCAGGCGGGAGCCAAGATTACTGAGGCAGAAAACAGAATCGGGACGAATGAAGATCAACTGCACACTTTGCAGGATACGGTGGCCACCCTGACTCGCAACATAAAATGGTGAAGGCGAAGTGTGATGACATTGAGTCCCGCTCGCGCAGAAACAACCTACGCATTGTAGGGGTCCCTGAAAATGCCCTGAAATGGCGCATGGAGTTGGCAGTCGAGAATCTACTTAAAGACTTGCTGGGGGACCCCACACTATCCCCTTACTTCACGGTGGAGCAAGCTCATCGGGTCTTATCTCCGCGCCCCAAACCAGGAGATTTCCCCAGGACCATCATCGCCAGGATTCTCAACTACAGAGGCCGGGACCTCATTCTTCGCTTGTCACGTTAGAAGGGCGACTTGCGCCTTGACTCAAATACCATCCGGATATTCTCTGACTTCTCCATCGGGGTGCAACAGGAGAGACGTCAATTCCTGGGAGTCAAGAAACTGCTACGTGAGCGCAATATCTCCAATGCAATTCTTTTCCCGGCCCGGCTCAAGATTACCTTTAGAGAAAAATTGTAGTTTTTTACTGTTCCGGAGGAAGCTGTCAAATTTATAGAGGCCCAGATACCACTGGAAATCCTATGGTTGATGACTAGGCCCTAACCACCTCGTGCCTCAGTACTCTGCTCACTATTGTTTGGTCTTTAATGTGCTGATAGCAATCTAACCTTATTGGCTCACCTATAGTGCTGAGCTGAGAAAGCTTGCAAGCCTTCCTCCTCCCCTCAGAGCGATTCTCTCTCGAAAAATGTGCACAACACACAAGAACTGGATGCATGGGCACAGGGCCTTGTTATATCAGAATGATGGTGCTAATATGTTGAAGACACTAGCAGAAAAAAATACTGCTAAAATGTGGACCGTATTGAATCAAGCCCTTGGTGTGCATCAATTAAATTTGCAAATCACTCAAGTTGAAACCCACCAGTGGGTTTCTTACTTTGAGTGTTTATATTCACCCCCACTTGGGCTTATGGTCCTCGAGTCAGTAACAAATGCGATGAAGTTTCATTTTGAGATTGACAAAAGTGCTATCCTAGGGTTGATAAAAACAGCCAGTAGTTTGCGGGCTGTAGGCCCTGATGGCATTTCAAATTATGTCATGAAGTTACATCCAGAGATTTGGGCATCTATACTTGTTAACATCTTTTCGGCTATTAATCAAACACAAAAACTGCCGAAAACATGTTTATAATTTATAAGAAAGGTGACCTTGCACTGCCTCTAAGCTATCGACCTATTTCGTTGTTAGATGCCCCTGGAAAAATCTTCTCAAGGTTAATTTTGAGTGAACTCAATATATCGGCTAATATAAACCACCTATTGGCTCACCTATATGTACGCATTTAACACCTGAGATGATCACATTTGACAAGCTCACCGCCGGTAATCAAAGGCGGTCCTCCACCATGCTTTACCTACTTGCCATTACTGACTAATTCTTCCGCTGGTGGCTGAATCACTTGTAGCCACAGGCATGAATATTGTCTGCCAGCGTGCGGGGGTGTTACGCCTTTTTGATCACCCCCCATTTTCTCTCTAACTCGAGTCATGTGGGTCGAGTGTGATCACTCTGTGTATGACTGTTTAATGTACCACATGTAACTTCATGCCATTTATATTTGTCTAAGTGTCCACCACACAGCAACGGCGCACCCCATTGCAATTGCAATGTTCAGTCTTGTTAATTTGATGTTGGGTATTGGCCCCGGTTCGGCCATCAGAAAAGCGGACCCATGTTGGGACCTGCCTGTTGTCCCATGTTCCATGGGATGTTTTGGTTTTGACAGGAGGGGGCAGCGGGGTTACACTGCCCACCAGGATGGGGTGGTGCGGAAAGGGGGTGGGGTTGGTATGGGTTACGGTATTAAAAAAGGCAGATTGGCAGATCACAGAACATCGGGGGGCCCCAGTAGGGGCGGTTCCTGCCTTGAATGTACTCTACGACAACAGTGGTGGGATGTTACCTAGATTATTAGAATGCCTGCAACAGTGATGTCTTGGAACATACGGGGCTTGAGCAACTATACCAAGGCTCGTAAAATCATGACCTCATGACCTATGCTAATAGATACGGTTGCAAAATATTGCTCCTGCAGGAGACCCACTCCATGGGCCCTCTGACCAAATGTATGGCACCATCATGGGGACCCCCCAGATATTCCACCTCATGTTCCACACGTGCCAAAGGGGTGTTGACAATGATCCATAAATCACTTAAGTTTGTTCTCCACAAGAGCTATATAGACCCGGAGGGGAGATACATTGTATTACACTGCGCAATTGCTAACAGAGATTATCTGTTGGTGAATACCTATGGCCCTAATGTTGACTCCCCCAACATTGTCGACCAGGTGGTCTCTATATTGCTGGGCTATGGGGGGTGCAGATTATTTGGGGGGATATGAACTTCGTATTGGACTCTATACTGGACAGGACTGGCACAGCCCCCGGACCCTTGTCTGGTGTGGCTCGCAGACTCCTGGCACACAGCACAACACTCAATATATGCGATGCATGGCGGGCGCTACATCCACAATCACATGAGTACACTCACTACTCTTCAGTACACGATAGCTCCTCGAGGATTGACGTGTTTCTACTATCTAGTGCTATGCTGGGCAGAGTGGTGAAAACACAAATACTTGCGCGCACCTTGTCGTGTCATTCACCGATCTTGATATCCCTGGAATTGGGAATACCTGTCCCTACCATCAACACTTGGCGATTCAAGTCTTCTGCTCTGCAGGACATTGTATTCAAGGCAGACATCCTTGCTGATATCCAGTCCTATTTTGAGCACAATACAACCCAGTCCACCTCCCTGGGAGTCCGTTTGTGAAAACAAAGAAATTGATATGAGGCCGGGAAGCCCAAAGGAAACACACCAACACAGGTTACAAAGAACATACAAAGGGCTTTATTCAAAAGCTACAACAGTTACCAAAAAGTCAATTGACAAACGGATAGCTATTCGGCTCTCAGAGTAACAGAACGAACTTCAACGAGAGTTCACTGCGTTAGTGTGAGAGACCGTACATTGGGATACTTGTGTTTTTATACTCTTTATCCTGCTCTGGCCAACCCCCTCGTGGGTTAACCATTCTTAGGACCAGGCCTAGTGTTCCTTGCCAGGTCAATAACATAATGTATGCATTTTGATCAGTTCCGCTGATATAGTTGTTCATTTACACATAGGTCAGGGATAGGACAAGGTCTCAGTCGCGACCCCAACAAGTGGCCTGCAGGCATATTACTTATTCATGTGTGCGGAGGTCACAACGGCCAGAATCTCACTCGAAATGTCATTCGGCCTCCATGTTGGTGTTCAGGGTGACTTCCACATTACAAGAGAACCTAAAATGGCGGCTAAATCCAAGATGGCGACTTACACAGTTTTTGTTAAGGTCAAGACCTTGCCGCGGAATCTATTTACACGATATGTTAGACAACTTGGCGTAGGCCAACACACATTCAAACAATGCAATAGGAGGTATAATATTATTTCAATTCCAACAGACCCTCCTTTTGGCCTATGCCAAGTGCTAACATCATTCCTAGTACTTTTGGAAATAACTCCATGTGTTATCATCCATAGATTCCGAATCAGTGTCTGTAATATCTTTAGCCATTAGGTCGTTCATCAAAACCTCTTGTAGCATGAATTCTTTAGATGCTGTATCTGGGGCATATATTTTATGCCCTATTGCGCTCACTGCTTGGGCACAACATCCCCGTAGCATTCCACATATACTCGGGAGTCATTGAAAACAGCAACAAAGGAATAGCAGGATCCCTAAAATAACCAGAATAACGGAAAGCACCTTCCAACCCCAAGATCGTAAAGAATCCCAGAACCAAGTGCTAAGATTCCAGTCTCCTACAGGGATATGTACTTCAGAACTAAGAGTATGCAAGTTCTGTATTGCTTTAAAAATTGTTGGCGAGGAGTCTGGTACGAAATCACAGCAAACGGACCCCACTAATTTGCATACTCCACCTCGTTCTGCCAAAATGACATCTAATGCCATCCGATTTTGGAGTGCTACCAATCTTATTGCTTTTTGCTCTAAGGTCATATTGTAGAGTATGTCCGTGGTCCGGTTGATCGTTCTCTCCAGTACCCTTGCTAATCCCCTAATGTTCTCTGAGTTTGTTATTTGTCCCCAAAAGGGCACAACTGATTTTGCTATGTCTCCCAATACTTGCCCAGGGGTATCTCCGTTTTCGTCTCGCCATGGGCGAGCCTTAGAAACCTCTAATGTACTTGCTACAAATACCCCGGGTAACAATATTCCTAAATAACAGGTTCCCTGCCAATCCTTGGGCAACCAGGGAAATGCTAAACTACCACAAACAAAATAAACAGGCCCCCCTACATACAGAGGCCTGTTTTCCCCAGTCAAATTTACAATGTTTTTACAACCTTCAAAATCTCCCATTGGCCTAGTGCCATTTCGTTGTACACAGAAGGGAACCGAGTCAGGACTATGATTTATAGAATAAGAAGGAGGTACAGCGTCCTTATTGCCTATCGGAGCCATTTTAAAGGAAATTAGAGTTTGAAAAGGAAGAGATAGTTTATCAGACGGCCTAATAGAAGCGACGTTAGGTTTACTTCTATTTGCGAAAAGCGAGCATCCCAGGGGAGTCAATTCACGTTTCGCGAAATCATTCAGATTACTTCCATCAAAGTTCCCTGAGATGCTATCATTCCATCGGCCAAAGAATAGTGCTCTAAGAGAGGCATAGCAAGCAGTCGTTAAAGGTAGAAGATGTATATACCATCCCAGTCCCTTGTTCCCATGTTGCAGTAAATGAGTACAAATCCAACAATTACTCTTATTAAAAATGGCATGAGTAGCATTCATTACTATCATCAGAGTATTATTATGATACTTTTGTCTATGTTGGGAGTCTCTAGGGGACAGAGTGTGAAGGTGTACAGAGGGAGTCAAAACAGTTGGTACAATCTCGGTCAGTAGTAAAGGTTTCAGAGGATAGATTTCTTCAAAATACCAAAGTCCTACAGCAGCAGTTGCAAAAATAACAATTATCACTATCAACACACAGCAGTACGTTTTCGGGGCCCAGGCACATTGTTCATTGTCCAATTTGGTCACCCCCTTATTTACAAGTCCAGTGCGGGGAGCAGCGGTGGAGGTGGCAGGCATCATAGTTTCTCAATCGACGGCCCCAATGTTCGTTGCTGGCGACACTACTGTTGCGCGATTTCTTAGTCCTTCCCAACCCTAGCCAGCAGAATCCCTTTTGTTCAACAGAACTTTCTCATAAACAGAGAATTTCCAATCACTTCCTTTTTCCAGATGCACGAAAAACTCGTGCCGTAGTTCTATTTCCTTCATCGAAGGTTGTACCTGGTGGTACCCAAAATTGTCTGGTCCGGAAGTAAAGTGTCGTCACTTCCTGAGGGAAGCAACGTGTCGGAGGCGACGGAAGTCGCAGAGCTTGAAACAGTATTTCCCGGAAGTGATTTTTTAAGAGAGTGCAGAGATGAAATGGACTGTTTCCCGAGCTCCACGGGCTCAGAGAAATTCTCCGACGCACTCACAGCGCTGTTTGCTACTCCAAGATCAGAGACTGTAGCATCAGCGAGGGGTTCTGCTTCTTCTGTAACGTGTGGCGTCGGGTGAGGAAGTTTCTTGACGTGCGTCGCGTGAATCCAGTTCTTCTTTCCAGCCACCCACACTGCTGTCGTGGTGACCAATAACACCTGGTGGGGTCCCCGCCAGCGAGGCGCGAGACAGGAAGACCTCTCGTAGGCCTTCACTAGGACCCAACTTCCAGGCTGTATATCGTGTCCTGGGCCCGTGAACCGTACAGGTAAAGCCGAGTGTACCTGGTGATAAATGAAATACAGGTTTTTAGTTAACTGGTTACAGTAGTCTACAAGCAATACATTTTCCACCTCTCTCAGGGCTTTAGGTTTTGGGAGACCCCAAATGTTAGCATGTCTCCCCATCACTACCTCAAATGGAGAAAGCCCAGTCTTAGTCTGAGGTGTGGTACGCATAGCTAATAACATGATAGGTAAGGCATCTGGCCATTTTAGTTTGGTATCAGCACATGTTTTTGCAAGCTTATTCTTTAAAATACCGTTGTGTCTTTCCACCAACCCAGCGCTTTGAGGATGTCTAGCTGTGTGAAATCGTTTCTCAATACATAGGGCTGTGCATATCTGCAAAATTACTGCTGCAATAAAGTGGGGACCATTATCCGACCAAATTATCCTCGGGAGTCCAAATCTAGGAAAGAATTCTTTTACCATAATCTTTGCAGTGGTCATGGCGGTAGCATCTTTAACGGGGAAAGCCTCGACCCATTTACTGAAGGCACAAATAATGACAAGAACATATTTTAGATTATTACATCGTTCCATCTCAATAAAATCAAAGGGAATGACCTTGAAGGGAACAGAAGGGGGCCCAAAGCTTCCCCTTGGAGTCACTGTCCCCTTACCCACATTGTGCTGTAACCAGATCATACAGTTCTGGACGTGCCTCTTCGCAGTCTCCAGAATCTTGTCATTTACCCAAACTTGTTCTAACATTTTTGTGATCTGCTGGGCACACACATGCGTAGGACCGTGTGCCATCGTAACCATTGCCAATACATATGAATCAGGGAGCAACCATTTCCCTTCGGATGTATCCACCCAACACCCTTCATCATCCAGTTTCCCCATTCCTTCAGCCCACCTTTTAGATTCTTCTATTGTGGCATCAGTTTGAATATCTTGCACAGACCCAATACCTTCATCCATTATATAAGCATCTCTCATTTCCCTCGAGGCATACATGTCCGTGCTAAGGTTTGTGGCCGTTTGTCTGGCTATCAAGTCCGCAAAAGCGTTCCCTTTGCCCACATCATCTATGACCTTGCGATGTGCTGCACATTTCATGATCGCTAACTGTTTAGGGAGTGAGAGTGCCGAGAGTAATTGCACTATCAAGGGGCCATGCTGGATCTTGGTCCCATGTGAGGTCAGGAACCCTCTTTCCGACCAGAGCCTTCCAAAGTTGTGAGCCACCCCAAATGCGTACTGACTATCAGTATATATATTTACTCTACGCCCTTGGGAAAGTTCACAAGCTCGGGTCAACGCTATAATCTCTGCGGCCTGCGCGGAGTTATGCGAAATTCTCTTAGTTTCGACAACTTTGCTCAATGTAGCCCTTTGTTTCTTGTTCAGTGGTATACAGGCAGTCATGTAATTCTTCGTCACCGCAAACAGTGTTTTACGGGAAAGGTAAGAGTTCAGCCGGATTAAGAACACAACACCTCTTAATTTGGATGTGAGGGGCAAACAGAATTAGTTCATACCTTGTTAACCGCGCAGAGGTGAGGTGTTGCGTTTGGGTTTTGTTCAATAGAATATCAACAGCGTGAGGTACCATCAAAATCAAATTATGGCCTAGGACCATCCCCTCACTCTGTTTTACAGACGCGGCAGCAGCAGCGACAGCGCGCAGACATCTTGGCAAAGCGCATGCGACAGGATCAAGGGCGGAGGAGTAGTAGCCGCACGGCCTATTCTTCCCTCCGTGTTCCTGTGTTAACACAGCCAAAGCACATCCATCACATTCATGCACAAACAACACAAAGGCCTTGTCATAATTTGGAGTACCCAGAACCGGTCCAGAACATAGCGCGGTTTTGAGAAGCTCAAATGATAGTTGATGTTCCGATTCCCATGGCAGTGGCAGAGAAATGCCCTTCTTCGTCAGAGCCAACATCTGTTTTATCACTAGTGAGAAGATTGGGATCCACAACCTACAGTAAGAAGCCATACCTATTAGGGCTCTGACTTCCTTCTGTGTATTTGGAACAGACATGCCAGAAATGTGTTTTATTCTTTCAGGTGTCAATCTTCTCCCCTCCTTTGACAGGAGGTAGCCTAAATAGGCGACCTCCTGACAACAATATTGAGATTTTTTAAGCGAAGCTTTGTGACCATTTTTAGCTAGATGAACAAGCAACAATACAGTGCCTTCTTTACAAGCACTCTCAGAGTCTGCAGCCAAAAGCAAATTATCAACATATTGGAGCAGCGTACAAGTAGGCGGCAATTCAAGGGTGTCGAGCTGCTCTTTCAAAGCTCTACTATAAATGCTGGGACTTTCAGTATACCCTTGAGGTGCCCTTGTAAATGTAAATGAGCGTCCCCCCAAGGTGAACGCAAACAAATATCTACTTTCTTTATGTATAGGAATGCTAAAGAAAGCGTTTTTTAAATCCACAACGCTAAAGTACGTAGCCGTAGCAGGGATCATTGTTAATATTGTCGTCACATCGGGCACAATTGGAAATTGTGGGGCGACCACTATGTTAATAGCACGAAGATCAATTATGAACCGGCATGGAATTGCATTGTCACCTTTCTTATATACAGGCAAGATCGGACTGTTACACAAACTACCTGTAATCTCCTCGATCACCCCACGATGCACAAAATCGGAGACAATGCATTTCAAAGCACGTTCGCCCTCTGCTGATATTTTATACTGCGGAATGCGTGGCAGTTTCACTCCATGTTTCAGGACTATTTTAACGGGCTCAATCTGTAACACCCCGACATCATTGTCATCCACCGCCCACAAACATTCCGGGACAGTGCTAAACTCAGGAGGTAAAGGTCGAATCAAAAACTGACAATTAAGAAGTTGCTGTGGTGAAACCGTCAGCCGTACTCCATCAGAAGAACAATGAATTACTGCGTTCAATTTCATTAACAAATTCAACCCCAGCAAATTCGCTCCACAGTTTGAAATGAGAAGAAAAGGGCAATGGTCTGTAAAGGGACCCAAAGAAACAGATACTGGTGCAGAAACCGGACAGACAGTTGGTATACCAGAAAACCCTACGGAAACATTTGTTTGCCCTGACAGTGGGATGATTGGAACCCGAGAATGATCAATGGAGCACTTCTGCGCTCCAGTGTCAATCAAAAACTGGTGTTTCCTATTCCCTACTAATAGTTCAACGTAGGGGCCTTTCTGATTAACGGGAATAGGTGAAGGTTCCAAACCCTGCTTCGGGCAATCCTAATGAAATAGAGTATTGTCGAAAGGAAGCTCTTCAGAAAGGTAGACAGCAGAAGGGTGATCAAATATGTTCCTCGAGTCCACACTCGAAGTCTGATTTTCCTGTGAAAAAGGTTGCTGAGGATCTTGTAAAAGCTGACCTCTATCAGGGCCCCCTGCTCCAGGGCGGCCCCTAGGTCGTCTACCCATACCCCCAAACGCACTTTTTGACCTCTGGTGAAGGACAGGGCACTGTGCTCGCCAATGACCTTCCTGGCGGCAATAAGCACATTGATTAATATTCACAGGACCCAAAGGAGCATTTCCTTTTTGGGACATACTGACCTCTAGTCTGCGTCGTGCCTCCTCTGGGGTTTCTAACAATTTGCTGTAATAATACTTTGGTTTTCAAATCTCCTTTCCTCTTTTCAATTTTTTCCTTCTCATTATTAACACGGTTCTCATAATACTGAGCCATGTGCAAAACCTCAGATTGAGATTTTGCCTGCCAAGCGCTCTCAGAGGACATAATCTGTGACTGGATGTCAGGTAACAATCCACGTACAAATTTGTCCACGAACAACCTTTTCCCCGACTCTGTCCCTAAATCCTGTCCACTGAAGTCAGAAAATACCTGCTCGAATCTATTAAAAAATTTGGTGGCGCCTTCAGTTTTTTCTTGGACACAGGCCGTAAGCTGGTCCCAAATAATTCTTTTCTCTGGAATTATAGTTTTCAGTTTTGTGACAATTCTATCAGGCAAAGTAAGTATTACCTGTGGTGGTTTCTCACCAGCTGGTATTTCCCCATCAATTCTAATCATATTAGCCCACGTATCTCCCAACCCCGGCACATCGTCTATTGTCCGAACCTGTTTCCATACATCTACGGGTAGGAGTACAGGGAATAACAAGTCAATATCACTCAAGGTGAACACAGAGGACTGCAAGACGGACTCTATTTCTTTGTAAAACCCCGTCGGGTTTTTCCTGATATCGGGAACTGATTGTCTAATTGTGTTCACTTCCTGTCGTGAAAACGGGACGTGAACAAATTGCGATACATAATGTGCAGGGATATCCACAGCGGGGGCACCAGTCCCAGCGTTGGCGGGGATCTCAACTTTTGGGACAAAGGTCGGAGGAACCTCTCTCATAGGCAACTGAGATATAGGTACCTCCGGCCGCTTACTAAGCAACAGGGCCAGGTCGAGCGCTAAGGCAGCTGTAGAAGTATCGGGCGAAAAAGCCCTTTTACAAATCCCCAATAATTCTATTGGGCAACTAACCCTCTTTCTTACACATTCTTCTTGCAGGTGCTGTACCATCACCTGAATTACCTTTCTTTGCATTTCTACTGTATACTGACTATACGTGTCATATACTTCATCTGGCAGAATCGATGAATCCGAGATCCATCGAACCGCATCTTTAGTACAAATTCGTACTTCCTCAGGTGCCGATCTACGGAAGGAAGGAACCGTTTCTGTACATATATTCCATCGTCTTCGTCGTCCTCATCTCGTGACTTTTCAAAGTCTTTCCTAAACTCAAACAATTTTTCAACATGCCCATATACTTTCAGCTCTGTGTCCCTCGAAAGTGCCAAAGCATTCAGATCTCTCACTCCTTGTGGAAGATCTGAATTTTGTAATCTACCCCACATCACACACAAATGAGTCCCCAAACCTTCGATAAAAACATTTTTCTCGGGAAAACTATTCAAATTAGATAATGTGGAAAAAACATCAACTTGATCACCTTTCTCCATGCAATGCTTAGCCCATGCAAACAATTCCTGTTTCTTATCTTCAGAAACAGTACTACGAGTGACAATCTTTGATCCTGCACCTGGATCGACTTCAGTCAATACGTGGCCACTCGGGAGCGGAGGTGTAGGTAAATTTAATAAAGGTGCAACTATCGGTGTAGAAGGAAGGGGCGGTGCGATAGGTGGAGGAACAACAACCAGAGGACTAGGAACAATAGGTTGAACAGGGGGAACAGGAATAACAACAGGAGCGACAGCAGGAATGGGCAGAGCGCCCAAAATAGGAGCATACGGAGGTGGCGCTGAGGCATCAGGGCTGCGTTCATTTAATAACTTCTCGATAACTTCCTCAGAAACATGGAAATCTTTAGAGGGGTAAATGTTCTGGATCCCGAGTGAAAAAGCTCTATCCATATTTTTAACTGATTCTGAACGCTTTTCTTTATCATATAATAATGCTTTTTCAGCGTTTGTTTTATGATGACGTGCATGTTTATCCCTACTTTTAAGCTGCTGTAATGCTTCTTTTTTCCAATTCTGTAAAACATCAAAGGCTGCTGGTCTAGCCTTCTTCTTTAACAAGATCGATTCTAAGTATTCAATACGGGGGATCTCAAAACTACCGTTGATTGGCCACTGCAATTCGGAGGCATGTCTGGTCTGTCTGTGCCAAATATCATTAAATACTATACTTCCAATGCCATACTTACAGTACATAGTACATGCCGGCGACCCCTCCTGTGGTGCCGGGCGGCTAAATTCCAAGGATTGTCGATCGCTACGGAACAGAGCCCTAAAGCAGCTAGACAATTTCCCAGGCATTTCACAAAAAATTGGTGTTACCTGGTCAATAATTGTGTCTGCAGATACAATACGCCAAATTCAAATTGTCAGGGTTAAATTAAGAGCCGGGTCACGACTGCACCTGACCAAACCTAAGGAGGACCGTACGGTTTATCAAAGAACTTACCTAACGAATTTTACTTGTGTTTGGTTGTTTCGGCAAATCTGCCCGCCTCAAAAATTTGACCCTCGTCAAGATGCCGTGTCAGACCACACGACTATCGTCCAAGGATCGGATCGGGCAGCCTTGCCGAGGTATTGTGTCTCGATCGGTCGGGCCCGCAGAATCACACCGTCCGATCCCGGTTCGATAGTCTGCGTCAACCTTCAATGATCCGGCATCAATCTTGAGGGTCCCTATTCGGGCACCAACTGGAAAACAAAGAAATTGATATGAGGCCGGGAAGCCCAAAGGAAACACACCAACACAGGTTACAAAGAACATACAAAGTGCTTTATTCAAAAGCTACAACAGTTACCAAAAAGTCAATTGACAAACGGATAGCTATTCGGCTCTCAGAGTAACAGAATAAACTTCAACAAGAGTTCACTGCGTTAGTGTGAGAGACCGTACATTGGGATACTCGTGTTTTTATACTCTTTATCCTGCTCTGGCCAACCCCCTCGCGGGTTAACCATTCTTAGGACCAGGCCTAGGGTTCCTTGCCAGGTCAATCCCATAATGTATGCATTTTGATCAGTTCCGCTGATACAGTTGTTCATTTACACATAGGTCAGGGATAGGACAAGGTCTCAGTTCGCGACCCCAACAAGTGGCCTGCAGGCCTATTACTTATTCATGTGTGCGGAGGTCACAACGGCCAGAATCTCACTTGAAATGTCATTCGGCCTCCATTTTGGTGTTCAGGGTGACTTCCACATTCCAAGAGAACCTAAAATGGCGGCTAAATCCAAGATGGCGACTTACACAGTTTTTGTTAAGGTCAAGACCTTGCCGCGGAATCTATTTACACGATATGTTAGACAACTTGGCGTAGGCCAACACACATTCAAACAATGCAATAGGAGGTATAATATTATTTCGATTCCAACATGTTGGGATGATTTCAAAGCCTTTGTCAGGGGAATGTCCATTTCTAGGGAGGCGGGAGTCCTCAAAACTATAAGAGCAGCCCTTACCCGCTCCGAAACCAAACTACGTGAACTGGAGCGAGCTCACCCGGCATCAGTTGACCCTGTTACTCTCTCCCAAATTAGCAAAGAGCTCCAATTTATCAATGAACAAGCTCCTAGGGAAGTCCAATACCTCAGCCGTCCACAAGTTGTGGAAAAGTACAGCGCGAGGGGTAAGTGGGGCCAAACCCAGATTACTTGTGTCAAGGATAGCCAGGGGGCAGTACAGTGGTCCGACCAGCAGATCCTGGAGGTCTTCACAGGCTTCTACTCAGAACTATATTCTCAACCGCCGGAGCACAGCGATTCCCATATGTGGGACCTCCTCGAGCAGATACCTACTACCTGTGTCTCCCCCGGAACAAGAGACCAACTAGACTCCCCCATCATACTAGATGAAATAGTTGAGGCCATATCCAGTTTCCCTAAAGGAAAGGCGCCGGCCCCGATGGGCTAACGGCAGAATTTTACCAGGAGCATGTAGCTATATTGGCCCCCAAATTGCTTGAAGTATGGAACGAGTCACTCCGGCTAGGATCCCTTCCCCCAACACTACGTGAGGCCATCATTACGGTCCTACTCAAGCCCGTTAAGCCTAGCGATGAGTGCGGATCATACCGGCCCCTCTCGCTAATGAATTTGGACACTAAAATCTTTGGCAAGGTAATCGCCAATCGCTTCCTCCCGGTCATGTCATATATGGTTCATGATGACCAGTCAGGTTTCGTGCCCGGGAGATCCACTTCCCATAACATTAGAAGGCTGCTTAATGTCATGTCGCGAATTGACCAGTGTGCGAGTGCAGTTGCGGTCGCACTGGATGCCCAGAAGGCATTCGACATGGTGTCCTGGAAGTCTATGTGGCTAGTACTGGAAACTATGGGCATAGGGCCCAACATGATTGCATATATCAAGTTATTATACACCTCCCCGGTAGCCAGGGTCCGTGTCAACTCCCAAACGTCCGGTCTGTTCCCTCACTTTAGAGGCACCCGACAGGGTTGCCCTTTCTCCCCAATCCTATTTGCCCTGGCAATTGAGCCAATGGCGGACTATGTCAGAGAGCGCCACTCACGTAATGGATACGGCTGCAGGATACTCCTGAAATGATCTCACTCTATGCGGATGATGTGTTATTGTTTATTAGAGACCACGCTGTTCACCTTGACCCAATCCTATGTGCATAGTCACATACTCTGGTTTCACTATAAATTGCACCAAATCCGATCTCTTCCCTCTCACTAGCTCCACAGTACGACTTGCCACTGAGTACCCGCTCCGCTGGTCCCCTAACGGGATTAAATACCTAGGAATCCAGGTGTCCCTGACAAAAGACACATTACTAACAGACACCTACCTGGCCACGGCAGAGCAAGCCGAAGCCAAAATGGTGTGCTGGCGCTCCCTTCCACTATCACTAGCTGGGAGACTCTCACTTGTAAAGATGACATTGCTCCCCAAGCTGCTGTACATATTCACTAACGTACCTATCTGTCCCGGAAAGAAATACTTCACAAATGTACACAAGCTGTGCGCTCAGTTCCTATGGCATTTTGGCGCTGTGCGTAAAAAATGGTCTGATATGACACTCCCCTATGATAGAGGTTGGTTCACCGCCCCTGATATGCTGTGGTACTGGATCACAGCACAGGCAGAGTTTGCTTCTTACTGGTACCCTGGGCCCCCCTTCACCCCCATGTCAAGCTGGAAACCCTGGTGGCAGCCGGCACCAACATAATGTCATTAATATTACAACGGCAATATGAGCCGGACTCGACCATCGACCCGGTCCAAACCACTGTGCAAGCTTGGGGCCGGATATTCACGACATGTGCTGAACAACACCCATACTACAAGTGGCTCCCCGCCTGGCGACTTCCCGGGCTGGTACCCACACATGACATAGCCCTGGCATGACACTGGGAGACCTTGGGGTACCTTGCCCTAACCGATTTCTACCCAGACGGGCAGTTCATAACACTGCAGACATGGAGGCCGGGTCATTCGAGTTCACCACTGGAACTCCTTCAATTTTATAGACTCCGGGCCGCCTTCCGAAGTGCTTGGCCTGATTTCCCCAATGAACCCGTGGACTCCCCAGGGATTGCCTACATCGCCAATACGGGTGGCGCCCGTGGGGTGGTCTCTTCACTGTACAAACGTCTCCTAATTGCTGCCCCACCACAGCCCTCCAAGGCCCGGGGCGACTAGTTGTCAGAGCTGGAGTTGGAGCTCCCTGACCAACTGTAGGAAAATATGTGCTCACACCCTAATAGAGTCTCCCTAAACTTCCACTATCGCACCGTTCAGTACAAATTGTTGAAGAGGCTGTATTACACCCTGCGCAGGATTTCTGGGTTTGTGCATTCCAACCCACGGTTCTGTCCTCGCTGTGGCACGGAAAGTGCAGGCCATTTGCACATGTTCTGGGACAGTGACGCTGTTTTCGACCCCGACCCGATGGGGGTTCTGTTTGGGGTGTGGCAGTCTGAGCGGGCTAAAAGTGTGGCTAAATTCTTGAATGTGAGCTGCATAGTTGCTAAGAAAGGTGTTTTACAGAATTGGAATTGCCCCTCCCCCCCTACATTCCAGAAATGGTTAAACTTACTAACATGGTAATGTAACTGTGAAGAAGAGTTCCTCAGTATGATCCCAGCTCGCTCCCGCCCCAAAAATATATGGTCTGCCTTTAACAGCTACCTTAACAGCTTAGACGCACCCTCTTCTGTGGACAATTCCTCCCAGTCGTCTCCGTTAAGTGCTGCAACATTTGATGCTCCGTGATGCCACATTCCTCACCTGCTGTTGTGTCACTGCTTCTGTATACCACTGTATTCATTTATATATGTATCACATTTTCTGGCTGCTCTGATGTATGTGTATGTTATATGCCTCTGCCAACAAAAATAAAAGTTAAAAAAAAGAAAAAATAGTCCCAAATCTCCCTCCATACTGCTTCCCCCTCAGACATTCTATTCTTCAAACCCATAGGTTTTTTGTCAGGACCAGGGCGGTAGAATGTAAGCACATCGCCAAGTGGCTAATTCTCTCTGCCTAGATAAAGGGGAATTATATTATCAATTGTGCCAATGATTAATTTTGGTGAGAGCCACACATCTGGCACTCATGCTCTGGCTATACCTGATTTGGGCCCCAGCGCTTCCAAAGTAGGAAGAGCATTTAATCGCAATTTAAGATAAAGATCCCTGTGTTTTTTGGTTGGGCTTCTTCAAGTAGGATCTCAACTTGCGTGATGGTGAAAATAAATGGCGGTTATCCCTGAAAAATAGCAATTTGTTCAGGTCATCGTAATCGGAAATTCTATCAAAGACAATGGGCCTCATTACGTGGTTGGAGGTGGCTTCCCCCAAACTGGGGTCCGGCACCGGATCCCGCGAAAGGGGAATAACTGGGCTATTCTGACCTTTGCGAGCCCGGTAATTCCCCTTGCAAGGGACCCGGAGCTGGTACGTCCACATTCCCATTTAAGCCCCCATAGGGTTCAATGGGAATGGGGAGGATGGTAGCAGCGGTACGGTTGATAACGGTACAGCTGCTACCATCCTGTACTGCTCGCGGTTGCCGCTCTGCACGTCTGACCAGGCGTGCAGAGCGGCACCCACGAGCAGAGCTCGTAATGTGGCGGCATGGTAACAACGGCGCCGGTAGCACTACTGATGCTGTTGTTGCCTTATCGCCACAGATGTAATGAGGCCCAATGACTTTCCTTTTTTTCACAAAGTCGCAGTTTGAGGAATCAATGGAGATCATACTAGCGAAGTTCTCACATCTCTTATGAAACCCAGCAAGAACGAGAAAGAAACCAAGGCACCCCTTAGACGATCTTTCATATATGAACAAAGAGAATTTCCGTTGGCCTTCAAAATGTTCACATGCAGAGATAGATAGATAGGCATCTTTTTTTATATTGGGCCCAACAAGATGTGAGGCCCAAATCCAGTCTGATAGCACTTATCAGCGTATACTTTGGGAGATCTAGGATGGTTTTCCAAGCTTTCCCCTCTAGTCCATCAATAAAGGTTCTGTCAATGAAAGGCATCCATTCACAACCATACAATGTGGCTGCAGTGAATTTTAATATATACAGCTCAATTAGAGGCCACAAAGAGAAAGCACAAAGTTTCCTCTGAAGATCCTTCATCAGAGTAATGCCAGGCTTAGGCTTTGCTGCATGCTATCTTTTTGCAGTTGGAATTGTTTTCTTGTAGAAACTAGGACCCAAGATAAATTATAGTGGGATCCTGTTAAATTTTGGTCTAAATTAGATTGCAGGAGAAGGATTCAGGCTTTCGCTTTGTAGAATCGGGCAATACAAATTACTTCCGGGGGTTAATTTTAAGATGGTTCCTCTCCATCTAACCATATACCCCATCCAGAAGTCTTTGAAGGCCAGCAGGAGTATAATTCATTAACAAGAGCATATCCGCATAGGCAATGATGTTGACTCTTAGATCACCCCATTCGGGCACATATCCAGTACATAGTAAGGACTCCTTCCACAAGTATGTTAGAAAGAGGTTAAAAAGAATTGGACCTAGGACACAGTCCTGGAGGACCCCTATTGTGACAGCAATGGGGCTGGACAAGTCATAACTGTGTGTTCAATCTAACACTTATGGAGTTGTTGCTATATAGCAACTGGATCATTCTCAAGAGTCCCCAGCAGATGCCACAATTCTCCAACTTTGTCCAAAGAATAGCTATATTGATG
Source organism: Ambystoma mexicanum (assembly GCF_040938575.1). Taxonomy (NCBI): domain Eukaryota; kingdom Metazoa; phylum Chordata; class Amphibia; order Caudata; family Ambystomatidae; genus Ambystoma; species Ambystoma mexicanum. Next base: position 241,136,616 of record NC_090927.1, read on the forward strand.
TTATCAAAAGCAGCCATTAAGTCTAACACTGCCACATATAATGATTTACCAAAGGCACCGCCAATATCCGAAGTGCAGGTGGACAGAGCCAGGGTACTTATAGATGTCACAACCCCTATCCGAAATACTGTTTGTAGGGGGCTTAACAGTATCACAACCTCCACCCACTTTGTAAGATCCGCAAATACTTTTGCAGAGGAATCAATTAAAGCTAAGGACAGTAATTATCAAGGTCACCTCTAGACCCCGATTTAAAAATGAGAACTATAGGGCGGCGCTGTTGCGCACAATGAACATGGCTGCCTGAAGGGAGAGCTCCGGCTCTAACATAAATCCTTTCTTTCATTAATCCTTTCAGCGCCGCTCCAAACGCTTGAGAAAGGAAGATATCTGTGGTGGAAGACCTCCGGAACAAGCATCCGAAAAGCTGGGTGGCTACGTTTGGGAAAACCCACAATATCTGGCCGGGAGAGTTTTGGCGCAGACACCCGCCGTCTCCACAGAACAGCTACTGTGTGCCAGATCCGCGCCGAGAAGAGCGGGCCGCAGTGGGGGAGGGGGCGCTGCAGTAACTTCATACCGTGTCGCCCGTGAGGCTGAGGACTGTGCTGCCGTCCCCGGCTCGGAACATGGAGGAGCTACCGGCGAGGGCATCACCACCCGCAGCTGATTGAAGCAGGAGAGGGGAGCGGAAGGCCAGCTCTCGCGGCCACTGACGATGTGCCAGCCCATTCTTCCCCTGCGAGGAGAACACGGAGGAGAAACGCGAAGACACGAGGGGGGGTTGTGTCGCACCCCCAACTACAAGTAAGTGAAGCGGGACAGGGTGCCCCCCCTCATGACAACAAGCATCAGTGTCACGCTAGCCCTCGGGGTGAGAACACGGGGAGGCTCAGGAATAAATCCCAGGAACTGTTGCCGGCAAAATCAAATGAGCATAGCACCCTGATGAAAACAACGCAGGCAACACGGCGGAGACCGCTGAGGGGGCATAGGAGGCGGCATCCCCCCTCACCCCCCTGACTCTTGGTGGGGCACGCCGAGCAAGACTTCATTGCCGGATTACCGCTAACATCCCGGTGCATATAAGGGCAGACCTGGGCAGCCCCGCCGAGTAAATACCCCATCAAGCCTAGAGTGGTGCAGGGGGACACCCCGCTGAGAGCCGTGTAGGGGACAGTCTCTGCAAACAAACTTTTGGGACCTGCCCAGCTAAGATCCTGGCCCCGCAGGAGGCACAAATAAATACCAAAAGACCCTAAAGAAAGTAGGGGTGCAGACGGCCGAAGGCTCCCACACTACCTGCCTGTTTTGCTCTCATCTGAACATTTATACACCAGTACATAATACGTGGGAGGACACAGTACACTCAAAGGCTGCACACCACATCACATGGGACGCACCAAAAGGAAAGGCACAGGAGGGAAAAAGACCGGCCCGATGGACTCCTTCGCCAGCTCCGAGCCACACAGGGTGCCCAATGGGACGCCACAGAAACACGACAAGCAGGGGAAGACCCCCTGGACCGCCTGGCGACACTGGTTCAAAATGGATTAATGGCAGTAAATGTAAAACTCAATGACATAGTCACAACGATTGGGTTCCTGAAGGCTCGAGTGGAAAAGGGGAGCACGCGAATTACAGAAGTGGAAAACAGGATAAGCACGAACGAGGACACAATTTTACAGCATGACCGCGACATAGCCCACCTCCAGACAGAGCTACGCAAAACTCAACATAAGTGCGAAGATTTAGAATAAAGATCTCGAAGAAATAATATCCGGATTGTTGGAATTGCGGAAACTTTTGGCAAAGGTGACATGGAGAGACAAGTGCAAAACCTGCCGAGAAATATCCTGGGAGTATTCTCTTTCTCCGAACATTTTCTTGTGGAGAGGGCCCACCGCACGCTGGCACCATTACCGAAACCTGGGGTGCCTCCTCGCACCATAATAGCTCGCCTCCTCAATTACAGAGACAGGGACTCGATACGCAGACTGTCCAGAGAAAAAGGCACTCTACATTTTGAACATAACAGGATTCATATATATCCGGACTTCTCTGCTGGTATACAGGCACAGAGGCGTTCCTACGAACCGGTTAAAAAACAGCTGCGGATACGCAATATACCATATGCCCTCATCTTCCCAGCAAAAATGAGAATCCAACATGGCGGGAGAGCCCACTTCTTCAAAAGCCCAACGGAAGCCATGACATATATAGAGGCCTCCATTCCGCTACCTCCCAGAGACCAAATAATCGACCAGAACGCCAGACCATGACCCGGAGATGAGATACCAGACGCAGCTGACAGACCAGAGTAAACCTTCAGGAGGGGGGAAAAAATTGTTTTTTTTTTCCTTCTTAAAGGGGAAGCCAGCTCCTCACCGCCCAGAGAAATGAAAACTCTGTACTATGGACGGACTGAATGAAGACCCGTGATTAACTGAGCCGAGAGCCTCCGTTGGGGCAAGCCATGTGTAAGCAATGGGCGACCCTCAGGAAGGCTCCATCAGTTTAAGGGAATGAACGTCACAGGGCAGCATCGTCAAGTTGGGGGAGATGATGTGGGTGAGGGACCAAAGTATCACAGGATGTTTAGCTCCGTTGAGCAACAATACGGGAAGGGACGGGGGGGGGGTTGAGGGTTTGGGACTCAGTTGGAAGAGCCCCACAAGTTAAAAATTGTGGTTACATTGCAGCGCATGGTACTCTCCTAAGCATCAGCAAGTCTAGAGGCACAACAAGGGTATACAGATATGGCTAATCCTGGAATGACAGCCGGAGGGCTTAAACTAAAACTTCTTACATGGAACGTCCGGGGTCTGAACAATCGAGCCAAATTGCACAAGGTGGGAGCCTATGTCACTCTGCACCATCCCCAGATAATCATGTTACAAGAATCTCATGCGCTCCAGAAGGTCAACACCAAGCTTTTGAAAGGGTGGGGTAAGCATAGATATCATACTGAATACTCTTCAAAGGTGAGAGGAGTACTTATACTGATCCACCCCTCCTTTGGGTTCCAATTGGAAAAAAGTAAAATAGACCCTCTGGGTCGATACGTGATAGTGTGGGGCAACATCGCTGGGGAAGAACTGATATTAATAAACACGTATGGTCCGAACGTGGACGAACCTGACTTCTACATAAATGTAATGCTGGAGGTTGGCTTCTCTGGAAGCTAGTAAATATTTTGGGGGGGGAGACTTCAATACCATATTAGATACCACCCTAGACCGTTCCACCTCCACACACAGGAATCCCACAAAAACAGCTGTTATTTTACAACAAATCATAGCGCAACTAACACTGGTAGATGCCTGGAGATGCCTGGAGAACACTACACCCCCATTTCTTTTACTCCTCGGTGCATGACACCGAATCTTGTATAGATCACTGGTTGGTTTCCGCATCCCTTATGAACCAATTCGACAATAGCGAAATACTTCCCCGCACCCTGTCGGATCACTCCCCTATCCTGTTAGATATGGTACTAGGAAACCTGAAACCACAGGTCAGGAGATGGAGAATGCCTCCCGGCATCCTTAAGGCAGAGGAACAACATACAGAGGTAGAATTCTTCATTGAAACCAATAGAGACTCAGTCAACAGTGCTGCGACTTTATGGGAGGCATTTAAGGCATGGGTGAGGGGGATCCTGATTTCCAAATCCACGGGGTTGTTAAAAGCGGTCAGGGGGGAACTGGCAGATGTAGAGAAACGGTTCGGCGAGTTAGAGCAGCGATATACAGCCATACATGACAGCACCCTTGCGGACATCAATAGTAACATACAAGAATTCAATAAACTGGCCACCAGGGAACTACTGTACATGGCTACCCCAGTCAGAGCACGCCAGTATGGCAAGGGAAACAGGGCGGGTCACACCCTAGCCAACCTACTAAAGGCCGAAAGACACCATACCACGATTTCCAGCATAATAGCAGGGGATGGCACGATAACCACAAGTGAGGAGGGCATAAATAGAGAATTTTCCCAATTTTACACAGAACTATACGCCAATCATGACCTGAAAACCCCCAATGACATTAGGGAATACTTAGACAACAGCACCCTCCCGACGCTGTCAATAGAAAATAGACTGCTGCTGGACCAGCCCCTAACGGTCGATGAGATAAAAGAAGTGATTAAATCACTAGCCAATGGGAAGGCAGTATCAGACGGACTGGGAGCCGAGTTGTATAAGGAGCTCCGTGAGGAGCTGGCCCCGATGCTACTGTCCATGTGGGAGGAGGCCATAGAAGTAGGGACACTTCCAACGTCCATGAGAGAGGCCATAATAACTGTACTCCTCAAGCCCAGGCACCCGCCAAGCGAAATGTCCTTGTACCGACCCCTATCCCTTATAAACTGTGACGCCAAGGTATTTGCAAAGATTCTGGCCACTAGACTCCTGCCTAACATGCCCATGTTGGTACACCCGGACCAATGCGGATTTATCCCCACCAGATCGACGGCACTGAATCTGCGTAGGCAGTTTGGTGTTATGGCCCAGAGTAAGCCAGAAGCCCAGGTGGTGGTGGTGTCTCTAGATGCCGAAAAGGCGTTTGATTCAGTGTCATGGACATACCTGTTCATGGTGCTTGAGAAATTTGGACTAGGCCCATACTTCCTAAAATGCGTCATGGTACTATACGCTAACCCGGGAGCCAGAGTATTGACCAATCGCATCATGTCAAAATGGTTTGAGCTGGGCAGGGGTACGAGACAGGGTTGCCCGTTCTCCCCCATACTGTTTGCTCTTACTATGGAACCGGTTGCAGCAGCAATTAGGGAACACCAGGGACAGAGGGGTATATGGATGTCGGGCCAAACCCAATCCATTTCACTATATGCAGATGACACCCTGTTGTACATTCGGGAGCCAGACACACACCTGGGGCCAGCAATGGAAACTGTGCACAAATTCGCAGAATACTCAGGTTACAAAACTAATCACTCCAAATCCGAAATCTTTCCTCTGACCCCTGCCACTAGATGCCCAAACAACACGCATGGTCTGCAGTTGTCCCCTGACAAGATAAGATATCTGGGTGTAATTGTGTCAGGTGATAGAGCATCCCTATTCTCGAACAACCACGATTCCCTGTTGACTACGATTTCATCCAAACTCCGCTTCTAGGCTAAACTTTCCATCTCACTTATCGTCCGGGTCGCTATATTGAAAATGGTAATTCTCCCCAAACTACTGTATATATTTACTAATATCCTGATATGGCCTGGTAGGAAATTCTTTGATACTCTCAGATCCATCGCAGTGGAGTTTGTCTGGTGCGGGGGGGCGGCCAGAATGAAGTGGGAGAAAATGGTGGAACCCTACAACAAAGGGGGTATAGCAGCCCCAGACTTTGAATTGTATTATCTGGTGGCACAGGCCCAGTTTGTTAAACACTGGTATGATGAGCAGGACACCTCACCCCACATTTGTTTAGAAAAACATGCTGCATGCCCAACCGACTTAAGGTCAGTCATCTTTAAAGGAAAGCAAAGGGATGAGTGTCCATTCGACCCAGTCAGTACAACTGTGTATGCATGGTCCAAAATTTACCGTAGGCTCGGGTTGGAAACACCTTACTACGCTGAGGCCCCGTTCTGGAACTTCCCCGGTATAACACCCACATATGACCCAGATGTGCAGAAGACATGGGACACAGAGAGAGAATTTAAAATTAAAGACATATTTCCAATGGCAGATTTATAACGCTGGAGGATTTCAAAACAGGGATGGGAGGGATCAATTGAAGATATTACAATACCATAGAATGAGAATGGCTTTTAAGGCTAGGTGGCTAATGTTCCCTGATGAACCCCTGCCACACCCGTGCCTGGTGGCCCTGTCAACCCGGTCGGGAACCAGTGTCTCGGGGATATACATGGCTGTACAGGCCAACACTCCATCGGCAAACAATATAAAGATCTCCTAGGAGGCAGACCTGGGTGCTGCATAACTGAAAGGTCCTGGGAGAGGTACTGTGAACTGACCAAGAGGGTATCCATGAATGCAGGCATCCGGCTCATCCAATTTAAGGTGGTGAATAAGTTGCACTACACCCCCCAAAAGATTGCGAAATTCACAAATAACAGTCCCGGCAGGTGTCAGAAGTGTGGGGCGGATCAGGCAGATTCAATACACATGTACTGGAGCTGCCCACACATATGTGTATTCTGGGGGGAGGTGGCGAAAATCCTAGAGGAAGTGATTCAGATACCAGTGGACCTCACACCGCAAAAGTACCTATTCGGGGATATAGGAAACAGTCAGAGGTAACTAAAAGACTCTTTAATATTACGTGCGTGGTGGCAAAAAAGTGCATTCTACAAAAATGGAAGAGTGCACAGGCACCACAAGTGAGCCACTTTCTTAAGGAACTGATGTACGTTAATGAATGTGAGGAACACTACGTAATGTCACTCCCAAATACATGTAAACCAAAGGACATTTGGGCCCCGTTCAGAGTATATCTATGCGAAGTGGACTCGACCAGTAGCAGCCCGGCAGGGCCCAGTAATACGCCTACTCTGTAATACCACACTTTGTGTTATATAACTACATTGAATGTCTCTTATATGGATATATATGAAATTTCATGTTGTTGCAATGTTGTGTACCACAATCATTAAATAAAGTTTTTTTTAAAAAAGAGAACTATGATAGCTTTACTCCAAGAGCTAGGACAACCTGCACCAACCGAAATGTTGTAAAATAATCCAAACAGGATGTCAGCCAACAAAGGGGCATTGGGGGTCATTACGACCCTGGCGGATGTGGTATGAACAGTGCCGGTAAGAGACCGGCACCGTTCATACCGGGCCGCCACATTCTGAGTCCTGCAGCAGGTCCATCTTTGGACGCCTGGTCTGACCAGACGTCCTTAGTGGGACCGGCTGGCAGTACAGGATGCTAACAATGGGCCCGTCATCAACGGGTCCATTGTTAGCATCCTCCCCATTCCCACTGCGCCCTATGGTGGCTGAAATGGGGATAGGGAAGTACCGGGTCCGGGTCCCGCAAAAGGAAATTACTGTGCCCTTCAAGGTCGGAATGGCCCGGTAAGTCCCCTTTTGTGGGACCCAGACTCAGACCCAAGTTTGGAGGTAGCCATGCCACTAAAAACAGCATGGCTACCTCCAAACTCGTAATGACCCCCATTGTCTTTAAAGAACTGGCTCGAGACCCAATCTGGTAAGGAGGCCCTTGAGTTATGTAACTTCTCGATCACCATGATTAAATCATCTCTATGAAATATAAACTCCTAGGAAACAGGGTCCATGGGATTCACCCCCACTCTTCGCCCCAGGTGCTGTAGCCCCTATCCCTGGGTTGAATTCTTTGAAGAGGTAATCTGACCAGGATTGTTCCGCACACAACATACCTGGAGATTTGATTGCTTAGAGGCAGTGCCATTGTGTATTCTCCATATTGCACTAACATCTTTAACAATATGTCTCTTAAACAATATTTGGTTTTCATCTATATAAAACTGGATCCTATGTTACCTCAACCATATGTAGTAAGCTAATATAAAAAATGTTTTGCCCCTGGCAAGACCATCTAACGAGGTTTCAGAGCAGGATAACAGTTTGAGTTCCCTACTTTTTCCCCTTTTCTTCTCATTGACAGCTACATCAAAAGGTTGTTTATGTATAGGTACAAAAGAATGGGGCTGAGTGTTAGAATCCTGACTTAATGTGCCCAAGATATTAATTAAACGACTAAAGACAATAGGGCAGGTACTGGCGTTTGTCTCCGCTTCAGGGAGTCCAGCCCACCAAACATTCAATCTGCTGTTAGCGTTAGCTCCAATTACAGACAGGTTTACAGGCCCTGTCCCATTCACTGTTGGAAAGATGCCCAGTGATAGTGTCAGTGACAGCATTGAATGCTCGCTGCAAGATGTTCTGATTCTCTCAAAAGAACAAATACTGTTCTGGTCCATGTTAGACATGAATAAATAATCGATAATTGAGTCAGCACCCATATTGTGCCACTTAGATGTTTTAGCCCAACGACCACCCAAAAGTAGATTCATTTGGTTGAAACCCCATCTAGAGAACAGAGATGACCAGGCCCTACCATGTGTGTCCCTGGATCCTGTTCCACTAAGGTGGGGAACTGGTATCATTTTTTAATTCAAGTCTGCCCCAAAATCAACGTCTTCCATGTTGATGGCGTAGTAGCAGTTGAAGTCATCCACTACCAGAACTTGTGCAAGCGGGTGAATTTTACCCCACTTAATAAGTAGGTTATCTAATTCTTCTAGTGTTTCTTCAATTGGGGAGCAGATGGAATTGAAGTGTACATTAACGATCAGCAAATGTATTTTTGTAGGACCAGATTAATCAATTATTACCGTTGTTTACAAGGTCTCGGATTTATAGCACCAGTTCTTAATCTCCCCACAATTTATTTTTATTTTTTCTGCAAACAAATTCTGTGTAAAAGGATAAACACCACACAGTGACAGTACATACACCACTACAAACTCAACAGAAACAACTAACATATAAGGTGATGAAAACAGAGAACACTTTCTTAGGGACTCTTTCTTTATGAACTGCAGAATCTGGTTCCCTTTGATGATATGAAAACCTCAACTATTCAGATAAAGATTTATAGTGGGGCATATAGACTGGCACCTCGCGACTGGACCTCATGTAAGGTGTGTCTGTCGCTCTTCAAAACACAAAGAAGGTTTGCCCCTTCCTTCATATATTAAATTTCAACAATGGGCCTCATTACAAGTTTGGTGGTAGCCTTGCCGGTAAAACCGGCAGGCTGCTGCTAAACTTGCGATTTCTTACGGCACGTGTGAATGGGCAATTACCGGGTCATTACGTCCCTACTGGACCCGGTAATTGACCATTTGCGGGCGCCGGAAAAAAATGCTCCCCATTCCCATTTCAGCCCCATAAGGTTCAATGTGAATGGGGAGGCCGGATGCACCGGCACCATTCAGAATGGGGCCGGTGCATCCAACATGCTCTGCTCGCAGGTGCCGGTACGCCCGCCAGTTACCGGACTGCAAAGTTATAATGAGGCCCAATGTCTGTATTTTGACGTTGCGCCGGACACAATAACCAGAATTTAACTTGGTACTGAGCCAAAAATAGTTTTTTCAGCAGGGATTTTAGTTGATTTAATCAATTCATAAATCATATTAAAAAACGTTGCCTTTTAAAGTTTACACGTGTTTTTCGACCAGCAGGCTTTTTTTCAAAACAGGGCTGAATGAATTATAATATGCTAAATGTGTGCTCAGATTGTCATCTATTGAATAGTTAATCAACATTATTAAAACAAACATACCAACAGAAAGTTGGGGTTGTTAGTAGGTAGGAATGGTGAGGTAAGAGAGACAAAAGGGTTTGATATCATATCAATAATGAATTTACATAATAAGTAATTGCCAAATCAAATTATAATCTCTATTTTCGTTAGATATATCACTTATTTTGTGCAATTAAATTCCCTTTTTCACTTAATTCCTCCATTAAATATGTTTGATTTATTTATTTATAGAGCACTTTACACCAAGGCGCTGAGCTCTTTACACCAAGGCGCTGATGTTAATTGATCAATAAACAATGTTCATATAGGCTTTCATTAATTCCTCCATTAGATATGTTTTTGAATCGCTGAACCAAATTCATATAATACTCACATTACATAGTCGATGTGGGATGTTTGAGTGTATTCATTTTAACCACTAATAACCGGGTAAATTCCCATCTATGAAAGAAATCATAATGATACAACATGATAAACTCCCATAATTGTTCCCTCAAAATTGTGTGGCAAACTTGTATGTTTGCCTCATCATGTCCACATCTTATTCCTTGTGCAATGGTTTTTAACTATATAACAAAGCATGGGTTTATCAAATGTTATGCAAAAGTTTTATGTAAGTGCCATTCAATTGAATTGCATTTTTAGGGTCAGTTACTCCTCTCCTGTATCTTCATTATACCACCAAGTAGATCATTTGTCTCTTGCATAATCTGTTATAACTAAATCACACCTTAGTGTGAGTTTCTCCTCTCATATGGCTTATTTATGTCACAAAAATGAAAGTTTATCAAGAATCTCCATATATAGCAGAAGCAACAGTCTATGTCTTACAATACACTAGCTCCTTATGTTAGTTGTCATTCACAAATGGTAGTTACACATTAAGTTTAATCAGCTTACCTCCATGTTCATTCCTAATAGCGGTCAGGGTCTGTAAAATCCAGTGCAGCCGCCGTTTTGGAGGTCCTTTTAAGCTCCCGTTCTGTGTCATGTGACCCACGTCAAAACATCACGTTTGCGCGGTTCTAAATGGTCAAATAGAGCACTTTTAAGACTCTCCCATGCCCAAGAATGAGCTGATTTGTTTTTATTCATCTTTATGGCATCTGAAACTCATCTAATTTGGAAAATAACACAAGCTGACTTGGAGAAATAAATAATCCCAACTTTAATGAATTTGGAATTTAATGTATTGGTATGTATAACCAAGAAGAGATCAACTCTCTAGATTTGACCATTTATGTGGCAGGAACAAGTCTTCAATACTGTACATACAGGAAAGAGACCGAAGTTAATGCAACACTATATGCTACTAGCTGCCATCAAAAATCAGTACTTATGAACATCTCGGTAAGGGAATTCATAAAGGTTCGTTGGAACTGTGAAATCGTGCATATTTTTGAAGAGGAGTGTAAATTGTTGAAAAGACGTTTTAGGGAAAGGGTTTTTCAGGACAAACAGTTCTGAAAGCACAGACAAAAGCAACCCAGGAATGATATGCTTCAACAAAAGGTAAGAGATTCAAATGTAATATAGAGTCTTTTAAGATAAAGTTTGTGACACAATATTGTGAAAACCTATATAGAATAAGAGACATTTTGAGGAGACATTGCCACATATTGCTTTTGGACAAAGATCTTCAAGAACATTTAGAAGAGAGACCAGTGGTAATGCTCAAACAAGCAGAAACATTAAAAGGCAAATTAGGTCCGTTTTATCTACCAAGTGTAAGCACTCAACCAGCACTAAAATGGTTACAATCACTGAGGACGTTTTTTTTTCTAAATGTGGAATATGCACGATGCGCAAATATGCACACGCCAATACAAAAATATGAATGGATTCACGTGGAACAAGACTTCAAATCAATGACTGTATCAATTGTAAATCCAAATATGTAATCTATGCATTGATATTTGTGTGCAATAAAGTGTATATTGGGAGCAACATTAGAGAATTAAGAATTAGAATCAGGGAACACATCTCATCTATTCACAGCCAAGACTCAAAACTCCCATTGGCCCAACATTGGCAAACATTACACCAAATGAGTAACACACTAGATTTATTGGTCTTAAGATAATAACACTAGGTAAAAGAGTGGGTGATACGGAATGCCTCTTAAGGTAAACAGAAGCCCGCATTATATGTAAGATGCGTGCCACAGAATATGGTCTGAATATGGATCATGAAATGGGTTCTTTCTTATAAGACCCACTACGTAACTCTCAACAACAACGTAGGGTTACTTTCTCAGAGAGTAGCAGCAACTCCTCTAGATCAGACGGGACCTACTTTTGCCCTCCCTACTACACCCCATTCTGGGGATTCCCGCCACCTTTTTTAGGTTCAGGCCCATCTCGAGGCCCCGGTCTCGGATGGTTTCCCACACAGTGTCAGAACTACCACAGCCTCAGCTGTGATCAATGTGGGGATTGGGTCCAGTAGGAGCCACTATGTGCATAAACTGTTGTATTTTAGGACACTGTCATGTCCATATTGCAGAAAACTGGCTGCTGATAGCAGAAAACGACATACAGTAAATGGAACTACAAATCCCAGCAAACTCGCATGCTCGTGAGCAGAAGAACTACCAGGACAACGCCCGACGGTCTGCGCATTCGCGCAGTGCGCGCATGGATCCCCGTTTGCGCTAACAGACACGGACTGGAGCGGACGTGTAGGCGAAGGGCTCCTGCAGGCTGCGACCCGCGGGGCCCTACCCCGCCTGTGATCTCTGCAGGCCCCGCGCCTCTGGGAATATAAGTGCATTTCCCTTGATATACGATTACGAGCAAGAATAGACAAGTGGAAACCGTTTTTTTACCGAGCTAGACGTTGTGGGAAGAGCTTCCACAACTTTCTAAGTTAACGTGAGCGCCGGACTGAGGAAAGTTCCAGCGATATTTGTTGTTTGACCAAGGCCAAGTGGCCGACTCGTAACTCAGCCTTAACCATTTAGTTGCCGTGTACGGCCCTTGTTGGTTCTTGGGACAAATCGTAATTCAGCCTTAACCATTTCGTTGCCGTATGAAGCAACACCGCCCTTGTTGACTCTGGGGGCAACTCATCAGCGTGTGTGTGCAATGTGATGGGCCCAGCCCGCGACCCGAGCTCATTCTTGTTTCTGATTCCCTTGTAGCGGCATTCCGCTGTATCAGCAGCCTGAACCTGCTGCGCCGCCGTATTCTTACGGCAAGAACTCTGGCGGTCGCCTGGCACGCAACCCGACATCATCTACCGAAGCTAAGTGCTCATTTGGTTATTCTTAAAAGTGTTTGGTGCAAAAGATAATGCTAACCTTGTGGGTTGGTAGTGATGAAAACTACCACATCTATGTCTTAAGCAATAGCGTGACTAAAACGCTTTTCCTATAGTGTAAAGTCCTATATGCTATTGGTGAAGCTTGCATTTATGTCACAGTGTTTTGGGAGCAAAAGTTAGCTAGGAGTGTGGAAGCGTGCATGGGAGGAGTACCGTTGATCTCAGGAACCCCAGGCAAAACACATCAAGGCGGACCTTTCCTAAAACCCTTTCCTTATCCATTACCCTTTCCTATCCTTCCTCCCTGTTACCCGGTTACCCTACTACCCCCTACCTATCCAATCCAACGGATCCTAACCCTCTTTCCCCGGTGGTTCGCGGCGGCCTGTGTTGTTTACCTAGCCAGGTGCCAAGACCCAACGGGGAGGTAGGTGTACGTGCTACCCCTGCGCAAGATTGAGAACCTGACACACAGTACCAGCAATGGGCCACCTTTCAGAGGCAACCATGCAATTGCAGGAGGAACAACAGACAACAATGGAGTCACTAGACCTCCCCATCTTTAATCTTTCACAGACTCCACTTTCCCAGATGGAAATGGCAGTCCTAGTGAAAGGGTTGACGTTTATTCCTACTCATCCCACAGATTGGTTCAATATGCAAACTGAGATCTGAAGATTTTTCAGGACGATCAGGCTTAAAATTTTCTTTCAAGATAGAGAGGGCCCAATAGATGAGAGCGAGACAGGGTTATGTCCACAATCTACCTTTACACCGGATGACAACACCATGCCTAAGGAGCTACTTAATTTTGAAAAATGTGTCTTCAATGACCTCAAAAAAATGCAAGCCAAACACATCCCGATGCGATACAATCTTAAGCACCAAGAAAGACAGGCACTAAGCTCCCTTGCAAATAATTCCCAAATTGTCATTAAACCTGCTGACAAGGGCGGGGGTATCATCGTAATGAATCATGAACAGTACCACACTATGGTGATGAAATTACTTAATACACCTGGTAGCTATCGCCGCTTGCGCAAAGATCCAACCAAAGAAATTCAGAGTTCGATCCAAGAGATTACTAACTATGCACTTGAACCTGCCTGGATCTCACAGAAAGAATTTGAATTCCTTAATAAAACCCAAGTATCCATCCCTAATTTTTCTGCTATTCCAAGAATACACAAGAATGCTACTACACCACCGGGGAGACCTATTCTAGCAGGATGTGGCACTGTCCTTGAACCAATCTATCAATTCATTGACAAATATCTCCAACCAATTAGCCACCAAACGGCCACGTACCTAAGGGACAGCACTTCTGTCATTTCGCTTTTTGAAGGCAAACCATTTGACACCTCTATCAGTCTTCTGGTATCACTCGACATTGTAGCGCTATAGACCAATATTTCTCATGACGTGGCCATTGACTGCATTCGTTCCAGTTTGACACATTACATACCATCTGCTCAGGCACCAGTGGAATTAATAATGGAACTACTTACATTATCACTTACCAAAATCCAATCTGACTATGACCACCATGCCCAGATCTTGACCACCAAACTTAGACAACAGGGTTACCCGAAAAATCTCATCTCAGATTCTTACAAACGAGCAAGGTTTACCCCACAGGAAATCCTCCTTGGACCTAAAAATCAGTCATCACATGATAAATTGGTTTCTGCCTTGACATACAGTCCACACACTTTCATGATTAAAAAAAACCATCAAGAAACATTGGTCTGTGGCACAACTTCTGTTACCTTCTGTTACCTGAAGAACCACTACCAATTTTTGCCATGAAAAGGTAAAAAAATCTGAAGGATCAATTGCTCCATGCCTCTGCTCCAATAAAATCTTCCAGATCTACAACAACTAGCTGGGACCTGCGGCCCCTTACAGGTCACTTTCCTTGTGGGTCCTGTTCGGTCTACAAATTTGCATTCAAAACCAAAGCATTTTCCTTTAATGGTAAAAAAACCTGGGACTTAGGGCATCACTCAAAATGTAAAACAGCTTGGGCAGTTCACTGTATCGTGTGCCCTTGCAGGCTTAAATTTATCGGCAAAACAACATGGCCTGTTGCATTGCGGAACATCATTCCAGCATTAGATGCAAATCTATTAATTCACCACTGGTGAGCCACTTTATGGAGCATGGCCATTCCACAGAAGACTTGGACAAACCAGGCGTGCTTACCGGGTCCCACGAGGGAAGAGGGAGCAAACAACAGGCCGCTCGTAATCAGCCCGTTGTTTGCTCCCTCCCCCATTTCCATTCAGCCCTATGGGGGCTCAAATGGGAATGAGGAAGGTCCGTGCCCGAGTTCCTGGAGGGAGGAATCACCGGGCCCCACGAACTCGGAATGGCCCGGTAATTCCCCATTCTGGGAACCCGGACCCGGACCCAATAGCAGCATGGCTACCGACAAAATCGTAATGAGGCCCCATTTGTCTATTAGGACCGGAACAGAAAAAGTCAAAAAGTTAGCTTGTTTTATTACACAAATGGCAATATTATAAAATCAAAATAAAAATATGAACATTTATTTTTTCAAATATTTACAAAATGATGATTTTCAGGTGCCATAAAGATGAATAAACACAAGTCCGTAGGCTCAATTGCTCGGTCAGATGGTTGTTGCAAGTAGAGAGGATGGTTCCTCAAAGTTTCAGTGGTTCGTTGATGTGGTTTAGTGGTGTGTAACATATTTTGATGGTCTTCTGAGCAATGGCAGGTGCCAGAGGAGATGTCTGAGCCTAGTGGTGCTGGGGCCTTGTCCTTAGAAACACACACAGCTGAAGCACTCTCCTGCTTCTTCCTACTTCTGATCAGTGGCATCATTTAGGGGGAGTAGGGGTTGTGGATCGCACCGGGTGACACCCCTCACAGGGGGTGACACCAGGGATGTGGAGTACACCTCTCACCCCTCTAGTGAAGACACTGTATAGGATTCCCCTTTAAGCAATACAAACACAATTGCAATTGCTCAGAGGTGCAACCTATTTCAGTCTCTGCCTCTGTATCGCCGACCGAACCCTGCTGCTACATTTCTTTAGCAGGTTAGCACAATACACTGTCGGGCCGGCACAAGTAAACATCCCTGCCTGGCCCGTGATGGCCGGCGGGGAATTTTACTTCACTCAGCCGCACCGGCCCAACAGTGAAATGTGCTGACCGCTTGAAGCTACTTGTCAGGTGTGCACGTGAGCTATATTCCTTGAGACCAGCCTGCATCAAAGTCAATCGCTCATGGTATTTTGGCACACCTCATATCCTTAAATCTCCTGTTTGGAGTGACCAACTTCCTAAATCGCTAAAGGCAAACGCTCTTTCACTAAACATCTTTTAAGAAGACTTTTCTAAAATGGTGCAGCTATCATGCCCATAAACACTCGGGATCCTCATTTCCTATAATATGTGTTTGATGTGGTTATACAACTAACATCTTAACGTAGTTGCACATCTCTGTAACAAATCAGTTATCAGAGCACTTTCTTTTATTTGAATATTATTTATCACGAACAGCATTATTGGAATAAAGAGTCCTCATAGTTTGAAAAGTCCATCTCGTTTACAACCATCATAGCATGACATCTCACTTCAATCAGTATAATCATTTTTGATTCTCACATACACAACATTGATTATTTTAAAACCACAATGAAAAACAAATTACAAAAAATCACTATGGGCTGCATTACAACTCCGGTGGTAGCTGTGCCGGTAAAAACGGCAGGCTGCCGCCGGAAAAAGTTACCTCCATTCCCAGGACGGTAGTACCGTCAAAGTGTGCGAGCGGGTCAGACCTGGCGGGCGGAAAGGCACCCGGCCCGCAAACTTGTACTCTGTCAGTGCGGTAACAACGGTGTCGATAAGCATGCCGGCACCGTTGTTACCAGACCGGCAGGGTTCTCTTGAGGCCCTATGTGTTATTTTACAAGAGGAATCAATCACTTTCTTTTTAATCAAGTGTAATGCGGGCTGCTATATTTTTGTCTGCATGGTATTAAATCAATCAACATTTTATATGGGAGAATCGAAAATTATTGCATTATGTAAATAGACTTTTTTTTCAGATTTGTGAAAACTAGGGGCCTCATTACACGGTAGGCGGTAAGGGTTTATCGGTACCGATAAGGGCACCGTACCGGTAAACCCTTACCGCCTTACTATGAGGTCCCTTTGCAGGACCCGAACTTAACGGCTAGTGTAGACCAGCCGTTAAAGTTGGGACCCGCAAAGGGACGTTGGTGCTAATTACGGTACCGCAATTAGCTTTACTCCAAGAGCTAGGACAACCTGCACCAACCAAAATGTTGTAAAATAATCCAAACAGGATGTCAGCCAACAAAGGGGCATTGGGGGTCATTACGACCCTGGCGGATGTGGTATGAACAGTGCCGGTAAGAGAGCGGCACCGTTCATACCGGGCCGCCACATTCTGAGTCCTGCAGCAGGTCCATCTTTGGACGCCTGGTCTGACCAGACGTCCTTAGCGGGACCCGCTAGCAGTACAGGATGCTAACAATGGGCCCGTCATCAACGGGTCCATTGTTAGCATCCTCCCATTCCCGCTGAGCCCTATGGGGGCTGAAATGGGGATGGGGAGGTACCGGGTCCGGGTCCCGCAAAAGGAAATTACTGTGCCCTCCAAGGTCGGAATGGCCCGGTAAGTCCCCGTTTGTGGGACCCAGACTCAGACCCAAGTTTGGAGGTAGCCATGCCACTAAAAACAGCATGGCTACCTCCAAACTCGTAATGACCCCCATTGTCTTTAAAGAACTGGCTCGAGACCCAATCTGGTTAGGAGGCCCTTGAGTTATGTAACTTCTCGATCACCATGATTAAATCATCTCTATGAAATGTAAACTCCTAGGAAACAGGGTCCATGGCATTCACCCCCCGCTTTCCCCAGGTGCTGTAGCCCCTATCCCTGGGTTGGATTCTTTGAACAGGTAATCTGACCAGGATTGTTCCGCACACAACATACCTGGAGATTTGATTGCTTAGAGGCAGTGCCATTGTGTAATCTCCATATTGCACCAACATCTTTATCAATATGTCTCTTAAACAATATTTGGTTTTCATCTATATAATACTGGATCCTATGGGACCTCAACCATATGTAGTAAGCTAATATAAAAAATGTTTTGCTCCCGGCAAGACCATCTAACGAGGTCTCAGAGCAGGATAACAGTTTGAGTTCCCGACTTTTTACCCTTTTCTTCTCATTGACAGCTACATCAAAAGGTTGTTTATGTATAGGTACAAAAGAATGGGGCTGAGTGTTAGAATCCTGACTTATTGTGCCCAAGATATTAATTAAATGACTAAAGACAATAGGGCAGGTACTGGCGTTTGTCTCCGCTTCAGGGAGTCCAGCCCACCAAACATTCAATCTGCTGTTAGCGTTAGCTCCAATTACAGACAGGTTTACAGGCCCTGTCCCATTCACTGTTGGAAAGATGCCCAGTGATAGTGTCAGTGACAGCATTGAATGCTCGCTGCAAGATGTTCTGATTCTCTCAAAAGAACAAATACTGTTCTGGTCCATGTTAGACATGAATAAATAATCGATAATCGAGTCAGCACCCATATTGTGCCACTTAGATGTTTTAGCCCAACGACCACCCAAAAGTAGATTCATTTGGTTGAAACCCCATCTAGAGAACAGAGATGACCAGGCCCTACCATGTGTGTCCCTGGATCCTGTTCCACTAAGGTGGGGAACTGGTATCATTTTTTAATTCAAGTCTGCCCCAAAATCAATGTCTTCCATGTTAATGGCGCAGTAGCAGTTGAAGTCATCCCCTACCAGAATTTGTGCAAGCGGGTGAATTTTACCCCACTTAATAAGTAGGTTATCTAATTCTTCTAGTGTTTCTTCAATTGGGGAGCAGATGAATTGAAGTGTACATTAACGATCAGCAAATGTATTTTTATAGGACCAGATTAATCAATTATTACCGTTGTTAACAAGGTCTCTGATTTATAGCACCAGTTCTTAATCTCCCCACAATTTATTTTTATTTTTTCTGCAAACAAATTCTGTGTAAAAGGATAAACACCACACAGTGACAGTGCATACACTACTGCAAACTCAACAGAAACAACTAACATATAAGGTGATGAAAACAGAGAACACTTTCTTAGGGACTCTTTCTTTATGAACTGCAGAATCTGGTTCCCTTTGATGATATGAAAACCTCAACTATTTAGATAAAGATTTATAGTGGGGCATGTAGACTGGCACCTCGCGACTGGACCTCATGTAAGGTGTGTCTGTCGCTCTTCAAAACACAAAGAAGGTTTGCCCCTTCCTTCATATATTAAATTTCAACAATGGGCCTCATTACAAGTTTGGTGGTAGCCTTGCCGGTAAAACCTGCAGGCTGCTGCTGAACTTGCAATTTTTTACGGCACTTGTGAATGGGCAATTACCGGGTCATTACATCCCTGCTGGACCCGGTAATTGACCATTTGCGGGCGCCGGAAAAAAATGCTCCCCATTCCCATTTCAGCCCCATAAGGTTCAATGTGAATGGGGAGTACGGATGCACCGGCACCATTCAGAATGGGGCCGGTGAATCCAACATGCTCTGCTCGCAGGTGCCGGTACGCCCGCCAGTTACCGGACTGCAAAGTTATAATTGGTACTGAGCCAAAAATAGTTTTTTCAGTAGGGATTTTAGTTGATTGAATCAATTCATAAATCATATTTAAAAAAGTTGCCTTTTAAAGTTAACACGTGTTTTTCGACCAGCAAGCTTTTTTTCAAAACAGGGCTGAATGAATTATAAAATGCTAAATGTGTGCTCAGATTGCATCTATTGAATAGTTAATCAACATTATTAAAACAAACATACCAACAGAAAGTTGGGGTTGGTAGTAGGTAGGAATGGTGAGGTAAGAGAGACAAAAGGGTTTGATACCATATTAATAATGAATTTACATAATAAGTAATTGCCAAATCAAATTATAATCTCTATTTTCGTTAGATATATCACTTATTTTGTGCAATTAAATTCCCTTTTTCACTTAATTCCTCCATTAAATATGTTTGATTTATTTATTTATAGAGCGCTTTACACCAAGGCGCTGAGCTCTTTACACCAAGGCGCTGATGTTAATTGATCAATAAACAATGTTCATATAGGCTTTCATTAATTCCTCCATTAGATATGTTTTTGAATCGCTGAACCAAATTCATATAATACTCACATTACATAGTCGATGTGGGATATTTGAGTGTATTCATTTTAACCACTAATAACCGGGTAAGTTCTCATCCATGAAAGAAATCATAATGATACAACATGATAAACTCCCATAATTGTTCCCTCAAAATTGTGTTGCAAACTTGTATGTTTGCCTCTTCATGTCCACATCCTATTCCTTGTGCAATGGTTTTTAACTATATAACAAAGCATGGGTTTATCAAATGTTATGCAAAAGTTTTATGTAAGTGCCATTCAATTGAATTGTATTTTTAGGGTCAGTTACTCCTCTCCTGTATCTTCATTATACCACCAAGTAGATCATTTGTCTCTTGCATAATCTGTTATAACTAAATCACACCTTAGTGTGAGTATCTCCTCTCATATGGCTTATTTATGTCACAAAAATGAAAGTTTATCAATAATCTCCATATATAACAGAAGCAACAGTCTATGTCTTACAATACACTAGCTCCTTATGTTAGTTGTCATTCACAAATGGTAGTTACACATTAAGTTTAATCAGCTTACCTCCATGTTCATTCGTAATAGCGGCCAGGGTCTCTAAAATCCAGTGCAGCCGCCATTTTGGAGGTCCTTTTAAGCTCCCGTTCTGTGTCATGTGACCCACGTCAAAACATCACGTTTGTGCGGTTCTAAATAGTCAAATAGAGCACTTTTAAGACGCTCCCATTCCCAAGAATGAGCTGATTTTTTTTTATTCATCTTTATGGCATCTGAAACTCATCTAATTTGGAAAATAACACAAGCAGACTTGGAGAAATAAATAATCCCACCTTTAATGAATTTGGAATTTAATGTATTGGTATGTATAACCAAGAAGAGATCAACTCTCTAGATTTGACCATTTATGTGGCAGGAACAAGTCTTCAATGCTGTACATACAGGAAAGAGACCAAACTTAATGCAACACTCTATGCTACTAGCTGCCATCAAAAATCAGTACTTATGAATATCTCTGTAAGGGAATTCATAAAGGTTCGTTGGAACTGTGAAATTGCAAATATTTTTGAAGAGGAGTGTAAATTGCTGAAAAGACGTTTTAGGGAAAGGGTTTTTCGGGACAAACAGTTCTGAAAGCACAGACAAAAGCAACAGGGATTCCCAGAAATGATATGCTTCAACAAAAGATAAGAGATTCAAATGTAATATAGAGACTTTTAAGATAAAGTTTGTGACACAATATTGTGAAAACCTGTATAGAATAAGAGACATTTTGAGGAGACCTTGCCACATACTGCTTTTGGACAAAGACCTTCTAGAACATTTAGAAGAGAGACCAGTGGTAATGCTCAAACAAGCAGAAATATTAAAAGGCAAATTAGGTCCGTTTATCTACCAAGTGTAAGCACTCAACCAGCACTAAAATGGTTACAATCACTGAGGACGTTTTTTTTTCTAAATGTGGAATATGCACGATGTGCAAATATGCACACGCCAATACAAAAATATGAATGGATTCACGTGGAACAAGACTTCAAATCAATGACTGTATCAATTGTAAATCCAAATATGTAACCTATGCATTGATATTTGTGTGCAATAAAGTGTATATTGGGAGCAATATTAGAGAATTAAGAATTACAATCAGGGAACACATCTCATCTATTCACAGCCAAGACTCAAAACTCCCATTGGCCCAACATTGGCAAACATTACACCAAATGAGTAACACACTAGATTTATTGGTCTTAAGATAATAACACTAGGTAAAAGAGTGGGTGATACGGAATGCCTCTTAAGGTAAACAGAAGCCCGCATTATATGTAAGATGTGTGCCACAGAATATAGTCTGAATATGGATCATGAAATGGGTTCTTTCTTATAAGACCCACTACGTAACTCTCAAGAACAATGTAGGGTTACTTTGTCAGGGAGTAGCAGCAACTCCTTTAGATCAGACGGGAACTACTTTTGCCCTCCCTACTACACCCCATTCTGGGGATTCCTGCCACCTTTCTTAGGTTAAGGCCCATCTCGAGGCCCCAGTCCCGGATGGTTTCCCCCACAGTACCAGCAATGGGGCACCTTCCTTTCATAGGCGACCACGCAATCGCAGGAGGAACAACAGACAACAATGGAGTTGCTAGACCTCCCCATCTTTAATCTTTCACAGACTCCACTTTCCCAGATGGAAATGGTAGTCCTAGTGAAAGGGTTGACGTTTATTCCTACTCATCCCACAGATTGGTTCAATATGCAAACTGAGATCCGAAGATTTTTCAGGACGATCAGGCTTAAAATTTTCTTCCAAGATAGAGAGAGCCCAATAGATGAGAGCGAGACAGGGTTATGTCCACAATCTACCTTTACACCAGATGACAACACCATGCCTAAGGAGCTACTTAAATTTGAAAAATGTGTCCTCAATGACCTAAAAAAAATGCAAGCCAAACACATCCCGATGAAATACAATCTTAAGCACCAAGAAAGACAGGCGCTAAACTCCCTTGCAAATAATTCCCAAATTGTCATTAAACCTGCTGACAAGGGCGGGGGTATCATCGTAATGAATCATGAACAGTACCACACTATGGTGATGAAATTACTTAATACACCTGGTAGCTATCGCCGCTTGCGCAAAGATCCAACCAAAGAAATTCAGAGTTCGATCCAAGAGATTACTAACTATGCACTTGAACGTGCCTGGATCTCACAGAAAGGATTTGAATTCCTTAATAAAACCCAAGTATCCATCCCTAAATTTTATGCTATTCCAAGAATACACAAGAATGCTACTACACCACCGGGGAGACCTATTCTAGCAGGATGTGGCACTATCCTTGAACCAATCTATCAATTCATTGACAAATATCTCCAACCAATTAGCCAACAAACGGCCACGTACCTTAGGGACAGCACTTCTGTCATTTCGCTTTTTGAAGGCAAACAATTTGACACCTCTATCAGTCTTCTGGTATCAGTCGACATTGTAGCGCTATAGACCAATATTTCTCATGACGTGGCCATTGACTGCATTCGTTCCAGTTTGACACATTACATACCATCTGCTCAGGCACCAGTGGAATTAATAATGGAACTACTTACATTATCACTTACCAAAAACCTATCTGACTATGACCACCATGCCCAGATCTTGACCACCAAACTTAGACAACAGGGTTACACGAAAAATCTCATCTCAGATTCTTACAAACGAGCAAGGTATACCCCACAGAAAATCCTCCTTGGACCTGAAAATCAGTCATCACATGATAAATTGGTTTGTGCCTTGACATACAGTCCACACACTTTCATGATTAAAAGAACCATCAAGAAACATTGGTCTGTGGCACAACTTCTGTTACCTGAAGAACCACTACCAATTTTTGCCATGAAAAGGCAAAAAAATCTGTAGGATCTATTGGTCCATGCGTCTGCTCCAATAAAATCTTCCAGATCTACAACAACTAGCTGTGACCTGCGGCCCCTTACAGGTCACTTTCCTTGTGGGTCCTGTTCGGTCTGCAAATTTGCATTCAATACCAAAGCATTTTCCTTTAATGGTAAAAAAACCTGGGACTTAGGGCATCACTCAAACTGTAAAACAGCTTGGGCAGTTCACTGTATCGTGTGCCCTTGCAGGCTTAAATTTATCAGCAAAACAACACGGCCTGTTGCATTGCGGAACATCATTCCAGCATTAGATGCAAATCTATTAATTCACCACTGGTGAGCCACTTTATGGAGCATGGCCATTCCACAGAAGACCTATGTTGGTGGGTTATTGATGTTGTCAAGAACACTGATAATCCATATCAAGCACTGGCTAGTAAGGAAGCGCGTTGGATTTTCCTTCTTGACACCATTGACCATGGTTTAAATGAAACATTTCCCATTTGGTTGGTCTCATTTTCTACTCTGTCATTTAGGACCACTGTCCACTGGGAGCAATAGACATGCTAGTTAGTACTTACTTGCAATATCCAATTTCTTGGATCTTAGACTTTGACACTCATTTATCTACTTACTTGCCCTTCTCTCTCTCCTTTCTAATTTCTGAAGAGATTTCTGTCTCTCTATTATTGTTTAGAGTACTGTCCCTATCTGCGTTCTCTTCCTTGTACTGGAGGCAGTCACTTTGACACCTCTGGTGTGATGACTGCTCTAGGTAGGGCAGAATGACCCACTGCAGTATTATACTGCATCTTTGTGTCTCAATGGATATGGAATGAAAGACCTCCTTCCATCGTTTCCCATGCGTCCTCAGAATTACCCACGTTTACTTACAGTCCTCTTTTGCTTTCTATTCCTAGATTCACTTACTCATTTTGAGCCACTCCCCTTCCTCAGACTTTTTTGTTTTCTTGTTGTCGTAAACATGGAAGTTCCTTAATCAGTGTTACGGCGGCGACCGATGCGTGCAATTTGATAAACCTCGGCTGTCTTCTACAGGGTAGTTGACTCTAGTCTGCAGCCATCTGATGTACTTCTAAGTTAGCTAAGGATCCCATACTAACGAGTACGCTCCATTCCCATGTTTTTCTACTTCTTCCCCGCTAGCACTCCTTCGTAAAGATGCGAGCCACTTGAAGCCGCTATATAACCCTCAGGTAAATTCCAGCCAAAAGGCATTCACTGCTGCGAGCTCGTAGGACTCCAAGTAGGTAGGTGAGTTCCTTTATGGGGGACGGTTTACTGAAGCACTGATTGCAGGTTAGAGCCTCATAGCATGCATCTATACTCAAACAAAAAATCTTTATTTGTTTACCTTACCAGACCACATATATGTTCAATAGAGTCCAAAAGGTACTTCTGAGGAATGCCATGGTGATATGATTATTTACAAAATGGCACCACCCCCCTCGCATGCCTGACATTTTGAATATGAAGCAATACCTTTGGTAGGTAACAGCACCCTGCTTGAGGTGCAATTCCCTGTATTTGTTCAGTATTATTTTGGCAATATTATTTTTTCCCTATTTTGTTTCCCTTTTATTGCACTTGACCAACAACTTAACAGGGATGGCACCAGAGTGCTTTGCTCTGTAACGCATTCCTTTAGCACTGGTCTTTTTCCAAGTTCTTTTCTTGGTGACTAGACTGGTGACTAGACTGGTGATAGATTGACTTTAGGTTTGGTCAGAGGGGGCACTCCTTGGGTGACTCTCTCAGGAGCTGTGAATGCCCAATTCTACACCTTTCATACTTATATTTGTCTTTACACTAATGTAGGTATAACATATTTATTATTCTTTATTGTTTGTTCCTTAGGGGCTGAATTAACAATTTTTCATCCTGATGAAGGTGGTATATTTCTTCCTATTTTACCACCAAAATTCCAGTTTCGCCACTGTGCATGCACGGGGGGTTTGTCCCCACCCGTGACGAATGAACGTGGCTCATCACACTTTTTACCACTCACGACAGCGGATAGCGTAGTTGCGTAATAGCCTCATTCCCACTAGCTTTGCGACAAGCATTTATGTGGCATCAAACCACAAGACAGTGTTTTGGTTGACTGTCCGCCATTACAGACTGATGATATTAGCAATAATTTAGCTAGGGGCAGTTAGCTATATCTCGCAAAGCTAAGGTTTGATGCCCTATTGTCAAATTCAGTTTGTGGACTATAACTAGCATTATGAATAGATGTGCTCACTTGATTCATGTTAACACAATAGACAGCTCAGGTTGATTGATTCTGTGGGGATATTTTAATAAAAATCTTTAATTTTTTTATTTTTTAGGTTCGCCCTCGAATGAGGTACTTAAGGTTTCTTAAAAAACTGCTTCATAGATGAAAGAAGTGATTTTATTGGATTTCTCTATCCACAGGATGTTAAAAAGGACAGTACAAATAGACGTCTTTCTATTATGTACTTATGTTCATTTATCTTAGAGATAGCGTCCAGTTTTTTTTGGTTTTGCTTCGGGATTAAACTTTCCCATTTTCCTCTTCTGTTCATTGTTTCGTCAGAATTCAGTTTGGAAATTTTTAAGAGTTCGCATCTGTTTTATGGGAGATCATAAATCAGGGAGTCCGGGGAGTTGTAGACTGATTGATTATTCGTCTAAGACTATTCCTGATATTCGAGACCACAAAAAGCCTACCGGTTTCAGTGGCAAGAACGCCACATTCATCAGGGCTGGGCAGACGTTTTAAGAGGTTGATTTGTCTACCTCTTGAATGCTGGTCGGATGATACCAGGGGATCCCACCTAGTTAGAGGGGTCCCCATGGGTATCCGTGTGGTTGGAAAATAGGTATTGTACTTCCCAAAAGGCATGAAATACTTGACATGCTCTAGAATATGCTCCGTTTACTTCATTTCGATAGAAATTCCAAAATAGGAGGTCGACTCTCCGTGAGTGATGCCGGGCCGTGTGTTGTGTGGCTGTGTGCAAGTCCGGTCACGTTTAAGTCACTTGATTCATACCTGTTGAATTTCATTTATTTTTCTAACTGTATTTCTTTACCTTGCTAACAATTGTTATATGTTTTTCTGCAATTCATCAGCTCCAGACAACTTCCTGTTTTGAATATTTTTCATATCAGTTCCAGACAATTTTCTGTTTTGAATATTTGTTATTTCTTTTGGATAATATAATTTTGTGATGAGATGTTTCCCTTTTGATTTCAAACCATTGGAATAATAAAACATAGTTTTGAATGTTTTTTAGATCCATTTGCCTTGTTGCATTTGTGCCAATAATCACATACTGCACTACTACAGTATGACCGGTATCATACCCTTATTAAACTATGTGATTTATTCACTGTACCAGCCAGTCTAGTAAATGCTGGTAATCTACAAATCATTTTTTCAATCTACATGGAAACACCCTTTTGATTAGCTTTAGTCTTTTACTCCATTTAGTTCCCGGGGTAAATGGAGTTCCTCTTTATTACCACCCCACTACACAACGAAACATAGAAGGAGGCAATTTGGGCAAAAAGAAACAAATACATAAACAATAACAATGTTATCACCAAATAGGGTTTTTTTACGTTTTGTTTTCACAAGTAATTGGCTTTACTAGCTATGATTTGAATAAATAAAGATATATATGGATGATTACTTAACCATGAACTGATAGTTGGTATGTTTAAATAACTAACATAATAAAGGGGTATAATCAGTTCAATTTCAGAACCCTGCTGACTTACCCAGGACTAGATGTACATGGGTATTTAACTTAGCCTCAAAAGGAAAATGTTGAAAAGGGTAGATTAATACAAATAATAAGACCTATATGTTCATTAGGACCTGTACATAAATATTAAAGAAGGTATTCAAAGGGCAACATTATATTAGATTAAATAAAATAAAAATATGAAAATCCACTTTTACATATTATAGATAAAATTGTAGGTTTCAGATGGCATAAAGATTAATAAATTAATAAATACAAGTTTGCTCATTTTTGGGCATGGGAGCATTTTGAAAGTGCTCTATTTGACTATGCAGAGCCGCGAAAACAGGGATGTTTTGCCGCGATTTGTCGTGGGTCACATGACACAGACCACATTAATGTATGTAACAGAACCTACGGGCCTTATTACAAGTGAAGCGGAACGGGTTAACGGGACCCGCTAAAGGAGGCGGACCCGTTAAACCCATTGCCTCATTACAAGCACCCCTCGCGGGACCCGGTATGTAACGCCTGGTCAAACCAGGCGTGCTTACCGGGTCCCGCGAGGGGAAGAGGGAGCAAACAACGGGCCGCTCGTAATCGGCCCGTTGTTTGCTCCCTCCCCATTTCCATTCAGCCCTATGGGGGCTGAAATGGGAATGGGGAAGGTCCGTGCCCGGGTTCCTGGAGGGAGGAATTACCAGGCCCCACGAACTCGGAATGGCCCTGTAAATTCCCCATTCTGGGAACCCGGAGCCAATTTTGGCGGCAGCCATGCCACCAATAGCGGCATGGCTACTGCCAAAATCGTCATGAGGCCCCATATGTCTATTAGGACCTGAACAGAAAAAGTCAAAAAGATATCTTGTTTTATTATACAAATGGAAATATTATATTAGACTAAATCAAAATAAAATTGTGAACATTAATTTTTTCAAATATTTACAAAATGATGATTTTCAGGTGCCATAAAGATGAATAAACACAAGTCCGTAGGCTCAATTGCTCGGTCAGATGGTTGTTGCAAGTAGAGAGGATGGTTCCTCAAAGTTTCAGTGGTTCGTTGATGTGGCTTAGTGGTGTGTAACATATTTTGATGGTCTTCTGAGCAATGGCAGGTGCTAGAGGAGATGTCTGAGCATAGTGGTGCTGGGGCCTTGTCCATAGAAACACACACAGCTGAAGCACTCTCCTGCTTCTTCCTACTTCTGATCAGTGGCATCATTTAGGGGGAGTAGGGGTTGTGGATCGCACCGGGTGACACCCCTCACAGGGGGTGACACCAGGGATGTGGGGTACACCTCTCACCCCTCTAGTGAAGACACTGTATAGGCTGCCCCTTTAAGCAATACAAACAGAATTGCAATTGCTCAGAGGTGCAAGCGATTTCAGTCTCTGCCTCTGTAGCGCCGACCGAACCCTGCTGCTACATTTCTTTAGCAGGTTAGCACATTTCACTGTCGGGCCGGCGCAAGTAACCATCCCTGCACGGCCCGTGATGGCCGGCGGGGAATTTTACTTCACTCAGCCGCGCCGGCCCAACAGTGAAATGTGCTGACCACTTAAAGCCACTTGTCAGGTTTGCACGTGAGCTATAGTCCTTGAGACCAGCCTGCATCAAAGTCAATCGCACATGGTATTTTGGAACACCTCATATCCTTAAATCTCCTATTTGGAGTGACCAACTTCCTAAATCGCTAAAGGCAAACGCTCTTTCATTAAACATCTTTTAATAAGACTTTTCTAAAATGGTGCAGCTATCATGCCCAAAAACACTCGGGATCCTCATTTCCTATAATATGTGTTTGATGTGGTCATACAACTAACATCTTAACGTAGTTGCACATCTCTGTAACAAATCAGTTATCAGAGCACTTCCTTTTATTTGAATATTATTCATCACGAACAGCATTATTGGAATAAAGAGTCCTCATAGTTTGAAAAGTCCATCTCGTTTACAAACATCATAGCATGACATCTCACTTCAATCAGTATAATCATTTTTGATTATCACATACACAACATTGATTATTTTAAAACCACAATGAAAAACAAATTACAAAAAATCACTATGGGCTGCATTACAACTCCGGTGGTAGCTGTGCCGGTAAAAACGGCAGGCTGCCGCCGGAAAAAGTTACCCCCATTCCCATTGAGTCCATAGGACTCAATGGGAATTGGGAGGACGGTAGTACCGTCAAAGTGTGCGAGCGGGTCAGACCTGGCGGGCGGAAAGGCACCCGGCCCGCAAACTTGTACTCTGTCGGTGCGGTAACAACGGTGTCGATAAGCATGCCGGCACCGTTGTTACCAGACCGGCAGGGTTCTCTTGAGGCCCTATGTGTTATTTTACAAGCGGAATCAAGCACTTTCTTTTTAATCAAGTGTAATGCGGGCTGCTATATTTTTGTCTGCATGGTATTAAATCAATCAACATTTTGTATGTGAGAATCGAAAATTATTGCATTATGTAAATAGAAGTTTTTTTTCAGATTTGAAAACTAGGGGCCTCATTACATGGTAGGCGGTAAGGGTTTACCGGTACCGGTAAGGGCACCGTACCGGTAAACCCTTACCGCCATACTACGAGGTCCCTTTGCAGGACCCGACCTTAACGGCTGGTGTAGACCAGCCGTTAAAGTTGGAACCCGCAAAGGGACCTTGGTGCTAATTACAGTACCGCAATTTGCGGTACCGTAATTAGCCCCTTCCCCATACCCATTGAGCCCTATGGGGCAAAATTGGGAATGGGGAAGGGCCATGGAGAAAGAGGGAATTACTGCCCCGCCAACCTTGGAATAGGGTGGTAATTCCCCTTTCCTCCATGGTGGTAACGGTATGGTACCGGCGGCAACCATGGTGCTCATAGCACCATGGTTTACCGCCTACCGTGTAATGAGACCCAAGGTGTCATTTTCACAATGCATGGGACAGTGATACAAGTACGTGGTTTGGAAACTGGTCTGTGGCGGAGATATGTAAACATATTAATATGCTACTTATATAATACATTAGACGCACCTTGTAGGTACAACCAGATACAAAGTGGGCTCCTACCGGGTCAAGCAGCTCAGCCACAATTAATATATGTTTATCAATAATGTGATGGTGAGAAGGGCAGTTTTGTAGATTAGGGTCTCATTTGTTTAAGTATAGAAGCGTTGCCTGTCCTACACGAATTTCCTTTATTTCTTCCAGTCCTCTTTTAATTTTTGAAGGCAGAGATACTGAAGATTCCTTGTTGCTTCCTTAATTTTCACAATATCAAGAGCAAGGAATTCACTGCAAAGAGATGAACATTGGATTCCTCGCCGATTTTTGCTAAGATTAGCAATGCGTGACTGGCTAAACCAAACGGTAAGGAAGTGTGCATGGGAGTGCCGGCCGCGCGCGCGCGCGCGCGCAACCTCTGCTATGGCGGCTATTTGCCTGCCGCAGACTGACAACACCTGCAGGAAATGTGGTTTCCTCAAAACTACTGCTGGAGGCATGTGGTTGAGTGATATCCGAAGGCAGAAAGAGAGACAGGCATGCCTAGAGCAATTTGAATGAAATTACAGTAAACAGAAACATGAACATATGTGCTTCCTAATGTTATGCTCTCAGCGTTCTTTTTTTAAAGAAAGATGCTTTTCGAAGTGATAAATGTAAAGGCTTAAAAGGTCTTGTCATTTTAACAGGCAGATTCATGCTTTATTTTATTTTACTATTTGTTAGTATCATACACGATTTAACCTCAGCTTTGCCAGTTTAAGTTAATTTAAACAAAATATGAATTCGTATTTGTAAATCCTGTAGCTTCTCTGCTTTCAATCAACACTTAAATGGTAATTTAAAAAATAATTTTCCATAGGAACATTTTTAAAAAACGATGCCAATATATCGTTTTCCTTTTTTGTCCCTGCATTACCCAGCGGGCACAAAGCCCCCTTTCACAAGAGTCAAAACAGGCAGACTGGCGGCCAGACTCGTGATTTTTTCCGGCGCCTGGCTTCCTGGAATTACCGGGGTATTATGACCCCGGCGTTACGGAAGTCAGGCGATAGAAAAATAGTATTCCCCATTCCCATTGACTCCCATAGGACTCAATGGGAATGGGGATGATGGTAGCATCGGCACCGTTATTAACGGTGCCGGTGCTACCGTTAAAGTCTGCAAGCGGGTGCCATTCCGCCCACCAGGTCACACTTGGCGGGCGGGAGGTCATCCGGGCCGCAAACTTGTACTCTGCTGGTCCGGTAACAATGGTGCTGGTAAGCCTAACGACACTGTTGTTACCGGACCGCCAGGTTCGTAATGAAACCCAATATTTTTTTTTTTATATCCTATCTTCAGGGAACATTCTGTAAGTTATGACTCACGGTTCGGTGTCAGGATTCCCGTCTTTCCGGGAAAGGGGGCCAATGACAGGCGGCACTCAACGGGGGTGGTCCGCAGCAGGGGAAGAGGCCTAGTGGATGCCTACAAGTCCACTATCGGGCAAAGGGACCTGGTAGAAGAATTAGAAGGAGCCGCAGTCCAACTGCAGCTGGATTGGTGACTCATCAATCCTGCGGCAGATCTGGTAACTCTGCCTGGTAGCAAGGTAAGGAACAGTTTCCAATGGGGGCATCTGCCCAGCCTGAGGGGTTGTGATTAATGAGTAGCCCTCTCTTACCATGATCGCGGAGGCACACCGAACCACGAACACCATGTTGTAACTCGCCGAGAAGGTCATCCTTGCATACATGGTGTGCATGAGCACATGGAAAAAATAAGAGGATGTTTAAGCAGGTTCCTGAGGTGAAGGCAACTCCCCACTCAGATGCACTCAGGGCAGTGCAGTAGGATGAGCACAAAGACAAAAAAAAAAGAAGAAGTACAAAGAGGATACAGAAAAAGAAGCTTCTCCCAAAGACAGACCTGAGAAGCAGTGGCAAACTTCTCATAAAGTGCTCCATGCATAACATCATTCAAGTAACCTAACTAAGAGAGCTCGCAAAGTATATCCAAGCAGGTCCTGTAAGGACAAAACGAGGCCAGGAACAGCGGAAAGAAAAAGGAAATTCCAATCTCTTACTCGTCAACAATGTCTAGTTCTTCCTACTCCCCTTCTTCCTCCTCTATGTCTTCATCTGATTCAGATGACAGCAGCAAAACCATAGGTTAATACTTGGTTAGAGAATGTGACAAAATTACTAATACTGTGCAGGAGTAGCAGGATCAGGAATGGCTTCATACCCTACTCAGCCCAATTCTACTATTAAGCCAACAGTCCTCCCAATCATAAAAGTGAAACAGACAGAGCGCAGAAAGTGTACATCTTTTGCCGTGTGTGGTGGCACAGACTGAGGGCAGACTACATCTTCAGGAGAGTGTTGAGCTGATAACAGTGGGCACATAAAGCGCATTAGTACAAAGACTAATAGCGAAACATAGCAAATAGCTAAACACAAGCATAAATAAAACTCCAACCGTCTAAACAAACACAGGGAATGCAAGCTGTTGGGGTGTGTGGCTTGGGAGTCCAGAAAATGGCCACAAGCCTTCAAGCCTATTGACCCCTGCATCTGTTTGATTGCAGCATATGGTGACACTTACCTGTGACAAGAGTGGATTTCTCCTGACCCAACGTGCATAGACCTCGGGGCACACTTGCAAAGTTTTGAAGGCCCGAGAAATACGACCCCTGTATAGTGCAGGTGGCGGTGCGGATGAAACAGCCGACACTGCATGTGACGTGGGTCCCACGGGGGAGCTCTCTCTCATTGAGCTGAAGGGGCATTGCAGTGAAGATAGCCATGCTATCCTTGGGAGGCTGCTGCTGTGCTCTCCAAGCAAAGTGAGGGGCAGGTCCGGTGCTGGAGGTGAGGCCCACTTCTGAGTCTCCAGTGTAGCTTGTATCAGAGGAACTTTTGAGGAGAATCCTGGTGGTCATCTTGGAAGGGAGAGGGTTCTATGGAATAACTGTGAACAAGTGTACCAATTCACAACTGGAAAACACCTTTGCAAGTGCCAGAGCAGCAAGCAATTTTGGGGGATTATATTGAGGCCGCTGAACATTTGATACCTTATTAAGTGTGGCAAAAGGATTGCATATAGGGCGGTAGGTTACACAGCCCATGCCCATCACCCGCAGTCCAGCCACTATATAATCACTTGACATTTTTCTCTGCATTCTAATACCCTGTGTCCCTTCCCCCCAGGGTGGGCTGCCACCATCATGGCATCAAAAAATCATCACACTCAAATGGGGGAAGACCTCACACATGCAGGCTGCTCCTATGAAATGTCTCCATGCCCAGTCCTTGGATATGCAGGGGCGGACATGGCGCTGATCTTGGCGGAGCTGGCCAACATCAAATTATTGATGGGGGTGGTAGACAAGCTTACACAGGAGATGCAAGGCGAAATGAAATAACTGCGGGCAGAGATGGAGAACTTTGCAGGTCGCTTACAGGAGACAGAAGACAGGATTTAATTGCTAAAAGATCACATGGAGGGGCTGGAACATCTGCAGGGGAGGGTTTGTGAGCTTGAGGCTAATGTTAATGTATTAGTGGACAGAAACGGCGGAAGTTACATACACATTTTTGACGTTCCCAAA
The DNA here is from genome assembly GCF_040938575.1 of Ambystoma mexicanum. NCBI lineage: Eukaryota > Metazoa > Chordata > Amphibia > Caudata > Ambystomatidae > Ambystoma > Ambystoma mexicanum. The sequence goes on from NC_090927.1 coordinate 241,170,102, forward strand.
GGCGTGGAATGGCAGGACACGATACAGTGGATGGAACAGTGGCTCCCCTCATTTCTCAACATTACCTTCTCACCACCTCAACAGAGTGCAGCTTCAAGGCCCCATGCGTGTAACGGCTCCAAGGCCCATCATTGCATGCTTGCTCCGCCACTTCCAGGAGCTGTAGATACTAGATAAAGCAAAGCAGGCAAGGGGGAAATTGCGCCTACAGAATGATGTGGTCTCCATTGTGCAGGAATTCTCCAGTCACACAATGCTGAAGCATAGGCGGATCCAAGACATTTGACCGGAGCTGAAACAGCATGACCTGCGATTTGGCCTGTACCCACCGGCGGGGATGCAGGTCTCTAATGCGGCTGGGCAAATGACATTGTTTGATGATCTGGTTGACTTGAAGAGATATAGAAACACTTGTCTACAGGCACATTATAAATTACTTATCATAACATATCATCATATCTCACAGTGTTGCAAGGATAGCTTGAGGGTTCGGACATTGAGGTCACTTATTGTCCCACAATCGTTAGACCTCCTAAAGCCAATCAGAGCCAGCAGTCGAAGAGGGGAATGTTGCTGGGGGCGATGTCATGCCTCTCCCATTTCAAGTATCAAAAGGATATGCCCCACAAGCCCAGATCGAGATCTGTTGGTGTTATCTCTGGGGAGGGAGGAGGGAAATGGGTGCAGGAGGAGGACAAGTCCTGCTCTCTGCTGAAATTCAAGATGCTCTCTTCAGATGACAGCTGAGGTCTGGTATATCAGGGTTGAAGGGGTTACAAGAATGATGGCACTGGTGTTATGGCTATGATTGATTGGTTATTGTTGTCCTCATAGTTATTGTAGCTTGTGTACCTGGTGTCAGTGGGGTGTAATTTCCCCCCTCTTTTATCCTGTACTGCGATCTACTGATGGTGGATTGGGTAGGGATGATTTACTCTGTTGGCTCAGTGTCCTCCCGGGGTCTCTGAGGGTGGTTTCCCGTGGGGAGGAGGGTGCTTGTATCAGTGGAGGGGGCGGGCGGAGCTGACTCGGGTTCTTCTTACACCTATTTTATGGTGCTTCTTTTCTTCTCTCTTTGCAGATATTCAGTGCATACAATCGGGGTGGGATGAGGTGAGGAGTGGCCAGAGGAGGAGGAGGGCCAGCATGGAAAGGGTGAGTGGGCGGATGCCGCATCAGGCAAGCAGCAGAGCCTCTCATGGATGGGCAAGGTTAATTGGTCTCTGATTTTAACACTGAGGGGAACATGGGAGGTATGGTGAAATGTGTTTCATGAACGTGAATTGTTTCTGGTTGCCTATTAAAAGTCAGAAAGGTGTTGACTCATTTGCGAAGGTTGGGTGCTCATATATCCCGAGTACAAGAAACACATCTTTCGAGTGTGGGTTACAATAGGTTGAGGAAGCATTGGGTGGGCCAGGTGGTTGCCTCAGAGGAGGTTGGGGCGCAAAGGCGGGGCTGCATTGTTAGTACATAAGAGCTGCAGGTTCCAGGTGAAGGAGGTGCTCGTGGAAGAGGGGGGAAGAGGGCTGATTGCTAGAGGGAAGCTTGATGATGGCGTGCTAACCATAGTGAAAGTATGCAGTCCAAACCCGCAGGATAGTGGGTTTTTGGATTCACTGAATTTGAAGTTGCAAAGGTTAGAAGAAGAGTCTTGGATATCGGGAGTGGATTGTAACCTGCAATTAGATCCAGTGCTTGACAGGGAGTCCAATGCTTCTTTAAGGCCAACCCAAATGCCCAGGAAATTTGAGAGACTGGTGCAGAACAATAATTTAGTAGATGTGTGACAGCTGTGGAATCCGGATGCATGGGAGTTTATATTATTCTCTCCTCCCCACGATACAAGGGGCAGACATATCCCAAATCCTTATTTCCGACCATGTTGGGGAATTCGAGGGGGTAGGGATAAGGTGTAAGAGCAATAGATGAATGCTTAAGGTAGACCTTCGGCAAATCCAGACTTCATCCAGTTGGTCGAAGCTTTTACAGAGGATTTTTTTCCAGCACCAAATGGTAAAGGGGCTTTTGGTGGGCATGGGTTGAGATGCATATAAAGCAATGCTTTGAGCCATATCATTCAGTTTGTGGCGAGGCAGAACAAGGTTGCAAGGGCAGAGGCTTGCAAGAGGCTCTGGGCAATAAATCACAGGCAAGGATCTGGGCTAAGGTGATGGCCCTGATGCGGGATAAAGTAGAATACAACAAGCAGTGTTTGGATAAAGCAGCAGGACTCCTGCTCAAGTGCAACTCTAAATTCTACATTGGGATGAACAGGGCAGGAAGCTCTTAGCGGATTAGTTGAAGGCTAGGAAGCAGAACAACCCAGATGACTGCCTTAGAAGTAGCTAATAGGATCATTATGGCAGACGAGGAAATCTTCAAGGAATTTTCAGCTTTTCATCAGAAGCTGTACATGCCCGAAACCTCACCTAGCCAGAGCCAAATTGCCCGGTAATTGAACGAGGCTCCAGCCTCAAATAAGGACAGGGTACCCCAAGAAGTGCTAGCTATTCTACAGTGAGATTTCACAAGGGAGGAGGTGGAACTGGTTATAGCCAAGTTTGAAAAGGGGGGACGCCCCTGGTCTCGATGGACTGCCAATGGACTTTTCCATACATTAATGGGGTTGCTCGCAACTAATTTGATAGAGCTGTATCATGGTTATATTAACAGGTAACACCCCCAAGGGTAGTTTTATGAAGTCATGATCCCCATCATACAGAAGCCAGGGAGAGAGGTCAATTTGGTGAAAAACTACCAGCCGATATCTTTGATTCATTCTGAAGCGAAAATTTGCCAAGTTCTTGGCTTTAAGGCTCAAACCAGTCCTGCCAGGTCTGATCCATAAGGACCAGACCAGATCATGAAAGGGAGGCAATCCGGGGCAAACACCTCCCTGTTGTGCACCATATTGGATTTGGGGAAATTCTCAGATAAACCCTGGGGGGGGGGCTATAACATTAGATGCATAGAATTGGCAAGTTGGGGTGGCCTTTCCTAATGAAAGCCTTGAAATGGCACGGCATAGACTCTCGCTGTATTGATTTATTTGGTACCCTTTATCAGCATCTCAGACCAGCGGTGTGTGTCAATAGTGTCATGTCGCTGTTCTTCTCCTTGACCCCTTTAAGCGAGGGATGAAGCAGTGATGCCCGCTATCGCGACTACTATTTGTGCTCTCGTTGGATCCCCTCATAAAATTCTTTCAGGCTATGGGAGATATTTGAAGGGGGCGTGTCCAGGGGTGGAGGTGAAGGTGGCAGCATATGCAGATGATATTTTGGCCCTGATGGGAGACCCAAAGGAGTTGTCACCCCCTTTCTTCAAGAGATGGGGAGGTATTCTGAGGTGTCCCGATAAATGCTAAATGCGGACAAGACGGAAATGATGGCATTAAGGTCCTGACCAAAGTAACAACCCTTCTGGTGAAATATCCCCTCTGCGCTTATCATGGTGGGTAGGGTGGATAATATTAAGATGTCAGTTGCCCAGAGATTTTGTATGTCCTCTCGATGCTGCCAGTGGAGTGGCCACCAGACTTATTTAAGGCCCTCAACAGGCTGGTCTCTAAGTTTATCTGGGGGAAGCGGAGACAGAGAATGTTGATGTGTCAGCTGATCTTGCATTCAGCGCAGGAAGGGGTGAAGTTCCCTCAGTTTCAGTGGTATCATTGCACGTTCACAATAAAACAGGGACTGGAATGGCTTTTGGATGTTTCGCACTGGGCCACACCTCCCTGGCCGGAGCTTGAGGTTGCTCTGGCGGCACCATATGGGGCTAAAGAGATTCTGTTGCATTGGGGAAAAAAGGGATTCAGTGATGCACAGTAATCAAGGCTGCCGGAGAGGCCTAAGGACATAGATGCAAGTGGAGTGTCCAAGTAGGGGAGCATCTGGGCGCCAGCCGCTCTGGTATAATGAAGATGTTCAAGTAGGAGGGAAGGCGATGTACTGGCTGCAGTGGCATTCCGCAGGTCTATTGTATACATATCAGGTTTGGGTGGAGGAGGGAATAGACCCATTTCAAGTGTTGAGGGAGGAATATGGACTGATGGCATGGGAGTTTTTGGGCTATGGGCGTTTGGTGGCTTGGGGGTGGCCGGGGGAAGGAAGAAGGATCTCCCAAGGCAGCGCAAGGATAGCAAGATCATACATATGCGCGTCCTCGGGTGTACAGGGTTCTGGTTCATTCAGAAGAGATGCATGCCAATGTGGCGACAGAGGACTGGTGGGTGAGGGTGTGTGTTGTAGAGTTCCCAGTGAATGGTTGGAGCGATATTTGGTCAGAATTTAGGCACTTATCCTAGTCAGCGTTGGTGATGCAGACCCTCTCTATGGTATACAACAGGGCCTTGATCACTCCATCGAAGTTGGGTAGGGGTTGTGAAGGGGTGCAGAACAGGTTATGCTGGTCTTTTAAGGAAGTGGAGGGTATGATGAAGAACATATTATTTGATCGAACGTGCACAGCAAGGTTTTGGGGAAAGGTGTGACCATCAATATTGCAGGTGTGTGGGGTGCAGTTGCCATTCTCCCTAGCATCCATAATGTGTGGAACTGCACACCCATGGTGCATGGGGAATGGAGCCTAAAGGTGCCTGATGGACATGTTATTTGCGGTCGCACTCAAACACTTCACGACCAACTGGAAAACCTTGCACGCTCTGTCCATAAAGAACTGGTGGAACTTAGTGGCACATACGCATAGGATGGAATCCTACTTACTACATAAGGACCAGAGTGGGGGTAAGGAACTAGAGAAGGAGGCTTGGACACTCTTGGGGGAATTTCTGTGTCACTGGAGGAATGCTTCTGACGTAGTCCCTCGAGGTCAGGAATGGAATATGTGAGGTGATAGGGAGGCTGTTGACTACTCTGACTACTGCACATTTTGTGTGGCTCTTGGGAAAGGAGTCACAGTGCTGGCCATCTCCATGAGGAGACGTTGGCTTGCCCCCCTAGGAATCTGGACCTAATGTGGAATTTGGCGATCCGTAAGACACCTATAGTGTGTCTTCTCCAATGTTAATGATGTGTTAAGTCATCCAAGGGTGTACCCATTGAGTGGTAGAGTATATGATCTTAGCATATGTTCTTAGTATGTGTCATTGATCTTTGTTTTTTTATGCTTGCTGCATATTTTGCTCATTATTATTTTCCTTCCTTATCCCTCTGCTCAGTCTTTTCTATCTGTTACTTTTTAGGTTGCCTTTCTTTGCTTCTCTCTTTCCCGCTCTCTTATTTCCCCTTTTCTCTTTGCCTTGGTGTTTAGTAGTCAATTACCAGGTTATAGGGATTGGGGTAGTTTTGATGTGTAATTGATGGGTAACTGATTGGATTATTAATTAGGCAATTAAACGTTTCATGCATGGTAATGTTAGGTACCAAATATCTTTGTGATAAGTGATCACTGGTATTATTGTCTTAGTATGAATTGGCAATTCTTCTGAATAAAAATGTTAAACTGAAAAAAATAAAATGCAAGCTGTTGTAAAAAAAAGTGTTCCGGGTAGATGAAAGAGAAGTTCATACACTCAATTGGCACAAAATCAATGCTCAAGAAGTTGTGTTGCAATAAAATGGCACATACGGGTGCTTTAAAAAACAACATGTTCCCATAAATTGCAGCAGGTAGATAGGGCCACTTCAGAGTATCCTATTTCTTTGTTGTGGATACTCAACAGTGGCAAGTAGGGTTTCTATGTGTTTTCCAGCAGTCGACCCGGTGTTGAGACATGCTGGGTGTCCATCCAGTGGTGAGGTGCATTGAGACGGAACTTAGTGCAGATGAAGTCATCACTTGAAATATTGTGAGTCAATAGCTCTCAACAAGTTTGAATGTACTGTTGTGTCAGGTCAAAACAATGCTTTGTCTGAGTTGAGCCAGGGAGTAACACAATAGGCCTCATGCCGAGTTTGTCGGTAAGCTCACCGGCACCCTTGTTTCCAGACTGACAAACATGGGGTTTGCCTGCCGGAGCCGCTGTGCCTGACAGGTCTGACCCTGCCCGGCACAGCGGTCACGGTAGGCAAAGCTGTCACGGAAGCACTGGCACTGTTAGCAACGGTGCCAGTGCTATCGTGTCCCGACTCCCATAGGCCCTCATTACGACCCTGGCGGAAAGTGACTGACCGGACCGCCACAGCGTAAATAGCGTTTCCGCCATTGCACGATGGAGCAAAGTGCGGCCCATTCCGACCCATCGGGCACGAGCACCACGCCATGGCGGAAGTGCAAAGTCCGCGATGGCGGAAATGACCCCAAAACGGCCCACACCGCCGCCGTACGGCGCCCTAGGTGCAATACCGCCACCCATCTTAGCGGACACCGCAGTGAGCGCCAACCGGAAAGTACGGTGACCGTAAATATACGGAAACGGAAGTAAAAACATGGTCCCGGAACGGGAAACATCACGCCGTACACCTATAAAACCACAAAATCCACACAACCACTAAAAACACTACCCTGAGACACATCCCAACCCGTCATCCACCCTAGTGTAACCAAGAAAAATGGGAAAAGTAGCGAAGAAAGCGTGCGACCGCAAGCGGCAGGTCCACTTCTCCCGTGAGGAACTCACCGTGCTCACAGAGACCCTCCATGAGAATGCTGCCGCCGTCTTCTCCACGCAAATGACCAGGACGGCACTTGCGAACAAGAAGGCCATATGGGCCCTGGTGGCACAGCGGGTAAGTGCGGTGGGGACCGCACCCCGCAACCCACAGCAATGCAGAAAGCGATGGGACGACCTGCGGATACGCGTCCGTAGCATACTTTCTGCCAACCGCAACATTGCCACAGCCACCGGGGGAGGATCGGAATCACCCATCAAGTTGACCCCCTGGGAAGAAATCTGTGCCTCCACCATTGGAATGGAGAGTATAGAGGGAGTCGGAGGGATGGAGAAAGGAGTGCAGACATCCGAAGAATCCGGTAGGTGGCCCAAATAAAACCATGCCAAATCCACAATGTCCAATCATGTGAATCACCATGTGTCCACATAGCGCAACAGTAACACATGTCCAGGAGAACGTCCACACACATTGGCCTGACAGCGCACTTTAAAACTCACAATAAATACATAAATAATTAAAAACCCCAAAAACACCCTCTACACGTGCAGCAGGCACACCCTAACTGCAGGCTGCCAAACAACTGCACCCTCACTCCACACACAAATGAAAGCACCTCCAAGGCCCCGACCCAAATCACCCTCAGGTACCACCCCAATGCATGTGATACATTGCCATTCCAATTCCCACAGACCCATTAATAACGCTCGCCCTCCTTTACTCCACCACAGGGTCCGATCCAAACGACGAGCTTCAGGACACCCCTACCAGCACACCTGCAAAGAGGGCCAAGACCAACGGCCAAAGACCCTCCACCTCAGCTGCACGCATCAAGACACGGCAGCAGCACAAATCAAGTGGCAGCACAGAGGAGGGAACTCCAACAGGCACCCCAGCAGCCAGCATGCCCTCAACAGCACCACCACAGGTCCCCCCAATGGATGCCACAGAAGGCACTGCCTCTGGTGGCAGCAGCACCATAGGTGACACTCCATTAATGGCAGCATGCTCCGACACAGAAGACGGGGATGTCGAAGTCAGATCCATCCATGACCTGTCCCAATCCCCCTGTCTGTTCCATCCCGTACACCATGAGGATACCACGCAGAGGCACCCACAAGACGACGACTGGCCATCCCCCACAAGCCCTGTGGCAGGGCAACATGAGGCGAACAGCCACTCTGTGACACCACCGCAAATGGCCATGGCCCAGCAGAGGCAACAGTCCCTCGACCAGTTAATCGTGCAACAGCAGCAACTGGCCACGCTCCTCAAGGACCATGCCGATGAATGTGGGGGCACTAAGGCAGACATAGAAACATCAACTGAGACACTTAGGGCAGAAATGGAGAGAAGTACAGAGACACTAAGGGCACAAATGGAGAGTAGCACCGAGAGCCTGAGAGTCCAAATGGAGAGTAGCACCGAGAGCCTGAGAGTCCAAATGGAGAGAAGCACCGAGAGCCTGAGGGGGGAACTGCATGCGACGTCCAAAGACGTATGTGCCGAACTTGCCGCAGTGCGCCGTGTGCTCACTGAGCTCTCACAAACCCTTAGGGACATGCATGGACGTGAGCAGGCAGAGACATCATCCGTTGCAAGTTCCGTCCAGGGCAGCCCCCAACGTAGATCTGGGAGGAACCTGCGCTCCACAGGCAGGGGTGCCCCTGATACCCGCAGAGGGGGCTTGCAATAGCAACTGCCCACTGACAATGAGCATCTTTGGACACTGGTGTTCGGGGGGGAGGTAGGAGGGTGGAGGGGGTGTGTTGGGCTCACTTGGGTGGCGGGTCGATAGGGTGTTCAACATGATATCACATATGCCATAAACAATGCACGATCAACCAATGAGATGTGTGGACATTGATCTTTGTGTACGAGGCCATCATAGGCGTACAGTCCATATTGTGCATGTACCAGACACACACAGTGCCACGAGTCCCGTGTCCATGTATCAGCCACCAGGCGTGAGTGCTAGAAGCATGCATCTATGAGATGCTGACGAATGTCACGGCCCTCCTGTGCCTCGCAGACTCCTTGAGGTGCTGCCACATCCCCACCCTCATCATGACCATCTTCAGGTGCTTGCAGTTCTGCGTCAGGGGGCATGGGCACATTTCTACGTACGCACATGTTGTGTAGCATGACACATGCCATCACCATCTTTGCAACCTTCACATGGCGGTACAGGAGTGCCCCGCCAGACCTGCTGAGGCACCGGAAACGAGTCTTCAGTAGGCCGAATGCCTGTTCAATGACTACACGGGTACGTGAGTGGGCATGGTTGTAGTCCTCCTCATGCTGGTCCCGTGGGTTCCGGACTGGTGTGAGGAGCCATCTCTTCAGTGGATATCCGGCATCACCTGTATGTGGACGATAAACGAATAATGTGGAATGCCATTGCTACGTACGCACCCCCCCCCCTTCCTGCCAGGTCATTGCCGCATCACATACCCCACATCAGCATGCATGAAATGAGACTCACCGAGTAGCCAGGATCTGTTCCCTGCGTGTCGCTCCATGTAGCGTGGTATTGTTGAGTTCCTCAAGACCATAGAATCATGGGTTGATCCAGGGAATCGGGCACAACAATGTGTAATGATCCTGTTGGAGTCACACACCATTTGTACATTCAGTGAATGAAATTGTTTTCGGTTGCGGTACTGGGCCTCCATGGCATGTGGGACGACCAATTCCACATGGGTGCAGTCGATGGCACCAATGCAACCCGGTATGCCGGCAAGTGCATGGAATCCCACTTTTGTGTTGGTAATTTCCTGCTCCGAGCGTGGTAGAGAGATGTAGTCGTCTGCGTGCTGCAGGAGGGCATCGAGCACTTGCAATAGTGTCCGTGAGAACAGTGGCTGTGAGATGCCATGCAACTGTCCGACTGTGTGCTGGTAGGTGCCTGTGGCCAGGAAGTGGAGTACAGACACCACCTTCAGTAGGGGTGGGATGGCGGTTGGGCTATCTATCATGCTGACAAGGTCAGCCTGTGTCATGTCCACAATGGCGGCTATGGTGTCCCGGTCCAAACGGTAGAGGGTGTGGATCTGCTCATCAGTGAGGTTGAACGGATGTGCTCGGAGGCGTGGGATTGCGGGCTGCGTGCGTGGTGGTAGTGGCTGTGCTGGCGGCCCTTGCTGGCCCTGCCTTGCCCTCCTCCTCCTCCTGCATCTCCTCCGTGCGGCCGGTTGTAGTTGGTGTTCGTCTTCTTCTTGGAGTTGGAGTACTTGCAGTGCTATCAGGTCCCCCAGGGCCAACATCGCGAGTCCTGCCGGTAGCATTTCGGAGTGGGTGTGGTTGTGGGAGGAGACTGGGTGTGCTATTTATGTGTTTTCAGGCTGTATGGCCTCCACCTGTGGTGATTCATTCCACCTGTGCAAGCTGCTCTCCCCTTTGGGCGAGCACGTCCCGCACACAACGCTGCAATTCGAGGAATGGCATCTTGCTATTACAATCATGTATTTGTACCCGATGGCAGTGTAACATTGGTTGATATGTTCATTCGGCTATGGTCCCATTGTTTCACATACTATCTTAGCAGTCGCGAACAGACTTGTGAAGGGTCAGTGGAACGTAGTACTCGAGTAACGGTGGACCCTCATGCATCACTGTACCGAGTTTCAACGACGGGCGGGGCGTCCCATTTGTGAGTGAAGGCAGTTGCCATTTACACACACAGCCGCACTAGATGGATTAATTTGTGATTTCAAGCGGCCACAGATGCCTTTTCGACGTGATGTTGCAAATGAGGAATTCGAAGGGCGGCGCTTTCGGTTTTCAGCTAGCGGCGAGGAGATGCCCACAGGTCTGACTGCAAATATAACGTTCTATTGTTCAATGTCCTTGGGACAGGGGCCATGGCGAGGATGCAATGATTGATATGAATAGTTTGGGATGCGCAATAGCGAAGTGGACGATTAGGCCGGACGTTCCCAAATACATGTTACTTCACAACACTGGAATTACGGGCTGGGGCACAGTGGATTATGCAGGCTGCATAACGCACAGACTCAATGGAATTTTCACATGTTATGTGAGTATGGAAACAGGCGTTATCATTACGGGATGAGGGAATGATGAATAGAAGCATGGACAGATGATTTGATACAGAGTTTGCCATGTACAGGGCTTCTTGGGATCTGTCCGCCTCCCCTGCGCTATGTGATGCAGGGCTGCCATAGTGGGACCATCGTCTATCTGGCCTTGTTGAGCCCTCCCTGTCTCGACGCGCCTTCAGACACTTGTGTCCATGCACGTTACCAATCCCATCTGATGGATTCTGTTTTAACAGACGCATGCACAGGTACACTCGTTTGTGATGGTGTTTTCACCTCGATATAGATAGTTATGAGTCGCAAATGGTTTTTGGGTGGTGATGATCCTTTGGAGTGGGCTAGCATGCATATGGCTGTGGATTTGGTGTGATCATTGAAGTGAGTAATTCAAATGTAGTTCTGATGGCCATTCTATTCTTTTTCTTTTCATTTGGTTGACAGGTATCTCCTCCCCTTTTGCCACTGCCATCTGTATGCCACTCCTGCAGATGGATTTTACTCCCGACACCTGCTGCTTCGTGTTAATCAGTGGAGCAGCATTACGATCTTATGGGACGATCGACAATGGGCCACATGCCCTTACGCAGTACGAGTGGCTCGGAGCAACATTTCGGCCTTTCAGCTGGACTAGTGCCTCCCCATTGGGTCGGCCCTGCGGTTCTGGGCACTTCCATGTTGCCTTTTCGTACGAGAATGTGGCCCTGTGTACCATGAAGGAACAGGGCGTCACACAAGAAGTAGCTGGTCATTTATTGCGGATGCAGCCCACAATGGTGAAATGTGTTTTGGAGTTCATGGCCTAATGGCTGTATGGGCTTGGTGAATTTGTTGTGCATTAAATTTCTATTCTGATATGGGCCGTGTAGCGTTCTTCTTTGCAAGTGATGTGGCATATTCCTATTTGGGGAGCGATGTATTGTGAGGAGATCTGCATTGGGTTCCAGCTTGCGAGTATAGTTGCGTGGTACTGTGCTGGGCGCGTTTGCCTACGAAGCCCAGTGAGGTCAGGGATAAGGGCTGCCAATATGACTGTTTGAATGATGTCATGCTCAGGGGCGGGGGATTAGGTTTTGTGTAACAGATGCCGGTCAGCCAGGTGGATTGGTGGAATGATGTGATTTTCTGAATATTGCTGGTCACAGGTGCCTGTGTTTGCGTGCGTTTCTTGGTGGGAGACTGAGGTCATGTCCATTGGAATAGCTTCTGTATTCGTGCCATCTGTGCCCTGCAGCTCCCATTGGCCCCTCTTGAGATTCTTTTGTTCGTTGGCATGCATGGGTGACTTGTACATTTCACTGGTTGCATTGTGACTTCATTGCACCTACGGGGAGTTGTACAATGTGGCCAGGGAGCGGTGTACAGGCACTCAGTGGGGCCGTTTACGGTTGGTTCGCGATGCCGTACTTCTCACCATGGCGGAATGGTACTTTCCGCCGTGCTTGATGGCGTTAGGTACATGTCCGCTAGGGTCAGAATTCGCGTACCGTTGCGCCATGGTGGTATTTACGGTTTGGCATGGCGCGCGCGCGCGTACTTGGTGCAGTTAGCGTTGGCGTTCACTACGGTGTCGCTAATGGCATCATACTTTGCGGTGACGGGTCATAATCGCACCGAGCGCTATTCGATGGCGGTATTGCATTTCCGCCATCGTTTTTCGATTTCCGCCAGGGTCGTAATGAGGCTCATAGAGTCCTATTGAACTCTATGGGAATGGGAATTTACAAAATAACATACGGCTGACTTCTCGGTCGCCGGACTTGTAATAGTCACTGGTAATCTTTTACAGGTACAGTGGCAACCCACAAGTAGCACTGGCAGGGTTACTGCCGGGCCCGTAATGAGGCCCAATGTCTTGCAGCGAGTCAAGTAGTGGTTTAGTTGGATTGCAACAAGGTCTTTTGGATTTTATTTGGGGCTCAGGATGCACCAAGTTAGATGTTTCTGCAGCAGTGAACCAGTGCTTGAGTCATGTCAGCAGTTATCTTCCATGCTGAAAGATGGTGTTGAAACTGCTCAACAATACAGGTGAGCAGGGCAAAGTTCATGGAGTGCCAAAAGCATGATGGTTTGAGGCGCCACTGAAACATAACTCCAGCTGCTCTTGGACTTCTGGGTTGCTGGTAGAGCCAAATGCAGGGAATCACGGACATTGTAAATCCTTCTGCTGCACTCCCTCTCCGGGGAGCTAGGGCAGCACCCACACAGGTTCTTTCACCTCCAGTAATAGCATCCTGGTTCTAGTTAGCCACAGTGAGGAAGCAAAGTTCTTCTCTACCTTGGATGCATTTTGTCTTTACCTCCCTGGTAGGGGACCATTATCCCCATCAAGGTCCAAAAGTGTACCCTTCTTCTTCACTTGATGTTCCAGAGATAAATCAAAGTATGAGGGGATGCCTTTGAAAGGCAAACTGCCACAAGGCACTGGTTCAAATTAAGACTGATGTAAGGGTTCCAATCCTGTTGTTGTAATGAGTGACTGTTGCCTGATGACATCACACCCAGAGTACGTTGCTTGCAGGAAAAAGAGGTATCAAGAAAAGAAAGAGAACCTAACAGAAAGCAAGATTCTGGAACTGTTCTCCAGCCCTGCCTTCCCTCTCTGGCTACTCTAACCCCACCACTTCCCATTCTTGGTACCCTAGCATGAGGCTAGATTTGCTATGGCACTGATGCATCTCGAGCACTGTTCCCCAGAGACATCCTTGGTAACGTCTCTATACAGTGAGGGGGAAGGGTTCTCCTTCTGCTGCAGAATTAAAGGGACAGTGTCCTAGCTGTTGCTCGACATATCAGCTGTGGAGACAGTCAGCCTAGATGCCAACATACCTCAGTGTGTCATAGTTAAGCTGTGCTCACAGATCTGACACTTTTGTGAAATTAAATTGGTGTTGCTTACTAACTGTGTGATTACAGCAGTCACCATGCCAAACTACTAGCCATGGCATACAATTTCAGATTTGCCTGCCACCATACTGTCTAGATTACAATATCATCAGGATTTAGATCATATGTGCAGACAGTAAAAATTCCAACTTTGGGTCTCTGTAGCTGTCAGGGATGCACACGTGACATTTAAACCTGCTCGGTGTCACAGCAGAGCTGGAGCTGTAAATGTTAGTAGACTGGTTATTTACATGTGTGCACTATATTTCCGGGATGGAAAGTTTTGAAAGGGGGGCCTGATTAGCTTGTGCAGGTAAGCACAATTACCTGCATCATTTTAGGATAATTAAAATAAAATACATTTGGGCTAGCCTACCCTAACTAGCAAATACAAGATTCCACAGTATTTAAAAAACTCGTTGTTCCAATGCTATCTCAGGACTCAAAGATAAGGCAATGACATGTATTTTGGCCATGCCTGGGATTGAGCGATAGCTCAAGCCAAGTAGTCACTAAGCATACTGGCATGTACAAAGTAAAATGCATTTGAAATGTATTCAGGTGTTAGGCAGAATCATGTGCAGTACCCTTTGGGAACACTATACACAATTAAGACTACAAGTGTAAGTACTATTTCACCTCTGGTACAAGTCTGTACTACACAATAAAGTGGTAGCGATGGCTGAACAGCCAGACTTATCCCAAGAGAAAAGTGAGCAGTAGAACAAGTTACACAAAGGACCAACACATACAGTGATTCAAATAAACACTTACTCAAGGTTTCTTGGTAAAAGAATATGCATTTATTTACACAATCAGTTTGGAAACATTACACTAGCAAGAGCAGCTCAATATCACACACTGATTAATCACAAATACACAACCGATAAGTAAATGAACAAGTTTAGCTCCCCTGAAGTGGGAGCAAAATGGCACTTCAGATATTTCAAAAGGGATAAAAAGACAACGTTATAAGAATCAACAGCACAAATACTTGCATAGGCAGGGCAAAGGGTTTCAGTTAACTACAACCATCAATTCACCTTATAGGCCTGGGTCAAAGTCAATGGTTCAGAGTCTTTGTATTGGATAGCACAGTTCTGGTAGTAAACGGTTTAGTCTTTGCCACAGTTTTTAGAAGAGTTTGGCTAGGCGAAAAGTTAGACAAATGTTTAGGGAAGGACAAGCCTTCGAAGTCAAGAAAGTTTCACAAACTTTCACCGTGGCCGAAAAGATTTCCGGACCCTGTTTGCACACTACCTTTTTAGTGAAGTAGAACTGTAGCTGAGGCAGTTGTTCCTGGCAGTTCGAGCAGACTTTGCTGTTCCTGGGATTCAGTCATGGGCACAAGAAGAAGGACGTTGAGAGGATCTTGCACTGCCCAGGGATGAGGCCAAAAGCTTAGCAAAACGTTGGTTTAAGGTGTAAGTGCATTATAGTCCACAAGCTGGTTTCCTTCCCTCTGGCTATCTGGTTTTCAACAGCACTCTGAAAAAAATTTGACCAGATGGGGACGATGTCCAGGTGGCTTGCGAGTTGGTTGTTCCCACCAAACTCAAGGGAAGGAGTTAACTGTGAAGGGCTTCTCTGTCGATGGTGTTTCAGGCAATTCAGACCTGCAGCAGGGCTTCACCAGTCATCCAGGAGTTGCAGCAGTCCTCTTCCTTCAGCTCATCTTCGGTTCCTTCGTTCCACTGGTCGACTCTGCTTTCCAGGTCCCAGAGACCTGCTTTTAAAGAGTTTCCCCCATTCATTCCAGCCTGGTTGTCACTCACACAGCAGGGTGGCTATCCTTGCTGGACAGCCAGCCGGCCAATCGCGCCAAAGTGCATTCAGATCTCCTAGGAGAGCACAGGGAGTTTCAGGCACCTCCCTCACATGCTGTCCACCCCAGACACTCAGGCGGCAGAGGAGGGCTTCAGCACTGAAGCCCGCCAAAGGCCAACAAACAAAGGGACCAAACCTGCTTTGGTGCACAGAGACAAACACAAGAAAGACCTTTCCTAAAAGAAATGGTGAAAAAAGATGACCACAGTCTGTTTTTACAGATAGGTCTGGGGCGCCATATCGAAAAACATGACTGACCCGATTTTTAGCTACTGTTGTAAGCGGTCGGGAAAAATCATGGTAGTTTGATCTAAACCACTGCCACCAGCCATTTAAAGTAGTAAAGGGTATCATTTGACTGTTACATGAGTGTTCTGACTCAGGGGAAGCTAGCCAACCCCTCCAGCAATCTATAGGAAGATAGTATGTGCTGGGTCTGTAAATTTAAATAGACTAGTAAAGTCAATTTAACTTTAAATGGTTTGGGAGACAGCAGTCAGTCCCAGAGAAGGTATTTAAACCTTGGGGAGTCTGAAAGACACCCATTTGCCACTGCACTGAAGGTGCTGTGAAACACACAGAAAAAGATGATGCCTATGGAGTTATGTTAAAACCAGATAACCAAAGAACACAAATGTAAAACACATGAAAGAGTGGGAAAAAGGCTCTCACTCTTCCCAGGTAAAATATCAAATCCTAGAAATCCAGCAAAGTTGCTGGGGGTCACACAAGTTAAGGGAAATTAGCACATTTTGAGAATTCTCCTTAACATCAGGCAGTGAGCACATATTAACAATTATTAACAGAGTTTCTCATTCAGTTTGAATGTTGGGGTTGTGAGCCAGACTAATCTTGTTGTTTTGGAACACACAGGTACACATAAAATAACAATACCTGGGCTTCACTCCAATGCTCTGGGATGCGTTCCAGTTGTTCAGTTTTTTCATGTATATTGTTATGAATACACCATAACAGACTACAGTGGACAAAAGGCCGTCTGGATGGACAAAGAGATTGAATTGCAAAATGTAGAGGCCCATTCTGCTGCATTTTGCAATTCAATCTTTACCTTTTTTAGATGTCCCCTGCATTCACTTGCATGTATGTTGGGGGACACCCCTGCAGCCCCGAATCTGAAAATAGCAAATTATGAGTGTGGGGGACATCGGCGCAACCCCTGTACACCTACCTTGGTATTATCCAATTTGTGATGTTATATACATGGCAAATGCAGAAAAACCATGTGCACGGTCTTCTGGATACGACCTTTTGGATCGATACCTTCTGGACTAGACTGGCCATGAGGGACATTCTTGACTGATAGGGCTTAGAGATTCTTAATCTTCATGCCATTGGCATCAAGGTGTCAGCATCTACCAGAGAAGCATCCTGACGTTGGCGTAGTGCTGTTCAGGAGGACATTTCCTCCAGGTATTGGTAAACAACGCTCCAAATCTATAAAAAGCTGAGTTCTAGTGTGGGCAGATAAAGGGAGATGTTTGTGGAGCTGGACGAAGGAAGGCTGGAGGTCGAAACGACTGAAGAATTTAAGGAGAAGGCTGGAACCACTCTCTCAATGCAAGCATATGGAGAGGGAGGATCATCCCTCTTTTTTTCTGCTTAGATTTTGAAGCATCTGAAATTGCATTTTGGGGTTTTTATATGTCCGTTTTTGGCCAACATTTAAAATTTAACTGGGATTGGTTTATGAACACCACATATTTCATGCAGTCCCCAAAGAACCTTTCTGGTGGGGCTAGTGGAACATTGATAGGTGATAACCTTAATTCTTTTTGGTAGTGGTGCTGCTCATTGCATCCCGGGTAGCAATCACATCCTGGCAAAGGGCATGATTCTCTGCCTAATTATCTTGTAATTCCATGCTTACTTCACTGATCACACTAGCAAGATCCTCTGTAGTCCTCTACATTTGGTGGGCAGTAAAATGTGGGCTCAGTGTTTTGTAACGATTTAACTGAAAACCTCCAAGACAGTGCAAGTCTCTCCCAAGGAACACAGAGGCACAATAGACACAGGCACAATCTCCACAATGGGTCAGTATGACGGCACCAGAGATGAACAGTGCCTCCACAAAGTCTCCCAAGGGAGGCGGGTTTCTGATGGATTCTCTGTATCAACCTTCTAGAAAGTATTCAGGCTCTAACACCAACAGTAGTTTGTGCTGTCTGTAAGGGAGAAAAACAGGAACCATAACTATACCTAAAACTTCCAATCGTGTTCTTCTGTTAATCCTCCCGCCACCCCTATAATATACCTGTCAATCCTGAAAGGGGTTCCCAGTGTCACTGTGGCATGCCTTAAGATAATGTTCTTTCAATGAGCGTAGAGGACCTGCTGAGATGTTAGCGCTGCTACCTTTCAGGTGGTTGGTTGCATCCCAATCCGAGTTTGATGTTACTTCACACCAAACTCTACTTACTTCTCGCTGCTTGTATCTTGTTAGGTTTTGCTTTTAACAATGTCCATGTGCATGTTGCCTTCACCGTTCCGCTTGCATCTGCCTTTTTTAGTTTTTGCTTGTTTAAACACAATCATTTCCTGGCCGTGGCTCACTTGCATATCTATGCTGCTGTTCCTGGCAGGTCCAGATGAACTGCAGCGAGCTGTGTTCTCCTATGAGGGCGTGCTGAACATGGGAGTCTCTTCCAGTATAAAACACGAAACAAGGAAAGGGGGCAGAAAAACCAGAGAGCTTGGAAAGAGAACAGTGCAGGTATGACGTTCCTCTGATATAATGAGAACGCCAAGCACGAGCTGTTAGGAGGCGTGGTCTTGGCATGCTTCACCCCAGTATGGCAGCGGGCAAAGCATCATGGGGACTGTAGTATTTTCCCCTGCTTTAAACCTCAGTAGCTCCTGCACGCATGGAACCCTTTGCCTTTCACAGAAGTGTAGCTTCCTAGCATGAATGTAAGAGGGCCTGTTTAATTCCCGGCTGTGGTGTACATGTTTATGTCTGCATGTGTATGTTTTTTTTCTGTGCAGATTGTATGACACACTACTTCTCTTGTGCAATACGTGGGCCAACACCTTTGCCCAGCAGTCCCTTGCCTTCCCTTTGTGTCCAACCCTGACACGCAGTCCCTTGCATTCCCTTTGTGTCCAACCCTGACACTTATGGGCATGCTATATCCATAGTTGGCTGTTGTTTGCACCATGGTCAATTCCAACTGACCCCAGGGGCCTTATTCACAAACATGTTTTATAATGTGCAATTCCATTGGAAAACACTCTGTGAATCATGCCCTAAATCGATTAAGGCATTGTTCAGCTTTTAGTTGCTTTCTGGTAAGAGACCATTGAGATTTTGATAGTTGGTTTACCAATTGGATTTGATATTCTTGTATAGTTCTTGGATTGTGCAGACCAGAAGCCTTCCTCCATGCATTCTGCCTTTAGCTTTCATCTCCCTACGTACCACATTGGCTATGTGCCCCTCTTTTATGTTTTTTTGTTAAGCTCAGAAAATATGAACAGACTGCTCAGGCATGTTGTCAGAATTATGAGGTACAGAGATCAGTGGAAAAGTCGCACAAGGTATCTGCTTCAAAATCTGAAGAAGGTGAAATGCCCAAATAAATGTACCCACAACATCAATGCCAATTCTTTAGAAAGGATGCCTACCCATTGGTAGTGTAATTAGGGAGGAATTTGTCACCCCTCTTAGCATACCAGATGCTTGGCAATTATGGCAGGACTGGAAAAATGTGCAGACTATCAGCTGTCTTGGTCTCTCCTAAGTGACCTGATAAAGTAATGTTGTGAGCCACGTTCAGTAGGACCCACCTGTGACATTGAAGCACAACCAACGTCTAGTTGGCCCCTGATTCAAGATTTCTGCACACACTCTACATTAGACAATTCTCACAATACACCCTAACCATCCGATGAGTCAATGAATCCAGTGCCACCACAGTAGGAACTTCAGTGGCCGCAATGCTGACTCCAGCAGGAACAGGACTTTGTGTTACTGAGGCATCTGGTCTCCAGCTCTCGCCAGCTGGTAGTCCAGCTGGGCCCATGGCCTCAAGTACTGATTCCCTTATTGTTTGTTTAGCCCTATGTGTAGTGAGCATGGGGATTCTCTCTGGGTCAGGAAGGTCTTTCACTAACAGACTGTTAACTGAAATCAAGTATATCACAGCATTTCCCTTCCCCAGCGCACCTTCACGATTGCCAGTGGAATCAGCTGAGGCCATCAAACCTCCTAACTAACTTGCTGGGACAAGGATTTATCTGTTATTCTTGCACCCACTCTCACCAGACAGTGGTGACACTTGCAGCTGTACCAAGCAGTGTGGATTTCCATTATTAAAGATGTGCTGCAAACAGATATGTGTATTCTTGGGAACATGGGCCTCTGCAGGTTAACCCGTACCGTTCCCACTCAGAGTCATGAGAGAGCCATTACAAGAGAACAGCACAGACTACTGCCTGTTCAGGTCCCATACAGGCTCGAGTTCCATGTGTCATGTCTCCACAGAGAAATAAACCTTTGGGGGCTAAAGGAACATTTCCCCAGTTTTTGAGGAACTACCATCCCTTTTTTCTATGGGGGCGGATTACCCCTGCTTGCTTTTGGGCTTTGGTTTACATTTATCTGGTGACTTTTCTCCTAGCTTGTATGTGTTCAATGTAGCTTTCTTTTGGGCCCAAATAAACATACATTTGCAGGCACCATAGTGTCTGGAATATTCTGGTCCACCGTGTAACAGCATTCCACACTTTGTAAGGACAAGCTAAGATGCAACCAAATTATGCATCCCTTCCAAAGTGTCAGCTTTGTTACTTGTGACCCATCCACTCAGATACTTCAATGACTGCAGTGTAAACACCTCAAAGGTTGCATTTCCCTTGTTGGTGAATTCTTTAAAATTACTAAGCTGTTCTTGTGGGATCTAGCAGAACTTCCTAGAATGGATGATTTCATTTTCCCTAAACTGGGTCTCTCCAAGGTAGGTAACTGAATGGTTCTATCAGTTCCAGCTTTCGGTAAGTGACTCATAAAGCTCTCCCTCCGCACCCCACAGTTCCTTTTCCAACTTCTAGAGGCAGGGTCGGACTGGGACAAGAAATAGGCCTGAAGTTGGCCACCCCTCGCCTCAAAAAGGTGGACCCCCGCTCGCCTCACGACCCTTGGCCTCTGATGACATCAACAGGCGTGATGTCATTTGACCCCACCCCAAAGTTCAGGTCCCTGACTCGGCAACCAGTATGTGCTGCCATCTGCTCATGTTCCTGACTCTGCAACCAATGCCTTCCAGCTGCTGACTTTTCATCAAATAGCATTCTTCCTAAGTACACTACGAAAAATATGGTTTTGCAAAAACAAAAAGAATTTCTTACCAGGTTTCTTTTTTCTCAAAACCAGCCCAAGCATGGGCAGAAACCGGCCCCCACTCCCCAGGGACGATTTCGGCCCGGCCACAGACTGAAAGGCCGAGGGGCCAATCCGACACTGTATAGAGGCAGAAAACGAGTTTTACAAAGATGTTAGAACCCTTCTCAGGTCCACCTTTCCCTCTCTGGTTACTCTAGTCCATGTCACACCCCTTCCACATGCCTGCACCTTCAAAAGCCCCCTCTAGTGGAGCACCATGGTATAAGGCTGGCCTTTGTTACATGAGTACTTCCTTGAAGCAGGTTTCCCAGGAGTTTAATGGGGAGCTAATGGAGGACACTGGCCTTACTTGGAGTGTCAGGGCCGCAGATTAGTTCAAGAAGAAAAAAGATGCCGATCTACTTTCATCCACCTATGTCGGGGGTACCTATTTCATAAACAGCAGAAATGATTCAGTACTTTGGTTAGATCTGAAACCTGGTTTCGTTGCAAGAATCAGTTCCTCACATGCATTGTAATTTTAGCTGTTGGACAGTCACTTTCTCAATGTTTCATAGCTGACAAGTTTGTTTGTGATAGGGCAACAATGCAGAGCACATAAGAGTCAACCAAGGTTGTTTTCAGCTTAATGTAGGGGTACCATTCTTAAGCCCTTGGGTGACTTCACTGGGGGAACAAGCTGTTGATAAGAGGAGTAAGCACTGCTACTAAAGTTTACATGTTTTCCTTTATGGAAGTGGCTGGTCATGGGTTTGGTTTGCTTAGTTAAATAGTGTTTTTTAGAGACAACGCTCTCGCCTTGGAATCAAGACGATGTGGAGCAACACAGGTTCAATCCCTGGGTCCACGCTTGGAAACTTATGGGTATTAAGCGTGTTATAAATAACCAATTAAATGGGATCTGTGATGTTCTAATGACCAGTCCATTTCATCACATTTGTTTGCATTATTTTTATGGTGAGCCAGCCACACAAACCCTCAGACCCCCACCCAGACACTTCTTATTCCTATGCCCCTCTGTATGGTGCTACCTATAAAAATGCAGCCAAGACATGTGGTAACATATCCTCTGGTGAAAGGAATGGGAGGATGACGTTCAAATGTAACATAAATCATCTGATTTGGACTAGATCAATATTGTTGTGTTTGTTGTATGAAGCTGGTAATGCCTAAATCAATACTATTAGACCCTCTTTTAGGGGCAAACATCACTTGAAATCTCCAACAAATTCATAACAATGTATGGGAGAATTCACAAAAGCCAACACTGTTCAGCATTTCTTCAATGATCAGTGTGTATAAACTTTATTTATATCATCTAAGTATACAATAATTTGCATTACTAAAACCTGGGCAACTTGTTTATGCTAAACATGGATTGATTGCATCCAAAATGAAGTTCATGCAATCCTGCAGTCATGCTCTGAGGAAGAAAAAAACACTCCTAATCAGAGAATCACCCATTTTGAGGGATACCAGTTGGTTCTTCTGAAAAAGGATTGCCCACTCCTATGCTCTCACCCTCACTCTTGCATTGGCAGCCAACCTGTGAATGTTCTCTTGACACTCACACAGAAAATAATTCCAAAGAAGAGATGCACACTCCTGCGCCAGGGACGTGATTTCACCAAAATGCCAGGGGTGGCGAAAGTGACATTACATGACCCTTGACCTCTGATGACTTTACAGGAAGTGATGTTGTTTAACTTCACCCAAACTAATATCGTTGGAAGCGATGGAACACAACCTTTCACCCCTTGACAAAATAGGAAGTGGCATTACCTGGAATTGTTCCTAACTACAATAAGAAAAATAGGCTTACAATATCACTATAGTGTGAAAGACATTTCATACAAGGAGGAATTGCCATATGCATCGTTAAGAACTTACGATCAGTGTGTATAGGCCCATATTACCAAATTACTGTGAATGCAAGCAGATGTCTACAGCTAAATGATAATGATGTGTTATTGATGTGTTATTATATAGCACTTACACTTAATCGCTTTATATCAAAAAAATATACATACAATATCACCCAGCCTGTGTTGGTACTCGTTTATCAACCTCAGAAGGATGAAAGACTGAATTGAGGTGTTTAAGAACAGACTAAACCAGTGACTCACCCCCTGAAGTGTGCCTGAAATAAACTTTTAATGAGTCTAGCAATTGTTGTACAGAATTCCAGAAATACACATTATTTGATATTCCTATTATTTCTTATTTAGGGTCACTGCTGAAAGTGTTAAACTTGTGGAAACGCTGTTTTTTTTTTTTTTTAAGAGGCCTGAACAAGAAAGCCAGTCACTCCAGAAGCAAAGAGCCACATGGCACTGGCCACGGCCCAGGAGCTTGCCTTAAAAAGACATTGGGCCTCATTACACGGTAGGCGGTAGGGATTTACCGGTACCGGTAAAATACCGGTACCGGTAAATCCCTGCCGCCTTACTACGAGGTCCCTTAGCGGGTTGGAGTTTTAACGCCTGCTTTTTGCAGGTGTTAAATACCAACCCGCTAAGGGACCTCGGAGCTAATTACGGCACCGCTAAATTGCGGTGCCGTAATTAGCGCCTTCCCCATTCCCATTGAGCCCTATGGGGCAGAAATGGGAATGGGGAAGGGCAATGGCGGAAGGGGGATTTACCGCCCCTCCAACATTGGGATGGGGCGGTAAATCCCCTTTCCGCCAAGGCGGTGCCGGTATTTTACAGGCATGAGCCATGGCGCTAATAGCGCTAATAGCGCCATGGCTCACCGCCTACCGTGTAATGAGGCCCATTTATTTCTGTGGTTTTGGGGGTAGCAAGAGCGACCGCAGGAGTAACAAGGGAGACCTCAGGGAACGCCCAAATGACGTCCCTGGGCTCACTGTACCTTTCACAGTGACAAAATATCCGTTTGCATACAAGTCTGGTCCCACACGGACAGCCCAGAATCAAAATGCTAGATAATTCTCCTCTGACCAGAGGACCATCAGCAACACCAGACAGTGGGTGCCATCAGTGAGGTGAAGCCGAGCATCATCAAGTTAGCATTATTCCTGCAATACCCACGGTCTCTGTAGAAATGTCTATGTTTACTCTGCCGGGCTATAGTAATTTTTATATCCAATGTTTTAAAACATATTTTCTTCTGCAGCTGCGATACGAACCATTATCGGCAGAAGAGCAAAGGAAGCAAAAAGGTTCTAGAGCAGTACTTGTAGAAAGATGCCTGGATTGAAGTCTCCCCAGCATCCGTTGCATTGTGGTACCCTTAGTCCTGCGTTTAGAAAGGGCAACACAAACCTTCAAGTACCAGAAAGTGCAGAAAAATAAGGACTTCACTTACTGCTCACAGCAACATGGAAATGATTGAGGTGTCTAAAGGACAGGGAGGCCAGTCAACTCACACTGAGGGGCCCAGACCCCCTAATACCTGCAGCTGCTGTGGAATAGACCTTTGCTTTTCAGGAAGATGTCATGTAATGGGAGTCTCTTACTCTGATACCAAATCCCTCTTATGGCAGAAAGGTAAGTTTGAAGTGTCTGTATACCATTCTGTTTTGACAGGGAGCACCACAAGGTGGGTGCACGCGCAGAAAAGGCCTTGCCTTCTTGACACTCCATGAGACATGCTGACACTCTGAAATCTGTTGATGGGTGGATGGGACGTGCCAGATGGGGGAGTAAACAAGGAGAGATTACAGATGTAAACTGCATTGCTCAAAGTCCTTTCACCTCATCGCAGACCTGACTATATAGGGCGTTTCACCTCGCAGGCCCATAGGTAAGGCATCCCATAGGTAAAGCTGAGCCTTCCACGCGGAGCAGAGGACCGGCACTGACCAGGGAGCAGAAGACATAGAACGTGTTATGATGCTG
Organism: Ambystoma mexicanum; assembly: GCF_040938575.1. Classification (NCBI taxonomy): domain Eukaryota; kingdom Metazoa; phylum Chordata; class Amphibia; order Caudata; family Ambystomatidae; genus Ambystoma; species Ambystoma mexicanum. The sequence continues at coordinate 241,194,673 of NC_090927.1, forward strand.
GGGACATCTATCAACGTCCTGCCACGGCAGAGAGAGCAGTAGACACTTATGAATAAATCAACATAGAACAACTGCACGCCGCTCACCTATGAGTGATGTACCTCAACGCTAGCGGCCTTGATCAGGTGCTATTGAACAAGCATGGCTAATTGTTGCAGCAATCGACCTTAAGTGGTCATGATTAAGTGTGCCGGAAAAGAGGACATTAAAAATAAATACTGTGATGGGTCTCAGCTAGATGGGAGGTGCTTTCATTAAAACACAATTACTATGATATTGCTAACTACAGCAAGGACATCTCTTCTGCCCTCATAACAGAGAGGAAATCAATCCAGAAATCAATCCTAACGGAGAGGAAATCTATCTGGCCCCTTCTCTTCACCAAGGATCTACGCCATGCATGCCACTTATATCACTACTGATAAAAGGGCCAACAAGGACATTCAAATCTTACCTGCATTAGTCCTGCCGCACTATCCTTCGAAGCTCACTCTGTCGCCCGTGCATGGTCCTCAGTGTGGCTGGCTGCTGCTGCACTCATCGCTCTGCTCTTCTACTCTGCTCTTCCCTGACTCAGCCCCAGGCCCGGATGAGCTATGGTTGCTAAGCTACCATGGCTCGAGTAATAGACCTGAAGGCGCCGGCACGCTTTGCTGCTTCCCATGGCCAGGCCTTGGGTGGCGTCAGGAGCTAGCTCTTTTTTATAAATAATTTGTAACAAACTATTTATAAAAAAACGCAAGCTCCAGGCTCCAGGTCAGAGGTCGCAGAATTATGCCAGAAGTCGCTGGGGAAATGGCAGAGGTTGCTCTTGTGACCTCTGACGACCCCCAATTGACGTCCCTGTCCAGCACAGGCATTAACTGTGTGTGTGGTCTCCCCTTTAGTGTTAATCCCCCTTCTGGGAAAGGACCAAGCCCTGGGAAGGAAGCCACACTGTAAGACAAATCACTTCTCAGCATTCAGCTGCCTTGTGAGTGTGATCTCAGTCCTGGGCAGGCATACATCCTATGTTGAAGGCTTTTAGAGTGGCTCAAGCAGTAGGGACGTACAACACATGGGATCTAGGGTCACACGGCGGAGCTAGCATTGTGGGGTGCATTAAAATGTTTCATCCTCCGAGTCTCAAAAATCTTGCACTAGTGGTGATCAGGGTGGTCGAGTTTTGCATTTTCTCAATTCCTTCAAAGTATACATATCTGGTAAGGATTTCATTGCTGCTGTAAGTAAGACACATTTCATTAGCATTATTCTAATCTACTTTCTATGCTCTTCAGAAAGTTGTATATTGTATTGTATTTTCTCTGTTTCATCTATATATCTTGACTAATGTATAAACACAGTGGCATTAATAGTGATAATTCTTCAATGTACTTTGCCATGAGTGACTTTTGATTCTGATTAGACTATGTAAGTTTCTTTACCACAGAAATTCACTGTCCAGCTGTTAAAAGTGAGCAAAGTGTGTGATGTATAAACCATGGGCATTTGTTTCAGGAAATAAATGATATGACAGCTGTCTCACAGTAGCAGTAGAGATGAGTTTAGCATTGGGCTTTTGCAATAACAAGAACAAATGTTTTTATTGTGCATGGTTAAATCAAGTTCAACCTTTACAATACAGACATACGATTATTCAAATAAATATCAAAAGTTCATGGGAATAATATTAAAATACAATCTTATATTACATAAAAGGAGTTACAAATAAAATAAAAATGTTTTACATTTCACAAGATATAAATATTTATCATATATATATAAAAATTAAAAAGTCATAATTATATTGAGCCCTAATAATACCGTCACGCTGCGTGATGAGTGGCAAACTACTCAAAAACCCTAACACAGCAATAGGAACAGACATCAGATGACCACTCAAACATCTCACACACAGGCTCTCACAATCAATACAAGATTTGCTGTGAACCAAATTCTTTAGATACAAAGTTTGAGGTGCAATTACAGCTTTACAGTAAATCAGCAGATGTTTTAAAGTTTCCAATGCAATTGTGCCCTTACAAAATCGACACAATGACTCCTGGGATATTAATTTACATTGCAGAAAGATCTCTGTCTAGTAGCAAGAAGGTGCCAGATAAATCTTAAAGAAATGTCCTGAAGGTGTCAATTAGGGAAAATGTTTAAATAGGGTGCAATGATTAAAAGCGTTTTATGCTCATGGTTCAAATGAGATCATTGGATTTATCCGGTGTATTGCATCAATCAGCTCGATAAATCTCATGTTTGAACACACCCAGATACAACACAAGGTCAGAGGGAACCTTTCCCTATCTCCGAAATTATACACTCACACTGGTCCCTGAACTGTTACATGACCTTATCTTTATTAATATTCAAAACCCTGTTCAAGTCCTTATATAAAGAGTTTTTCCAGTGGGTTAAGTATACTCCAACACAGTGTTAGTAGTCTCCATTTTGCCTTCACCTGTAGCAAATTGAGGCCTAATTCATATCGAATCGCAGCCATGGGAACAGATTTAGAGACACACAACACTTCAAATCAGTGACAGCAATTTATTAAGATAATCCAACACCAATGTACGCAATATCTCCAAATCAGAAATTATTTTAGGTATCGCTTAACCTTCATAGAAGCTCAAACAGGTTTCATTGAAAATCTTTCATTTGTTAACTGTATCTTAATCATTTGACTCAAGAGAGATTGTGTCAAAAGATTACCAATATGAGTTTTCAATTGTTGACTGCAAATTGGGAATTGCAGATAAATCTAATTTTCCACCTCTAATAGAGTGTCCTTCTCTAGATTCCACTTAATACTTGGCTTCTTCTTACAATTAGATAATTGGATGATCTTAGATTTTCCCATGTTTATTTTCAGTTAATTAACCTTTGCAAATTCTGAGGATGTGCACAGAAGTCTCTGGAGAACAATAGGGGTCTGCTCAGATAATAAAAAGTCATCTGCATAGGCAAGACAAAGGACATCAATCAAGACCAACTTCAGGGGTACAAAGGATACAGGTTTCAGATATTCATCTCTGTTTCAGACATACAAATTAAAAAGGCAGAGAGCTAAAATGTATCCCTGCCTTAAACCCGACCTAGTTCCAATTCTACAGGATAAAGAGCCTTCATGGTTCAGCCACACCTGAATTTCTGAGTGGTCATGTAAACCAATAATGAGCCTTGAAAGACCATCCAGAATACCCCACTTTGCCAGATTTGACCATAGAGGATTACGATTTAAGTGGTCAAAAGTGACGGAAAGATCTATGGAGACTTCATAAACAAATGTGCTATCCTTAGCCCATACTCATTCCTGTAGGCATCTAACAACAAAGCCATTTAAATTGGTACCATGACTTTTCCTAAAAGCAATTTGTTGGCTGTTGAGCCTGCCAACTCCTTGCACCCGGTCCTTCAAATGTGATAATAAGTGGGATGCTGAGACCTTACTATCAGCACCCATGATGGTAATGGGTTGATCGTTCTTAGGATATGTCTTTGCACCCCTCTTAAACACCGGTATCACATATGATGTGCACCAGGATCTTTAGAATCTCCCATACATTATTAATATTTCTTTAAGCAAATTGGTAAATACAATGGACCAAATGTACAGATCCCCCTTTAACAATCTAGTCAAAAGTTTTTGAACTGCTGATTACCGTTTTTTATTTGACTAGTCTTATTACTAAAATCAAGCACTGACTTTCTAATAATAAGTCACAGCTCTCTTTTATCAAGTGCAACATCTTCATCAAATGTATGTAAATGAACTCTTCTGCCCCATTTTTAATGCAATTCAGTGTATTCCTGAAGAATGCATCCTTTATAGCACTCTCTATAGACTGTTCATAGGTTGATAAATTAAAAGTCAGCATCTTCCATTCATATGTAGTCACACTCATAAGGGCCTCCAATTTTCGGTTAAAGCAATTAATGGCACCTTCATTCGACGATATACAAGACGTTTGACAGTCAACTACTAAACCTACCAGGGCCCCCACTTCCACATTCTCCAATTTGAGATCAAACTCTGCAAACATCATATGATGATTGCTTCAATTCCAATATTCTTTGTACATGCATATAGAAACATATTCAGACACTGCTCGAATAGGAATTGATCAGTAAAAAAACTTTCAAAAATAGACTCATTATACCCCCTTTGCCATATTGATTGTTGTGCTATGTCCACAGGAATTACACCATTTAGCATTTGCAGCCTCAAAGAAGACAGGCAAGAGGTCCATTTCATACCATCAGAGCCCGTACATGTCCCACATTCAAATGGGTACATGAAGTACAAATCTTCTGGGTCGTTAGCCACAACATGACATAATGAGTTGAAATCCCCAGCAATCGTACAGATTCGTTATCATTCCTATACAGCCATTCATTGATACATTTAGGTGAGTGACTCCAAGAGTGTCTCCAGATTACACATACCAATGTGCCAGTAAATATTAATTAACAGGAGATGTTTAAAGGAGTGTTTCTTTCTCAGTAGGGCTTCAACTAGTAAAGCCCCCAGCAAATGTGTTATCACAGTATTAATTGTATTCCCGCTTCTAGATTTTGTAGCCACCAACAACCCGCCAAAACGGCATCCCCCATCACTCTTACAGACACGTTGAGCTAAAACAGAAAACCCATCTAACTCAGGACACTCAACGAGCCAAGTCTATTATCTCTTGTGATCTTACTATTCGTGCCACTTCTGGGTTCGTACACAAATGTGTGTTCCCACATCTATTCCAAGAGATCACCCTTAGTTGGTCTGATACATCTGTGGGTTCAAAATAGATACATTTCCCAAGCCACGAAGAGCAGCCGCCACCCAAAACCAGTCACCCTGATCATAATTCAAGGTGTTGTTCCTCTACGATAATGATATTTTTCTGCCCCCCCCATTTCCTACTGAAATAACAATATAATTCTTGCCTTGATTTTGAGGAGATGAGCCAACTCCACCCTGTACACATTTTTCCTTGCATTCTGAGATATCATACCCCAGCTGACACAGTGGTAAACAATCTCTCATTGTGTCAACTACTATTTTGGAACCAATGTCAAGTATTATGTTACTAAATCTGTTTGATTTGGGTGGATAAACTCGACTCTCGTTGAAATGTGTGTAAGGATGGGAACTTCGGCAAATCATGCTGTATAAAAATAGTTGCCCTATTCAAACAGAGATTGTTGAGTTCCCTCAAAAGACTTCCACTAAGAGCCAATTCTCCCTTAGACATTCAGAATGTGTAAAACGTAGTAAAGGTTTCTTCCCAGTGCTTCGAGACAAGGATACATCAAGCTTACTCCCTGTTCTATATGTATCAAACAATACTTTACCTCCTGTACCCTTTAGGACCCTTTAGGACACTGTAACCACTGTAAACGGGCTCACGATTGCCCCCTCCAGGATATTTCTCACCAACTCCAGCATTTCACAATGGCCAGTTAAATCTCTTTAGAATACTGTGAGCCCCTACATTAGTAGGCTCTGACGGCCCTCTTTCATAACCTGGCAACCTTGCAGATGAAGCACAATTGACATACGACTTTCCTTCCCCTGCCTTTGCATGAGGTGCCGATTACGAATCTAATGGGGCACCCCTTTCATTCCCTCTCTAAATGTCAGAGAATATTAATCTTTCTTTGCGCATATTTGCTTTGTTTTGGGGTATTACGAAGGGGCTAGGCCGACTCTGTTTGTGCAGCAATGCACGCTGTTTGGATATCAACAATAGTAATGGATTGAGCTGAGATATTTGGAGCAGGATCATCCAGGTCTATTTTGTTCATATCAGATTCATCCTCTATTGCTGATATTCTAGAGTTTTGCTTAGAGTTAGCTGTGGATCCACAGTTCTTTTCCAGCCTAACTGTCTTCTTTCGATTCAGTGATTCTTGAATAGTCAAGTTTTGTAAGAATTTCCTAGAGGATTTCCCTTTGGCTTTTCTCTTCTTAAAATGTTTAGCCATCTTCTGGTGTTTGACACCACCTTTGTTCCTTGGCCTTAGAAGACCCTGTTCTCCAGAGGTACCCTCTATATGGCCTACGACAGGATATACAGGAAGAAGTTGGTCTATTTCCTGCACAACAATCACTGACTTGTTCGAGAACAACTTCGTCTAGTGCTCCACATTGTGTGGCAGATTAGACAAAACTATTTTGGCCTGTAATAACCAAAGTCTGTCCCGAACTGTACCCCTCCTCAAATTGTGTACAATATTGTGCAGCAGTTGTAATATACTGTATATGAACAGATTGCATCTCCCTGTCACTTCCAGTGGCCATCTCTTCTAGCTCTAGCCTTTTATTTGTCAAGGCTTGTTTAGAATCTAAATGAATGGCATTAGCAGGAGATGCATTCAACAAAGATTCCAGTTTTATGTTTATCTCCCTGAGAATGAGGGCATGCAACCTTACCTTGTCTCTAATATTGTCATAAAGTTCCACAAATTAATTTAACACAGAATTAAGTGCGAAAATTGTCCGAGAGGTGAGCCTAATATGCTCATCAGTATCTCGAAGTGTATAGTGTAATGATTGCGCAGTCTCTCCCACTTAGCTGATCTAGTGAGTCTTCATTGTGTACAGAGGTAAGCTCAGTCAGGGCTGTGAGAGATCCGGAGCAAGACCCTCATTGAAAAGGAGACACTAAAACCTCCATGAGATTATCAAAACCCTCTTTTGTCCCTAAGAGGTTTGAGCAGAGGGTGACACGCTTTCAGCAATTACCACCATACGTTGATCATTAACATGTGTTTGGTCCTCAATCATTAGCACACAACGTGGCTTAGCTGATTTAACTGCTAAGCTGGTCACTGATCGAGGGAAAACAAATCTGTGATTTTTTTGACCCGCAATAGGAGTAATTTTCACAGGATTCCGATGTATTGGCAAATGGCTGGCTGTCGGACCATCACTTCTGTTAGGTGAGCCTAGGGACTCTCTAAGCACTATACTCTTCGAATATTCTGTAATAGTTGGTTCTCCCAGATTAAAGAAAAGTTCAGAAACCAGAGCCTCCTCCTCGATGTCAACTCCCGGAGTACAACTAGAGTTAGCATTTTGTGCCAACTCTTTCACTGTCACAATAGATGGATTATCCTCAGGGTAACAGTCATTATTGATAGTCACCAGGGAAACAGAATGACTACCAGCAGACGTGGCCTTCTCCCGGCCATGGTTGAACACATGAGCCCACAGAGTCAATAAGTAAGTGTAGATGAAATTGATGAATGCACACAGTGACTGATGTGCTTAAGTTAAACACTCCACCCCAACCTCCTTGCTGAACTGTGCAGTGCACTTCAACGCACTTCCTTGCGTGCGCTTCGCACTGTGAGGGGGATTTTGCATACTGCAGGTAAGGTTAGCCGAGCCCCGAGCTCCCAAGCCAAACCAGTACAAAGCAGAGCAAAAAGATCACTGTCAATCGCCACCAGTCAAGACTGCCAAACTTCACCGAGCACTTATGCTTCAATACTTTATCTGAGATGAACAGCTTGTAATAAATACATAGCTTTATTTTGTCCATATGAAACGTATTAAAATAATAAAAAAGGGGGGAAAAAAACGATTCATTAGGAAATTGTAAAGTAAGAAAACAAGACATGAGCAAAGATACTAAAAATGAAGTCAATTCCGATAGAAAAAAAAAAAAACCTTGAACTGTGGATTTTAAACACACAGCCTCGTGTTAAAAAGAGTGATCATTACATAAAGGGGTCTGAATACATTTGCTCTTTCGTGCAATATCCTCCTCTCGGTGCAATTTTTCTCATTTGTACTACGAAGTGCAAGGACGTTTCAAAACAGGTGCAATTGTGTGACATGCAACCTTCAAGGGTCTATCTCGAGGCAGCCCGATTCTCCCCACACCGTCAGATAATCGGAAGGGCACCTGCCTGCATATACCCTGTTAAGGACAATAGTAAGAATTGCCAAGCAGAGGAAAGGAGGAGTGAGCCGTAGTGCTGCTCTATGGCTCAACAACAGCGCATGCTCCACCGTAGTGTTGCTGGTGCTGCGAAACGCAGGTCTGTGAGCCTGCAGCTTTGACCATGTCATGAACTGTGGGAGATTTTGTAGGAGCAATGGCGCAACCAGGTTTCTGCAATCGCCTGTTCGAGTGCTTGCATTATCTGTAGACTGGCGTTGAGCGTAGACTCTTCCCGGAGGTTGCGTCAATTCCTCCAATGGTTTTGAGGGTGCTATTCTGCCATCACCGTCATGATGTTTGTATTGCTATGTAATGCGGCATGGGGTAGCGTCACAGCAACATTAGTATGAGGATAGTAGAAAAGACTGGCGCACTGCAGTGGACAGAGCCTGCAGTGGTTGCTGTGCAACAGGTAGCAATGTGGCACGTGATACTAGTGAGCCGGCCAGTCTGGACCCGAGCAACTACTCCTGGTGGTAATGTTTTGAAAACCGTGTGGGCTAATTTGATCATCTGTGGGACCACTTGGTGGTTTGACTCACCTGTTTTAATTATGTTTACTTACCTTATGGCAGCAGGAACTTTGGCTGATGGGACAATCTTTCACTGAGTGAATTTGTCTGTGCACCAGTGGACATGTATGTGATTGCTGCCTTTTGCTTAAATATGTATGGCTTCCTACTTTCTATCTTGCATACAGATCTCTTTCATTTCTCCCTTTTAGTCTAGATGTATTGTTATAAAATGTGCTTGATTTTCATCGTGGACAGTATCATTGGATCATCTTTACCTTTTAATGTTGCTCGTGGTTTTCTTTTTGTATCTTCTCTTTTGTCTGTACTCTACTCAGTTGTTTAACTTGTCATCATATCTACTGTTGTACAATCTTGTTTGTGGAAAGGCGTGGTGTGTTGGATGTTGCACAGGTGGTTTTTCAACACAGAAGTAGCACCAAATTGGCGGTGGCAGTTATTCGAGATGTTAGATGTGTGGTCTAAAGGGGAAGTATGGGAGTTTGATTTTATTGTACCTCTCTGATGCCTTCAGTATGGTCGACCATTCTATTCTATCTCGCCTTTATGAATTTGGTATTAATAAAGCGCTGGTCCGGCTGGCTTAATTGCTTGCAGGTTGAGTCCGCCCAGTTGAGCTGCCGCCATTTGAATCAGGGGTTAAACCTAGCACTTGCAGAATTCTTCAATGTTCAGCTATAAGCCCCCCTTTTGTTTGATTTATGCATGCAACCTTTAGTGGATTTAATTAGGTCTTTTGGAGCCAGGTTCTATATTTGCACTGAGGACACACCAGTGATTATCTGACTAGGTGAGCCAGAGGCTGTTCAAGCTAACTGTTTAAACTGGTCATCTTATGGATGAACTCGAACTGTCTACATTTTAATATTAAAACAACTGAGATGTTGCTATGCTCCATCCCCTCTCATAATCCCTCAGCAGAAAATCTGGAAGAATCGTCAGTGTCAGACTCTTGGCTGACTACGTTCTGGCCCGCAACGTTAGATGCCTGGCAAGCTCCTGCGCCATTGGTCAGAAACTTGTGACTATAGTTGAACCCTTGTCTTTCTATGGAACATCAGGTTTTTATTGTATCTAAATCATGCTTTTTCCATCTAAACTCCTTAAAGAGATTATTAGATTGCTTTACATTTCATGAAAAAGTTGCATTTTTTAAGGCCTTTGTGTCCAGTACAGCAGACTTTTGTAATGCAATGTATGTCAACCTGTCTAAAGTGACCCTTCAAATATTGCAACATGTCCAGAAAGCAGCAGCTAGGCTTCTATTAAATTTGTGTCAGACAGCTCACATCTCTTCAGCATTTCTTTTATTGCATTGGCTTCCAGCGGAACAACATATAATGTCTAAGGCTCTATTCAAAACATAACCTTTCAGAGTTCTCCCTTCAGCATCTGCTGGACTTCCCTCTCTTCTAAGGTTCATATATCTAAGGTAGGGTTCAAGCAGTCAAGCTCTGGAATTCTCTGCCAATTTCTCTTTCTTTCACAGCTAAGCACCTGTTTTTGAGATGTAGACTAAATAACATTTTGTTTCCTCACTAATGTTTGCTTACTTTGCTGATTTGAGGCGGGGTTCTTGGAGCTTATTATTCAGTGCTGTTAGGCCTCACCGAGGTGGATATTGTGCTTCCTATTGTCCCAATTAGTTAATTGCAGCCCGTTCAACATAGCAACATAAAGTGCTAGAGAAGAAAAATAAATACAAATACATGTTATTGTGCACTTTATAGTTCTAAAGGTTAAAATGCATCTCGCAATTTACACTTGTGGGATGCATTTACCATAGATTCATGGCTGGCTTACCTCAAACCAAGAGGAACAGATAACCTTTTGCTAGTCCCTGGAGCTAAAGATGAATACCATTTAGTATTTGCACTCCAGGAAGTAGGTGACGCCATAGCATCCCAGTGCAGGGGGAAGGCCCCTGGACCTGACAAAATACTGGTGGATGTCTACAAGCTGGAACAAAGGTTACGAGTCTCCTATCTTCAGATTGTGTGCAACCTTTTTTTTCAGTTCCCTGAATCTGGACCCAGGCTGAGATTTCCCCATTTACAAAAAGGGGGGTAGGGATGACCCAGGAAATGATCACCCCATCTCCTTGCTTGACGCCTCAGGCAATGTTTTTGGTAAACTAGTCCTTAATAGATTAGAGCAATGGGTAGAAGACTCCAGCTGGGTTAGCTACCTCAAAGCATTTTTCAGTTGAGGCGTCAGCACCATGAAACAGGCCTTTAGATTCGGCACTCTAATAGAGAAGTACTTTGGCCTGGGTTCTGGCATCTTGTGTCTACTCTTTGGAGACCTTAACAGGGATGTCATTTCACCAAAAGGCCTGGGGTAGCGGAAGTGACCTCATACGACCCTTGACCTCTGATGAAATCACAGGAAGTGATGTAATTTGACCACACCCCAAAATGACATCACAGGAATGAAGAGAAAACAACTTTTCACCCTTTGACAAAAAAGGAAGTGGCATCACATAGCATTGTTCTAAGTACACAACGATAAATATGTTTACACTGTCACTGTGATGTGATATACATTTCATACAAGAATGAATCACCATATAGGTCATTAATATCAGTGCGTATAGGCCCATATTACCAAATCACTGTGAATGCAAGCAGACATCCATGGCCAAATGATAATGATGTGTTATTATATAGCATTTACGGTTAAGCGCTTTACATAGCACAAATATACATACAATATAACCCAATCTGTGTTGGTAAGCATTTTAGGACCTCTGATGGATGAAATGCTAAGCCTTGCCGGGATTCTAACCTGCAACCTGCAAATCACACACACATATCACAGCAGCAAGCGTTTAACCCATTGAGCCATTTTACCAGCTATAGCTTTCTTACCGTCTATAGTAAAATGAGCACAATTACATGTCGGAAGTCAGAAAGCAAATTACACTCTAAAGTGGATACCAATAAGCTGGTAACTGAGATTTAACAGCAGGCCAGGTCATCTGAAGGTCTGGTGCAAAGTTGGCCACATGTCAACCTTGCGTGGATCTACTTTTCAGGCTTCAGAGGTTGGCAAAATACGTACCATTGGGAGGGTTCATAACTGCGTATTAAAGAATTTAGAGTAGCGCATGGAAAGCAGTGCACTCACACAGCATCTCGTACTCAGGGCACTCGTCACCTCATACATGCAGACAAACATCCTAAGCAGCATGCCATGGAGATAGGAAAGATAGATACATTACATCAAAAAATTAATTGTGGCACAATGAAATCAAGGGCCACTTGATGTGCTATGGTCACACATTTATACACTGTACAGAAGATTTTAGGCACAAGGATTTTGTCACGTGACAGAGGACACCAAGATGAAATGCCTTGTGATGATCGTAACAGTGACAATGGCAGAAAAAAACATGCTATAACAGCAACATGCGAAAAGCAAAATGTTTGTGGCCTCATTGTTAATTTGAGGTGTTTAAGAACAGACTAAATCCAACTAAATCAGTGACTCACCCCTTGAAGTGTGCCTAAGATAAACCTTTAATGAGTCTAGCAATTATTGTATAGAATTCCAGAAAGACTATGGGCCTCATTACACGGATGGCGCTAAGGGATTACCGGCACCGGTAAGGGCACCGGTGCCGGTAATCCCTTAGCGCCATACTAAGAGGTCCCCCAGCGGGTCCCGTCCTTAACGTGTGGCCAGAGCACACGTTAAGGAAGGGACCCGCTGAGGGACTTCAGGGCAAATAACGGTACCGCTAGTAGCAGTACCGTTATTTGCTCCTTCCCTATTCCCATTGAGCCCTATGGGGGCTCAAATGGGAATGGGGAAGGGCCTTGGTGAATGGGGAATTACCTCCCAGTCAATCTTGGAATGGGGCGGTAATTCCCCATTCACCAAGGCGGAATCAGTAAAATACCGGCGGCAACCATGGCGCTAATAGCGCCATGGTTACTGCCGTCCGTGTAATGAGGCCCTATGTGTTATTCCTATTCTTTCTTATTTAGGGTCATTGCTCAAAGTGTTACACTTATGAAACCATCTGTTTTTTTTAGTTTTTTTTTTTAAGAGGCCTGAACAAGAAAGCCATCCACTCCAGAAACAAAGAGCCACATGGCGCTGGCCACAGCCCAGGAACTTCCATTAAAAAAAGAAAAAAGAAAATGTTTTTTTCTAAGGGTAGCAAGGAAGACCACAGGGGTAGCAAAGGAGACATCAGGGGTCACAGTTGCGACCCCTGGCAACCCTCAAATGACATCCCTGCAGTCAACAGCATTACTCGTTCTGAGCTGTGGAAGTCATATTGAAATAAGAATATCCCTAGCTCCCTGCTCAGTGCCATCTCGTTGTTGTACACCGGAAATACTGCTACCATTAGATGTGGGAGCAGTGTGGAGTGTACCAGGCAGTTTTTGGTACAGAAGGGGGTAAGACTGGTCTGTGTGCCTGCCCCCACTCTCTTCTCTATCTATTGTAATGACATTTTCAGCTACTTAGCAATGGATCTTGCTGATTCACCTGGTCTAGGAGGGAAACAAAATACAAATCATGATGTTTGCCGAGGATGCCGTCATTGCCTCCTGCACCCATAGTGGTCTAGACTAGTTGGAAAGCTTGTCAAGCTTTGCGATGAGACGAGCCCAGTGGTGAACACCAGCAAAATAAAATTCATGCGCAGTGGAAAGAGGATGAAGCAACACCCAGCATGATCATACAAATTAGAGGCTGTGTGGTAGATGAAGTCACGCCATTTGACTATCTGGGCTTCAGACTGTCCAAAAATGGTAAATGGGGCAAACACATTGAGAAACCAAATGTATCATTTTCCCGCAGATGTTCAGCAATCCTGAACTTCACTGAGAAGTTTGGTAATAATGTGGTCAATCCTGCCCTGGAAATCTATAGCGCTCAGTCTGGTGGGGCAGAAATGAATGGTGCAGAAATGTGGAGCCCTGGTAGACTCACTTGAATAGAAATACAGATAACATATTCCTTAAGAAGTTGTCATGCTCGTCAAATTTTCGCCTAAACTATCTGTGTACATTGAACTAGGATGACCCATATCGGCAAACTAATAACCCTCAAACCACTGCTATATTGCGTCAAGCTCTGGTCCAATCACGTGCTTGGGAGCTATCGTGAAGCTCACGCAGACCTGATGAGTTGCAAAGGTGCCAATAGTCGTCCATGGCTAGTCTACATTAGGTCTAGATTGTTTCAATCGAATCTGGGGCACATTTGGTCTGGCTCGAGGCTTATCCAAAGGAATAGTATCAGCATAAAGATGACTTTAGAGAATGGGTGTGCCGAATGAGGCCAATGATCTGTTTATCCCTGTCAGCTGGATAGATTTACCTGGCAAACAAAACCACATTGGATCATGAGAGCTATCTGATGGATTTTAAATCTCTATGTGCGCCCTCCCTATTCATGAAACTACAATTTAAAATTCTCCCACTTGCGCCCCTCATGGGCCTCTGTTATAAAACGGAAAATGTCTGCTGTCCTTTTTCCGAAGGAACTACAGAACATTTTCTAATTATCTGCCCAGAGTATTCCAAAAATCTCTCAGGCAATTTGAGATCTTGTCTTAAGAAACATGCAGTATGAACGTTGGTCAGTGCTGAGACGCCGCGCAGGAGTTCTCTCCTGCCTGACGTGGAGTTTGCTGTATCCAACTGCTTAGTAAAGCCTAGAGAAGGCGGAAAACCAAACCAAACATTTATTTCTTGATCAATGATTTATTTTCAAAGATTTTAAGCACTTTCCTTTATCATAATTGTTAAGGTAAATGGGCTCATAGGTTTGTGGTTTGTGTCATTGTTGTATATACAAAAGACTTTTTATGAATGTAAATGTGCTTTTCCTTTGATTTTATGGTTTCATAGTCAAGTCCAAGATTCCAATATAATCGCCATGCTTTTAGCAGGTGCTAAAATCGGAATACAATGGATTTATGCAAGCATGAAAATGAGACACTTGTGTTAGGGCATTTGTGTTTTTTTCAGGAGGTAATAGTGGGCAGACAGATGTGGAATTTGAGTTCCAGGCATAAGCTCCACCTGGAAAATAAATGCTGAAAACACCATAGACCATGGCATTAAAACAAGCGCGAACACATGTAGACGTGTAGACCTGCTTTTATAACTACCTTTTACACGAAGTGAGACCCCCATAACAAAATGACCTCTCTCTTCACAATTGCGATTACACAGACACAATGGAAGGGGAGGCGTGTACTTGGAATGGTGGATGATACTTGTTCATACACGAGAAACGCTTTACTGCCAGAGCTTCCAAACACACAGGGGCTCATTACAACCCGGGCGGTAAGTATAAAACGATGCCGGTAAAGGATTACCGGCATCGCTTACCGCTCCGCACGATTAGGACACACAAACCCGCTATTAGCAGCACTGTAATTAACGGTGCTGCTAATAGCGACATGAGCGTGGGCACGCGTCCCATCATAGCGGCAATACCGGCATGGCGCAAACAGGGGAACACCACAAGTCAGGCGGACATGCAAATAACACCCTAGTGAAGGCTGAAAAGCACCTTACCGGCATGGTGCAAATAACGGCATCGCGGACCACCCATTAACGGCCATGTGCAGTGTTCCCAACTGCCACAGGTGCACACAATCAGCACAGGTGGAGACAATACAGACTGGGCCAGCAAAGAAGGAGCACACCCCACCCCTTCCCACACCCAGTCACACACCAAAATGGATCCAATACTACTAGCAATGCTGGGGCTGGAGGACATGATTGCACTGGAACTGCTGCAACAACAACAACAACAACTACAACAACAGGCAGCACAGAGGAGATGCAGGAGGAGAAGGATGGTGAGGCAGGCCCAGCATGCCCCACCTGTGCAGCCTGTGGCACCATGCAGGCAGCCCCCAATCCCTCGCATCAGAGCCAGTCCATTCAACCTAACCCCTGAGCAGATCCACACCCTGTACCGTCTGGACCGGGACACCATCACCACCATTGTCGACATGATACATGACGACATCGTCAGCCTGATTGAAACACGCACCGCCATCCCACCCCTACTAAAGGTAGTGTCTGTGCTCCACTTCCTGCCACAGGCACCTACCAGCACACAGTGGGGCACATGCATGGCATATCTCAACCATTATTCTCACGTACGCTGAACCAAGTGCTTGATGCCTTCCTGAAGCACACAGGCGACCACATTTACTTACCACGTACTGCCCAGGAGATTTCAAACACCAAAGTTGGTTTCCATTCACTGGCCGGCATCCCTGGTTGCATTGGCTCCATCGACTGCACCCATGTGGAATTGGTGGTCCCACATGCCATGGAGGTAGCGTACCGCAACCGTAAGATATACCACTCATTCAACGTGTAAATGGTATGTGACTCAAACAAGATCACACATTGTTGTGCCAGATACCCCGGATCAACCCATGATTCAATGGTCCTGCGAAACTCCACAATACCACGCTACATGGAGCGACATGCAGGGCACAGATCCTGGCTTTTTGGTGAGTTGCCTGTAAGGTTTATGGAAATGCGATGTGGGTAGGTGATTTGGGGAGAGATGCATACTTCACCTGGCGGAGTTGGGGGGGGGGGAGATGCACAATTCACCTGGCTGAGTTGGGGGGGGAGAGATGCATAATTCACCTGGCTGAGTTGGGGGGGAGAGATGCATACTTCACCTGGATGAGTTGGGGGGGGGGGAAGAGATGCATACTTCACCTGGCTGAATGGGGGGGGGAGATGCATACTTCACCTGGCTGAGTTGGGGGGGAGAGATGCATACTTCACCTGGCTGAGTTGGGGGGGGTGCATACTTCACCTGGCTGAGAGTTGGGGGGGGGAGAGATGCATACTTCACCTGGCTGAGTTGGGGGGGGGAGATGCATGCTTCACCTGGCTGAGTTGGGGGGGGGGAGAGAGATGCATATTTCACCTGGCTGCGAGTGCCGGAGAGAATGGACCATGCTCATACCCCAAAGCAGCCCAGACTGGACCTGACACATGACCACATAATGCAAGATGTAAGCAGCCCTACCATGTGAATGATGCAGTGTCACAGCCATTCCATAGCCATCTACATGTGCATTGTACCTAATCAGACCGTATCCCCCTCAACAAAATGCAGCTACAAGCACCAAATACCATCATCAACTGAAAGGACAGTCCCCCATTACTGTGTACAAAGGAGTCACATGAGGGTCAAATACATTAATACACCACTACACTGGCACAGAGGTCCAACAGAATTGCTTGTCACCATTTGTTGTGCATAGTGAGAGCATCATGAGGCTGACATGGATGAAAGCATACAAATTACCGGACATCAGCCAGATCATGGAAACAACCGCCATGGACTAACACAGTGCATGAGCACTCACAAGGAACTGGACACTCCTGCGCCCACTAGTTGATGGCACGCACACCAGTCCATAAGAGGAATACACACATAGCAGTCACATCGTGTGTCTCCATTCATGAATGGGAATGTGGTTGCAATCAGGAAATAAATGCATGCTATGGTGTCATTGATCGAGGTCCCATATGATGTGATGATTTACACATATACATTGTTGCCCACATGCAGGTGATGCAGGCTATCCCTTGAAGAGGTGGCTCCTTACCCCAGTCCGGAACCCACACAAAAGGCACGAGGAGGACTACAATTGTGCACATACACGCACCCGTGTGGTGATTGAGCAGACATTTGGCCTCTTGAAGGCATGGTTTCGCTGCCTCAGCAGGTCTGGTGGGGCACTCCTGTACCGTCATGAGAAGGTGGCCAAGATCATCATGGCATGTGTCATGCTACACAATATGTGCATCAGACGGAATGTGCCCCTGCCCCCTGACGCTGAACTGCAACCACCTGACGATGAGGATGAGGAGGGTGGAGATGGGGCAGCACCTCAGGGAGGCAGCGATGCACAAGAGGGACGTGACATGCGTCAGACTCTGATCAACCAATGTTTCTAGCACACATGGATGGGGAGTGTGACATGGAGGTGGCACTCGGGGCACTGGGTGTGTCAGGGACATGGACACTGTAGACTGTTCACCAATAAATCACACGTACGCAATAAGCAATGTCCACACATGTGAATCATGAGTCACCAAAATGTGTATTAAAGAATTATGAAAAAGTGAACAAGCCCTCCACCCCACACGCCCTCTCCCCCCTCCCTCCCTCAACTCCCCCACACACCTTCTCCCCCCTCCCACCTCAACACCCCACACACCCTCTCCCCCCTCCCCCCTCAACTCCCCCACACACCCTCTCCCCCCTCCCCCGTCAACTCCCCCACACACCCTCTCCCCCTCCCCCCTCAACTCCCCCACACACTCTCTCCCCCTCCCCCCTTGACTTCCCAACACATGGTGTGCAGTAGTGCGCACCAGTAGTCCACATGGCACTAGTGTGTATGCCTGTGCCTACTGCCCTCCCCCTCTTCCAGCACCAGGTGCCCCCCTTTCTGATCTGCGCAGGTTCCTGCCAGAGTGACGCACAGGGCTGGTCCAAGTAGAGCTGGCAGTTGATGATGGTCCTGATTGTCCAGGCAACTGTGGTGGATGCATGTCCCGCATTGCTGCCACCATTTCTGAGAGGACATGGCGCACTGCTGCAAGTTCTGCACAAATGTCCTTTGAGGTGGACTCGATGGCTGTTTTTATCGATGCAGCACTGTCCCTGATGACATCCCGTGCACGGGTACATTCGGTAATATGCTGCATCAGCAGCCCTGTGAGTTCCTCCTGGCGCCTCTGTATAGCCAGGATCCCCTCTTGGGTGGTTGCCACTGGGGCGGAAGTGTGAGGCATTTCAACCATGATATGGTCATCAGGCACAGTTGGTGTGGAGCTGAAACTTGCTGGCCATGAATCTGCAGGTGACAGCCCGTGCATGCTGCCGTCCACCACGCTGCATGGGGATAGGTGTGGTGAGTGGAGGGGGCCTGTGGCGGGTGTTGGGCCATGCAGCTGTACGTTGCCCTCGTCGTAAGATATGGCTGCTGTGGCAGCCGTCTCACTGACTGTGCTGCTGCCAGCCGATGGTGTGCCCTCTGCCAATGCCTCCTGGGTGATGGTGGCAGGTGTGGGTGTTGTTGTTGGGGCCGTGGAGCACATTGGTGCTGTGGCCTCTGTGTTTTTCTTGTCCTTCCGAGGTGGTCTAGGTAGGCCTCTTCCCCTTGAGGTTGAGGGGCGGTGTTCACCCTCCTCAGCCCTGGCCTTCTTCTGTGGTGTGGCACTGGTGTCCTCATCACCGCTGTCAGAATGTGTGCCTGTGGGGGACCAAAGGAGGGTTAGTGATGGGTCTACGGGCAACGGGCATGCATTGGGGTGGCTGCATTGATATGGAATGGTAGATGATTAACATTGGGAAGAGTGACATAGAGGTTGTCTCACTCCTGGGTGGGTGATGCATGGAGGCATCTGGGTTGCAACACAAATGGGGTGCATCATGCATGTGGACAAGGTGATGCTCTGCACTGCCTGTAGGCAGTCTGTGCTTATGTGTCTGGCATTGTTTAATTAGAGACCTACCTGCATCGGCTGATGACAGGGCTCCTCGCTCCATGTCCCCGACTCCCTCTATTGCCTCGGTGCCTATGGTGGTGGCACATATCTCCTCCAATGGTTGGAGTTTTTATGGGCGGCTCCACACCTCCACCTGTCGCCATCCCAAGGTTTCGGTTGGCAGCGAGTATACTTTGCACACGTAGACGTAGGTCATCCCAGTGCTTACGGCATTGTTTGGGTGTGCAGGGTGTGGTGCCGACGGCACTGACTCTCTGGGCGACCTCTGCCCAAATCTGCTTTTTATGCTGCAGTGCTGGACGGGACATGTCATTTGCGAACACCACATCTGCATGTTCCTGCAATGTCTCTGCTAACATGGTGAGCTCCTCTCTGGAGAAGCGCTCCTGGCGCAGCCGATCTCCCGTTTTTTTCACTGCTTTTGGCATCCTAAATTGCAACAGGTAGTGGTGGAGGTGTGTTGGAGTTCTGGGGGTCAGATGGCTCCTGGTTTTGGTAGATGGCAATGGATTGTGTTTTTAAAGATGGCCGCCATGCTCTTTCCCATTCCTGTGTGATGACGCTACTTCCGGTTCCACGTATTTACGGTCTCCGCTAATAGCAGTTACCGCTATTTGAGGTGACCGCTAATGCCGATGGCTTGGATGTCGGAGGAGCTATTTCCACTACAGACGATGACGGAAAGGGGGATTTTTCGGGCTTTTGCGGCATGGTGGTGAGTTCCTTACCGGCATGGTGCAAAGCTCGTGCCCGCGAACTCGTAATGGGCCGCTTTTAGCGGTCTATTGCCAGCACGGACATGGTAATTGCGCCATGCCGGTAATGACCGATACTTAGCGCCCGGGTCGTAATGAGGCCCGCGGTCTTTGAATCGTATCAATGGGTGTTTCCTGTAGCAAGGAGGGCTTGCACGCAGGTCTTCTGGTTGACAGATGGAACCTGTCTGCAGTAGAAGGGCCTTGATGAAACCTGCAGCCCGAAGACGAACAATATTAATGTGCAAGGCCGTATATGGTGGCACAGCATGGAAGCAAGGATTCTTAAAAGACAACCTGCTTGCCACAACCATCCGGGGCTGCCCTGTAACAGGACGTTCAGACACCCATATGTCATTCACAGACACCTTGTGCAACCACACAACAAATATGTTGCACAATGGCATAAGTGTATCAACAGAGGTAGTTGTGTATGCCGTTTTGGCTTTTTAAGAATTGCCCCTGAGACCATCACTGGGTCTAGGCGCCCTCTTATGCATACCTGCATGTAGGACATTATTGTGTGTGAATCGGGGGTATTATTTACTAATAAATGTCCACATAGTATTAGGCTAGTGCTTTCCAATCCTGGTTTTTGATAATGGTCATTTCATTAGATGCGTATTCTAAAGGCAGTGTTGAAATAGCACGCATCTTTTTCACACCCGACCATGAAGCGATTCCGAGGCACGCGGCTCGTATTCCATGTCCCCCAGAGTAGATAAAGATGCTGAGGACAGGCATAAAGGTGCTATGGCGGGCAGTGTGTTCCCTATAGGCACTGTACATTGCAAAAGGGAGGCACATAGGCAATGTCACCTACTATTTAAACTCCCATTTTGCACTTTGTAGTGTTAGTGGCAAGGATATAATGGAGAAAACAACGCATTCCTTTATCAAAACTAATAATTTGTTTTAATAATAAATTGTTTTTCATATAGCGCTTTGATCGCAAGCCTTTACATAGGACTTATTTACATACATTACTATTATTACCCAATCGAAAATCGGTGCTCATTCGTCGACATTGGAAGGATGAAAGGCTAAAATGGCCTCCTATTTGAACCTGCGATTTACAGATGATCACAGCAACACTTATTTAACCAGCTGAGCTATCTTAACTTCTGTAATGCGTTCCTATGTGTAAAAAGCAAAGGTTCAACTTGTATGCATGTTTTTTTTATTCTTCTCCATGTTTGTATTGTGGAGCTTTGGCACGGAATGAAATTGCCCTTTGTGCCACCCCCACTCACTCTTCATAGAAGCATGATATTTCATGCTGATTGAAATGCATTGCTTTCCTACGGAATCTGTCTGCTTTTTACTCCACTGTAAATGCGGCCTGCTGTGTGCTAACTGTTATTGTGCAAAAGAAGGCGTTACGTTGATTCCACCTCTTTTAGCTCCTTCTATTTGCACTCTGTAGTGGCCATGAGACAAAATGCAGCGACGAGGTTCTTTTTGCGCATAACTGCAAATGCATCAGGTTCCCTGAATGACATTTCACGCAGGGGTCGAACATGGGTTTCATTGAATGCACAAGAGTAGCACAGTAGAAAGCACAGTCCCAAAAAAGAAGAAGCCCTATCGAGAATCATGCTCTGACCCCAGCACGCTCTCATTTGATTTAAAAATCTGGGGCAATAAAAGATTAATGTTTAGAGCATTAATTATGCATTGCAAGTTTACTGCTGTAAGATCTTAGAATTTCAAGTAAAAATGCAGAGACTACCAACTCATTCCTCTATGACGTGTCTGAGCAGTTGTATGAAATAAAAAACATTGTTTACATGCGATGTGATCAATCAGTAGCCTGGTTGGTGCTTTATTTGTGACTACTTTGAGTTGGGCAGCAAAGCAATGATCGCAAAATACCTTCTTTTAGTAGTTACAGAAATATATTAACACATGACGAATCAAACTTCAAAGCAAATCATTGTAATTGTCCAATGCATGGCTTCAGGGTTAAGTATTTAGAATCACAAATAGTCTGCCTCGGGATTTCGCTCTACAAAGGAAACTTAAAATATATAATGTAAATTGTTAAGGAAACTTACAATATGTTATCTTTTGCAAAAGGCAGACTTTGCCTGAAACGCGTTTTATATTCAATTTCATTGACAAATTCATCTCTAATACCAGAGGATATCACGTTTCATACTAGGAAACCAAATTTAACAAGCATTGACATGGCCAATGGTTGAAGTTGTTTTATGGTGACAATGTTGTATTCATGGACACAGAAACACTTTGGCAACCAGGGAACATGGCGAGTGGAAAGCAGACAGAACGGAGTGTATTTGGGGAGGATTAAAGAATGTGAGGATTGATACATGAATATGATGCAAATTAGCACTAAGATTAGAGGTGTGCATACAAGGGGCCCCTGCATGCTTGCAATTGGCTGAGTGCAGGGCCATTTGCACTGCACATCAGCAGGCTTTACATGTTTTCCGGATATGCATGTATTTTGCACAGACACTAGTGCAAGGGCAGGGCGATGTTGGTAATGCACACATGTTGGTCAGGGAAGTCCTTCAGCCCTAGTAAGTGTTCTTTGCGTGTGAAAGAAAACTATTCCCTGCATGTGTGATGAGCAATGATGTCAAATCTGTTTCGTAATCTTTAAAGTATGCATGTTCAAGCTACTAATTTCGCTAACGTTGTGCAGGATTTTTACATCATTTCATTTTAGCTGTAATTACAGCATATAGTTTGTGCAGAACTTTTGGTGAGGTGTAGGTAGGACCATGCAGTTATGGTGACAGGGGCATCAGGTAGGCGGATGACCTTGGTGAGTTTTTTTGAAACTGTGCAGTCAGAAAAGGGCTGTGCAATGTAGGGGTGTACTGAATTTCCGCTTGGAGTAAGTATTTGGCCGATATTCCACCTGACAAATAACTATTCGGCGCTGGACGAACAATGTCTTGCTTTTTGGCTCCATACAAATATTTTGCCTTCTTATTGCAATATAACTACTTAGGCAAATATAAAGTGCAGACTGCAAATAGGAATTATGTTTAATTTTGCCTGAAAGCATTCCTGATGAAATATAAGAACAAGGTGCAAATGTGTGTGTACTGGAAAGAAGGAGTGTTGAGGCTGAGAGGGGAAGTGGGAATTAATTTATTATATTTTATATGAATTTTTTTTCAGCGCTGGCCCAGTGTTTCTCAGAGCGCCTTGAAGGTTCAAAGGTTCAAAAGGTGCGAGGTGAACCAGAACTGACAAAATGTTTTCAGGAAAGTATAGGAAGATTAAGATACTCCACAAGTGGCAGGTGTGGAGATGGATGGGCTGGATCACGTGTGGGCAAACAGGCATGTTTTGATGCACTTTTGGAAAGTGGTGATAGAGGGTGCAGTGCTGATGTGAAATGGTAGGTTGTTCCATGCTCTGGGTGCCTGTACGTGTGTACTGCATGACCAAACCTTTTGTATATTCCTGTGTGACCTGAAAGATAGGTTTCAAATTCACTTTCCAACAAAGCTACCTCGCAACTCGCAAAATGTTGCAATGTGTGTGATGTCGAGCAGTTGTTTTTTTTGTTAATCTAATATTTTCTGGCTCGTGTGCCTTTAAATAAGGATGAACTGTTGATTGCAACAAAGAGAAATACATTAAGCACATATTTAAGACAAGAAATAATGACTTCACCATGCCTGATGCGCATGTCCCTAGTAGTTGGGACATGCACATGAGGCCATGCAGGACCTCTAGAGGTCTGCTAGTTAGGGAGTATCCGATACTCCCTAAGTAGGAGACCTCTACATTGTTGCAGCACAACCCTAACAAGGTCGGTATTTAATACTCGCAACAGTGATGAAGTCAAATCTAGGAATCCAACTAAAAAGAAAGTGAATTGTAGATCGGATTATGAGGACACTGTTCCCACTCATTGCCGATCTATATGCAAAAGCCCCTTCTTTTTTGTTTATTCATTCATTCATTTATTCCAGTGCACACAACACCCAGGCATCTAGGCGCTAGTTACAGAAAGTGCATAGTATTCATTTGCAAAGTGCAAGAACACACATATTGGTTACTGATTACATATGAGTGTGTGTGCAAACCTGGGAAAGCCTCACCTCACGGTACAGGGGGCTACATCAGCCATGCAGACAGTCAGGTGTGACAAAGTAGGTGTGAATGAATGCAAACTAGCAAATCCTCACCTGATGGTATGCGGGGCTACACCAGGCATGCAGACAGTTACATTAGACAAAGTAGGTATGAGTGAATGCAAAATGGCAAAGCCGCACCTCATGGTAGGGTGGGCTACATCAGGCATGCAGACAGACAGGTGAGACAAAGTAGGTATGAGTGAATGCAAAACGGCAAAGCCTCACCTCATGGTAGGGTGGGCTACATCAGGCATGCAGATGGACAGGTGAGACACCCGAATAGTGGGAGTGCACTCGCCTGGGCTTTTTTGATATTTGTTTAAAGAAATGGAATGATGGGAGATCAACCTCGGAAAATGTGTGGGGCTAATCTGCACACATTTTCCTATGCTCACTGCAAAACAAACACATAGTCACATATACTTTGGGAGGACACAGTCCTCCTGCCATGTTCAATTGGAATGTGACAGCCAGGAGACATGAAATCAGCAAGCGGAAGAGGGCAACACCTTCCTACTGCCATGGTCATCCTAATTAAATAGCAATGGCTCCATGGATCTGCCCACTGGTCACAGGACTGACAAAGGGGATAGGAAACCCAACAACCTTTTGATATGCATCTGTGTCAACCTGAAGTCAGCTCCTACTTGTTAGTATGAAGGGTAGTGAATGTCATGCCTTGGACAACTGTTTACAGTAGGCAACCCCTACAGGGGATGCCCCTTTCAGAGGAAAGAAGTATGTGATTGGATGGATCCATAAAGTCTGCTCTCACCATAACTTCAAGGGAGACCTGCACTTTGATCAGGGGCCACAGAGAGCTCAATTAAGCAGAGAGACACTTTGATCCAAAACAGACAGGAAGATGGGTGGGACTCAGCAGTGCAAGTTGTCACCCCTTTACTTTTCCTGTTGCAAAGCACTCTGGTAATGACCTCAAGCCTAACAGAAGATTATTGTTGGGGGACCCAGGATTGGTTCATTAAGGTAGGCTTAGCTTGCACTAATTCATGGGGCCAATTTGGCTTTAATAGAGGGTTTAGCTGCTATTTGGCAGATCATCTGACAACTTCGAAATAACTGATTTGGATCCTGGCTGAAGGTATAGTCTGCCTTACAGATTCTGCCAGTGAAGGAAGGCCAGTATTTCCCAAGAGGAAAGCAAGATCCCTACCCAAAACAACTCCCAGGGAACAAATGGAGATTCACACCCCAGAGGACCCATCCAGCAGCTCCAGTAGCAGTACCCAGCCAGCACACAGTGTGCCCTGTTAGGTCCTGCCAGCAAGAATCCTAGGTGGGAAGTGCCAGAGAGTCTCTGAACAAAGTACAAGGCTTTTGCCTGCAAACACTCTCCTCAGCTTTGGTCCATTCGCCTTAAAGGACGACATGAGCCCAGCGAAGAAGGTGGGAGGAGTGCACCGACAAGCATCAACCAGCATCCATTTTTACAGACATTTTAGAGGCAGTCGAGACCATCGAGCAGCAACCGACTGTACCTCTGACTGCTATCCTGCTGCAGTCGCTCAAGCCATCTGAGATGCCTCAACCAGCGTTCCAGTTGCGCCAACCAGCACAGAAACAATGATTCTTTACCCTGAGCCATTGTGTAGGCAAGCCTGCAGAAGTCTGTCCAGCCTTGCTGGCTGAACTTCCTGCTGCCTAATGCCCGCAGCTTTCTCCCATCTTGAACTCTGTCGCTGGAGCTGCACAGCATTCTGGAACCGACTCGACCCTGTCAAGCATCAAGATCATCTCAAGCACCAGGTACATTGTGGTTCTGTCCCCGCATGGTACGGGGAGGCTACATCAGGCATCAAGCTAAGCGAGTGAGATGAAAATAGGTAAAAGATGCATTTTGATCAAATACGTAGGCAGTTTGAGGCTGAATGAATGGTCAAGGTCAGTTGTTATAAGCAGGTAAAGTACAAATGCAGCACAAGGCTGAATGAAGAGTCAAAGCAGTAGATGCCGTTAGGTAGGAATGCACAATACCACTTGAGGCTGACTAGAGCGATATGGGGGTAGTTGGAATGGTGTGCACACTATGCTAGTCTATTGTGGGATCGTGAATGCGAGATTTGAACAGGAGTAGTAAGTCAACTGTAAAGGTGCTTGCATTCGCAACCTGTTGGGGCCACACTAAATACGGTAGGTGGGTGGGATATCAGCAAAGAAAGGGGACAGTGAAATAGAGAGTTTGGCCAAGCACAGGTTGGTAAAGCCTAGGCCTGCTCTTGTTCTCAGAGTAAGTTTCATGTCAGCCTCAGTAAGTGAGCTGAACAACGCTTCTTAGAGCATGGACCAATAAAGATTCACCTCCCCACCCGCGAGGTAGGGATCCACTTCGGCCGAGCCAAGAAGGGTCTAAGTGAGTGTATGAAAGGTCAGCACAGGCGAAGGCTGCCAATGGAATCGAGCCATGGGTACATAGAGAGTATCAGGGGCAAGGACCAGTCCAGGGAGAGCATAAAGTGTACATGTAATGTATGCCATAAGCACAGGAAGATCACAACTATAGGTAGGCACAGGAGGTTGGTAGCCTATACAGTGGTGCATACTTTGCAACTGGGGCGCTTTCCAGGCACAGACAGCCTCAGCCTTTCCCTGTGGCATCCCCCTGCGGAATGAGCTGGGTTCACCTGCCGGCTGTGGGGTTGCCCGGGAGGTAGGCTGTGGTTTGGCCAATCACAGGAGATGGTTGGAGACACTCCTCCGACTGGCGATGGACTGTTGGATGTAGAATATGGCGGCAGCCATCTTAAAGGTGCATCAAGCTCCGGTTCTGTAAATGGAGTAGTTCACAGTGATGCAGAGCGCAGCTCCTCGACTCTGAGATGGAAAGGTGAATAGCCTCGTCTCGTCAGCTTCCTATTTCCTCAAACTCTTCTGCCATCTTCGCCGGCTCATTTCTGAAAAAAAATCAGAAACACTGGCCAGAGCCATTATCGGCTCAAAATTAGACTATGGATGCAGTCTTCTGGTGGGTATCCCCCAGACTGAGATCCATCGCATTCAAGTAATTCAAAATGGGGCAGAGAGTGGTGAAGGGCCTTAGCAAGAGAGATAATGTCTCTGAGGCCAGAAAGAGCCTTCACTGGTTACCGGTTGGAGAAAGAATTCGATTTAGGTTTCTTCTTATCACTCAAAAATGCATTGTGGGTCAAATGCCAATATATCTGAAGGAAGCCATAATCGTGGAGGATAAGGGAAGGTCGCTTAGATCAGATAACTCAAATATACTTATTGTTCCTCGGCATAACACCAACAAAACAAAGCAGGGGTCTTTTGAAGTAGCGGCTCCTACAGCTTGGAATGCCCTTCCAACTTCAATAAGAATGTTGGTGTCAACAGAGCTTTTAAAAAAAAAGCTGAAAACATTACTTTTCGCCTAGAGCTTTGCTAGTTGCGATAACAGACAGCTCAGAGTTCTGTTGTATGTGTAGTTCTGTTCTGTGTTTGTTAGTCTGCGCCCATCAGCCTTCGGGTACCAGGTGCGCATTACAAATGCCTTAACATAACATAACATAACAACGAGGAAGAAGAGAGGCAGAATGATGGGCACAGGCACATACAGGCCCCAGCCTTTCCCTGCAGCCTTATCCTACGGAACCTTTCAACTAACTATTATGCACGCACTTTAAGAAATCCCACTCTTGAGAAAGACCAGTAACGGTCAAAACATGTGCTGGCACACGGCGCTTGCACTATTTGGGGGAATACAAGATGTAGGATATATGGAATTAAAACAATTACCAGCAATCTCAACAGTGATATCTTATTGAAGAGAATATCTAACCAACCTAACTGCTAGTTCTGACCTTTCTATTTTAGTTTTGAATTAACTTGAATACAACTACTAGGGAAATGCACATGAGACATGGTGCAATATGTATCTCTTGTATGTTTGTGGGCTGTGGGAAGTCTACATGCACCTACCATAGCGGCAGTCCATCCAATATTGCTGTTCCCTAGCACAGCTGAACTGATGCTACCCCAAGCACTCACATATTTAAAACAGTGCTTTCATGTGTTTTTTAAATACATTTGTCAAGTTTAAAATTCGATTTGTTAAATAAAAACACTATTTGGCTTCATATTCATCTTCTTATCCATATTCTTCAGCCGAATTCAGGATAGATTGTGATTGATACACTATTCGCCATTCGTCCGAATACTAAATATACTACTATTCGCTACACACTTAGTGAAAAGGGTGAGGAGAATGCAAAAGGGGAGTATCTTTGGAAGCATAATTCAATCCAGGTAGCATTATAAGCAGAATATCAATGTTGGAAGTGATAGTTAATATCCTGACAGTCTGTTTTATTCTTATTGGCACAAGGCAAAACCCTACCCTGATTGTCTGCTCAGAATGCACCTGCATGCAAATATGATTTTGAAAGCATTGTATTGCGTTTCAATGATGACTTCCTGCTGGACGCATACAGTACCTATGCATTCAGCTGCACGGCAGATGGAATCACACCATATTACAGCAACTTGCCGGCCCACTCAAAGAATGCCATTAGCACGCCAGTCCAGGAATTCAAAATGTTGCGAGGTACAATCAAGGAGGAGCAGGATATACAAATACAGAATCCACTAACCCACAATCAGTCCGCATAACCTGTACATGCCGAAAAATGAGTTGGTTCCCTCTCAACTAAACACGGCTCTGCTGCCATGCCCCTGCTCCCAAAATAAACATCGCTACAGCACTCTCACGTGCAATCCAAACCCACTAACCAACCTGCTATTTAAGGGAATGTGCAGTGTAGTGCAAGTTTCAACTTCTACCTACCCTTTTATTTTAAAACTAAACCATTCCGGATGGTTTCTTTTTTAAAATAAAAAATAAAAGTATAGAAAGAGATTTTTTTTTTATTTAGAGGAGCACCACTTCCAACCGCTCCCACTCCCTTCCACCATTGAAACCTATGCACGCAATAAAGCAGACTGCCGCACGGTGCTTTAAGTGGGGTAAGAAACTGAGGGGGGCCCTCATATGGCGGTGTGGCTTAATACATGGTGGGCATGGCCTAATAGGTGGGCGTGGCCTAAAGGCGACATGGCCTACATTACTAAGTGCATATTGTGTACCACACTGCTTGCTACATGCCTTAAAGTATAACAAATCAAAGCTCAAGGTGATTATTTATTTATTGGCTCCTTAACTGTGCCATTGACGAAAGGGTAGGTGTTGAAGTACATTAGCAGGAGCATTCAAATGTGTAAACAATTAATTTACAATTTCACAGAACCCAACATAATAATTTTCAAGGGAGTCCTTCTTTGCATGAGTTTGCTCGCCGTGTGTTTCCTCAGCTGTTTGTCTCCCTTTTGCCAGCCAGCTTTTCACAAACCTAAATGACTTAAATGCTTTTACTGGAAGGACTTTAAGTTTCAGCCATAAACATGAGGAAATAGTGGCCACATGGAGGGATGCTCGGCTTGGCGAAGCAATTAAATTCATGGCGCTGAAGCCCCTTTCGCAATCTGCATTACTTGCAGGCAACGTTTCCATGCAAGCAACCAAAGTCCTAAATGCGTCAGGGCACCTTCTACCGCCAAAGTCCTTAAAATTCCTGAAGGCACGGATTGCTTCTCTGATGGGGAGCTGAAATTCCGTACGCAGTCTTTTAATCTCATTTTCACCATAAAGCACAATTTCTTCATCATTGGGTAAAGACACTAAAACTGGCTATAAGTTATTTATCCAAGTCTGGAGCACACCTTTTGGCAAGATTAACTGAAAGGCCTTGATAAAATTGCCTTTCATTCAGTGACACAGAGTTTGCCCTTCCCTGGGAAATATGAACGTCCTTGAAGTGTCCACAATCAACTGCACTCTGAGCAGTAGAAGCAAACTCCCCAGGAGATTCTTTCATTGCAAGGAATCTCGGGACTTGCCCCACCAAGAGTCTGTGTGCATCCACAATTGTGATATCCCGTCTCTGAAGAGCCAAAGACAAGTCCTTCAGTTCTTGAAGGGAATCGCACATAAGCCCTAAATCCTTCACAATAATGTTGTCAAACCTCCTTTGCTACCAAACATTACAGCTGCACCATCTGAGCAAATACCAATCCAAATCTCATGCAACAGGGTCTTTGTGATGCAACATTCTCAAAAATACCCCAGCAGAGCTTTCTTTATGGCCAAGGCATTGGTCTCCTGCAGCTCCACTAGTCCAAAGAAAATGGTGACTGGTTTACCATGAGCCCCAAAAAGACCCCGCAGATAAATAATCAAAGTTGATTTGTTGCTGACAGTCGTGCTCTCGTCTGCAAACACAGAAATCTTTGGCTTGTTTTCTCTTATATAACACACTAACTTCTTTTGCATTTCTGATGCAATATGTCTCCCTATCTCTGTAGCAGTAACATTACTGCGCAACACACAACCCATTTCAACACCATTCAATTCCTGGAGGTCCACCAAATCAGGGTGATCTGTGAATGGCCGATTCTTTTTGGTCAGGTAGAAAACAGTGTGAAACACTCTGCATGTGCTAAATGTTTGCCACTGCTTTGCTGCATGGATTCTGCCATGTAGTTCTTTTTTCGCGCTGTTAGAATGTCTTCTGATGCCTACTTGACTTGTGCTCCATAATCTTCTTTCAGAGCTGCTTCTGCCTAGCATGTTTGCCAGAACATGAAGGGCCCACCTTTCCATTGGCCCATTCCATGCTTATGCGCAAACCTTTCCCACAGGAGTGCACTGATAAGCCACCTGTTGCTTTCACGTCCCTACACACAGAGCATCCAATGAGACACGAAGCCAGAAAAATCCATGCATGTTCCCCCTTAAAATAGCACCATTGCTGCGCACTCCAGCAATCAGAAGTTACAAGAGGCTCTTCTGGCACAGGCTGCAGTGTAGCGGGAGATTCACTGGTGCTACTTGCCTCCTTAGCGCAAACATCCAGGCATATATCTGCTGCCTCACTACTCAAATAGACTGGGATAGCTTCCTCATCCCCACTCAGAATGGTGGCAGCCTCCTCCACCTTACATCTTTTCACTGATGGCAAGTAGTCAAACAGCGAAGTCTGCACAGACTTGTGCTTGGGAAGTACCGCAGACATCGTTAATGGCCGCAGAAAATCTTGTATATATCACTAGCGGATCTGTTTCTAACCTGTGCAAGCCCGAAACTCTCGGCGTTCTATCTGTAAAAAATGAAAATGTGGTTTACTGCACTGAACATAGCTTATATATAAATTACTATATCTTATTGCAGTGACAAAGGCAGTATTCTAATTTGGGTCATAAATAAACCTAATAACTACTAATAGATGGATTCAAAGCCTATTAAAGATGCATGAAATGCAAGTGCAAAAAGGAGGACATGTGGAAAATTGAGTGGATTTGGAAAAGTAGGCTTCATTGGCTGATGAGCACTATCAAGTACACAACACCCTACCAATATTCAATTTCTAGAACACTTCCATTGCTATAATTGAAAGAGTGGCCTCACAATCTCTATTTTGAAGGGGAATGTTCGTTACAAAGTGCAAGAGCCTCAGTGGCCAACATATAGCAAGGGGTCAGCCAGGTTGAATAATCTGGTTGTCTGATGAAATAGTTTGATTGCTGAGCAACCCGCAGATACTACAACTCCCATTAGGCTTCTCTCTCTGCTAGGAGGTGGCATTAGAGAAAATGTGTTGTTGAGAAGCCACCTATTGGTCTACAAGTCTGGAATAGAGACCACCATAAGATTATGTCAAAATTACCTCCAAGAAGATTGTATGAGGTCACCAGATCACTGTGGTCACGATTAACATGTGCAGGCAAAAACTGTAACCGTCTCCTAGTCCCAAATTCCAGATAACCAGCACTCGCACCTGGGGACAAAGCCAGTTGTCAACACACATGGAGAGATGCAGTGAAAATACATGAAAGAAAATGCATGCGAGGTAACAGTAGAAACTTTGGATGGGTAAAAGAAACAAAAGAAAATGCATGCAAGGCTTGCATGCATTTTCTTTCATTTATTTTCTCCGTTCCAAACGTTCTGCTGTTTGTTCCCTTGCATTGCGCAATGCGAGTGAACAAATAGCAGAATAGTTGGAACTGGAAAATACATGAAAGACAATGCATGCGAGGGAACAGCAGTGTTTGGATGGGGAAAAGAAACGAAAGAAACATTTGGAATGGGGAAAAGAAACCAAAGAAAATGCATGCGAGGGAACAGAGAGCAGAAAAGTAAAGGGGAACAAAGGAAAAATGCATAACTTGAAAGCAACAGAATTTTCTGTTGCAGTTTCAGCTTTCCAAGGTGAACACATTGAAGTGCAAAGTTTGCCTTGACAAGCTGAAACTGCAAGAAGGAACATTAAACGCAGTGGCAGCAGTGACTTTCACTTACTGTGATTTTGTAGCTTCTCCTTCTCATCGGATGGGGGTCGTCGCCGGTCGTCGCAGGATCCAGTGCCATAGGTAAGAAACTCAAATATCTATGCCGCACCCTTTTATTAGGGTTGGCCAGGCTGGGACTGTAACTTCTTCTGGTAACCCTCGAGAGGGGTTGCTAGAGGAAGTCACTGTTTCCAATTTGATGCCCTTCCGGCAGCAGGAAGCTGTGACTGGCAGAAGTGTCAGCCAGTCACAGGGTCGTTCAAGCTGTGACTGGCTGGCAAGTCTGTCAGTCACAGCTTTGCCTGTTGCCTGACTCTGCTGTGCCTGACCTCTTGATGGGCGGCCGGCGGGCTCATCTCCCGTCGCGTCTGTGGCGGGAGCTGCACCCACCATGGCTTGGTGGGATCGCAGGCAACAGGGCCGACAGGGCCCCGGCTCAGTCTCACTTTTTGGAGACTGCCATGGCCTGGCCCCGGCAGGTCCCGGCCCACTTAAAGCACTGCTGCTGCACCAACAGCACAAAAAGGGTAATGTGTTAAAGAAAACACACAGCCTTGCTCAATTAAGAAGTCCCACCTGAGTACACCTCTATGGATTAACACACATGATACAGAGGCAACATAACATGACATGCCCCAGAACACACTATGGGCCTGATTGACAAAAGTAATTTAAAATGGTGAATAAAAAAAAAACGCTTTGTAAATCAGGCCCTTTGCCTTAAAATCAGAGATTCCACCAAATATACATATTTCCTAGATCATGTGGTGTCGCAGTCTTCCCCCCCATGCCATGCACAAAGGGCTACTTCATACCTGAGAATGTCTCACCCAGTATGCAGGTCCCAACCTGTTTGCGTGTCCAATAATGCAAGCAGTCTCACTCAAGGTGGGATAAAATGATGACAGTTCTGCAGGATTCAGGGATGAGTGGTGGCTACACTGGCTACTCCATCCCCCAACTACTGCCAACCAACAGTGATCCCAAACGTAAACATGAACGAAAAAGCACAGTCAAGAGCCAGAACTGTGTTGGATTAGGCTATAACTTGGACCATGGGCAGGTTATATTCTTAAGAGTGGTGTGAATATGATGACACTAACAACACAAACAGCAAACGTACAAAGACTACAAAATAAAAGATTGTCCAAACAAGGTTCTATAAAAATATATACTATATTTAAACAAACAAATATCCATTCAGCTATCTTGAAAAAAACACTAACACATTCTGCACTGTGGAGAAAACACAGAAAATGCAGAATATATATTACACAGCCACAATAGTGGCTGTGTAGTTATGGTTAAGTTGCTGTTTCCATAGAAAGATCAGTTTTTGGGCGGCTTATAACTACGCTCCCCCTGGACGAATCCTCACCAAACTTTGCAAAAAAAGTATATGGCTCACTCTGAATTTGTTTGCAAGGTTTGGTCCAGGGGGGGAAAAGTTATAGGGGGGTCCCAAAACTTATTTTTATCCCATAGACTGAATGGGGAAAAAACTTTGCTCATGCCTACAGCCGAAACCGCTGGACGGATTTTCACCAAATTTGTGGCAGGAGCAGCGGCTTGGTCCCGAAAGCGTGCATTTCTAAATTTGGTGAAAATCCGTCCAGTAGTTTTTTAGAAAACGATGAAAAATTAGGTCTCAAAAAATTAGTGATATCTATGTCCGCTCCACGGACAGGACACTGATTGGCTAATCGACTAGCGCCATGTCCGCGGACATGCAGCGTGTTCACTAATTGGATGATGAAGAGCGTGAAGTGCGTCTGATTGTTCCGATGCGCCCGCCATCTTGGATCCGCGGACATCTGCGGACAGAGTGGTGACAAATGGGGGAGAAATACAACTTTGGCAAGTGTGTTGGTGTGTAAGAGTGTTTGGGGAGGGTGGGGGTGTAAGAGATGGGTCAAATGCTGTATTTATTTAGGTGGCAGGCACCCCCGTTGTGTTCGTTGTGTCCGCGGACAGCCACGCTATCCGGGATGTCCATAATCGTTCAAAATGGGGGTGTCCTAAGGACACGATACCTGTCTGTGTTGTCCGCAGGCAAGTTGGAACTGTTGTAAGAACACGCGCGGTGTCCGGGATGTCTGTAATTGAACAAAAATGGTGTGTCCGAAGGACAGTATACCTGTCCCTACTGTCCGCAAGCAAGTTGAAACTGTTCTAAGAACATACACGGTGTCCTGAATATCCGCAATTAACCAAAATGGAAGTGACCTGAGGACACTATGCCTGTCCGTACTGTACGCAAGCA
This sequence comes from Ambystoma mexicanum, assembly GCF_040938575.1. Taxonomy (NCBI): domain Eukaryota; kingdom Metazoa; phylum Chordata; class Amphibia; order Caudata; family Ambystomatidae; genus Ambystoma; species Ambystoma mexicanum. The sequence continues at coordinate 241,229,187 of NC_090927.1, forward strand.
GAATGGAACTGTCCTGACAACACGCGTGGTGTCCGGGTTGTCCGCAATTAACTGAAATGGAGGTGTTCTAAGGACACGATACCTGTCTGTGTTGTCTGCAGGCAAGGTGGAACTGTTCTAAGAACACAGGCGGTTTCCGGGATGTCCGTAATAAGGCACAATGGGGGTGTCCTAAGGACACTATACCTGTCCGTACTGTCCGCAGGCAAGTTGAAACTGTTCTAAGAACACACACGGTGTCCGCGATGTACGTAATAAATCACAATGGGGGTGTCCTAAGGACACTATACCTGTCCGTACTGTCCGCAGGCAAGTTGAAACTGTTCTAAGAACACGCGCGGTGTCCGGGATGTCCGTAATAAGGCACAATGGGGGTGTCCAGAGGACACTATACCTGTCCGTACTGTCCGCAGGCAAGTTGAAACTGTTCTAAGAACACACACGGTGTCCGGGATGTCTGTAATTAGTCAAAATGGGGGTGTCCTAAGGACACGCTACCTGTCCCTGCTGTCCGCAGGCAAGTTGATACTGTTCTAAGAATACGCGTGGAGTCCGGGATGTCCGTAATAAGGCACAATGGGGGTGTCCTAAGGACGCGATACCTGTCTGTGCTGTCCGCAGGCAGGTTGAAACTTTTCTAAGAACACTTGCGGTGTCCATGGACATAAAAAATGCCCATATGGCATAGTTGAAATGTTTGATTCTATGGGTGTGACCTATGGGTGTGATATGCTGCGATGGTTGTGGCCAGGGCCTAGATCCTTGGGTGCATGGCCGAAGGCTGTAGACCGTAGGCCATGCACCCAAGACTCTAGGCCCTGGCCACAACCACAGCAGCATATCACATGCATAGATCACACCCATAGAGTGGAATATCTATGAAATATTTGCAAATCTACAGTTTATGTACTGTTTGATTTGTATAGTTTGTATGTGTAAGTTTTGGCTACGTCATGTCATTAAGATTTTAGAGTTTGGTAACAAGCACTGCAGTATAACATATCCATGGAAGTAAACATTTTGTATTGTGCTGTAAGGCAGAATCCTGGGGCAGTTAGATACCTGTTGGCGCATTCTAACTGTTTATAGTTTTTAATTGAAATTTTGTTAATGTTTAAGTACAGATTAGTTATTAAATTTTAGTTTTAAGAGGATTAAATAAGCATTTGTAAGATTTGCTGGTAATCTCTGCTTTAGACTAATGGTACTATCATTACATTCAAACCATCCACATTTCTTTTTTATATATGCAGTGTAGTGACATACATTGGTTGTGGTTCCTGCGTGGTAGATTATACCTATTGTTGTGAAGGTTTTATTACCAAGTGATACTTGACCATGTGTGAATCCAGTCAGCTTGCAGTTGTTTTTGGTACCATCTGCATTGTAACGTAGAAGCATTAGTATTACGTATTTACTATGTATTTGTATTAGTAAGGTGGAGCGATTATCTGAATTGCAGGTAGTTCATAATCTACCAAGGTTTGCATTTTGTACAAGTTGCTGAAATGGAACAGATTCACAATTAGGTATGGATATATACACGAAGCGCTCATTAGGGATATGTTCCTGTGCCACATTGTTGAAGAGAATGCAAGTATGTTTCCACAAGTATGAAAACTGGAAGATTTCATTTATAGGTATGTTTTTGTTTTCCAGTACTTGTAGTAAGTACATTAGAAATTCTTGTGGATCTTCTTGTGAGTTTATAGTGAATTTCACCATTCCAGCACAGTAGTCCAATTCTTGTCTTATTCCATGAACACTATATGTGTTGTCAGGATTGTTTGTTTTGCGTGTCTATGAAAGACTAACATTTGCAAACACAATTGGTCTCTACTGTGTAAGAAAATGTTGTCATCAATTGGTGGCAATTGAATAGGATATTCATTTCTATATTTGCGTAGCAACTTACACCAGTTATATTTGAAAATTTGAATGGACCAGTTGGTTGTGGTAATTGATGAAGTATTAGCTTCTTTTACTCTCTTTGGAGGATTTGCAGTGAGATCCTGTTGCATTTCTGTTTCAATTAGTTTTCTTTTACAATGTTTTCCTTTTTGTGGAACAGGATATGTTTTTAGATGGGGGTGTATAGAGAACGTAGTCTATTGTATTCTAAAATGCAAGGAATATCAGTGTTTCCTTTCCTTGCATCAAAGTAGATTAGAAATAGACCGTCAAGTGTATGTAAGCGTGATAGTGCTACGTTGCTCATGCCTTCTTTAAAGACTGTGTTCCCAATATCTATCAATGCTTTGTCTAGGGTAAGAGCTTGAGATTTGTGAAAGGTGACTGCGTATGATAGAGTTAGAGAAAATTGTTCTCTGTGTACATATATGTATTAAAGAGAAGGAATCGGGCTGTTGAGCGCCCTATCCTTTTTACTTCTGAAAGTTTGTCAAAGAGAATATTGACAAACTGAATGTTGTTGTCACATGGGTATGTTTGAAAGCCAACAACTGTACCCAGTGCTCCATTGACTAGTCCTTGCTCCACGTCAAGGTTACGTTTAAGCATTACTCTATAGTTTAAGGATAATTGTTATATTTTCTCCAAACCAGCTATGTTGGAGATAGAATTTTCTAAGGTGTCGTGGCTTGTTGACACATGGGTAGTGTCATACCATGTACATCCAGTTAGTCTGTGGAACAAATTTCAAATATTGGTTGCATTTCTTTTTTCAACATTGTTTCATTGAATTTGGAACAGCTTGCAAGAGTTGGCATTAAGGACATGCAATTGACATTTTTGTGTGCTAATTGTTCTATGACATCAGTAGCACATGAGTTATGGCCATAAAGTGCACGGATGTGGCGGGTTTTTAATATTGCTTGTGCTTCTTGAGATAGTAGACCAAATCTAATACTTTTAAAATGTTGGCATAAGTGAGGTCGGCAGATTGGCACATGTTTTCTGTTCATTATCTGTATTGGAAATGTTGCCAAAGGTTGACATTTCCTATGCTGCCAACAGTTTTACGGCAGAGTTTGTGTCCTAAGGTTTTAAAATTAGGTTCACCTTTCACTGGTGTCAATTGAAGAAGATCTCCGAAAACAATAATGTGTTTTCCTCCAAAGAGCTCTTCGTAGTTTGTTTTAAGTACCTCTTGCAATCTGAGGTGAATCAAAGTCAACATTATGTTGGAGACCATGCTCACTTCATCTATTACTAGCATTTTCATTTGTTTTAACACTCTGTGTAGTTCCATTGCAGCTTCTGTAGAAAGTTTGTAATATTCTGATTTGTTTTGGTGTTCTACTGGAAGGAGTAGTAATCAATGTAAAGTGACACCGCCTATGTTATAGGCAGCTAAACCTCTGGGGGCAGTTACAACAGCTGACAGTTTGTTGTTTGTAGATTGTTGAATGAACTTGCTGATGATTTTGATTAAGAATGTTTTGCCTGAACCAGCTTCACCACTGACGTAAATTAGTATAGGTTTGTAATTTTGGCAGGTACATTCTTTATTTTCATGTTATATACCATGTGCAATTTCTTTTATTATTTCATGAAAAATGCTACGCTGCTCTTTGTTCAGTTTTAATTGTAGTACAGTTAAGTATTCTGTATCTTCTTCATAGTGAAACATGGTGTTCTCTACTTCTGTCATAGCTACTTCTGCCTCATTTGCTATTAGTGGCTGTCCCAGTGATTCTTGGCTTCCTGTTACAGAAGGTTGACTACTGTCGGGAGTGTCCTTATCTAGTTGGACCTGTAGTTCTTCTTCATGTTGCTGTTCATTGTGCAACATTGTTTTGCACTGTGTAAAGTTTACATCAGTGATAGTGCTTTCATTTGCTTTGAAAGCATCTTCATAGGAGCCATAGTTTTCTAGTATCTCTTATTCTTTTCTCCATGGTTTAAAAAGTTGTAGCAGGGACATATAAAATAGTTCTTTATGTTGAGGAGTTTTTAATGACAATTTGATATGATTAATTAAGCTTTGTTTGGTAAGTTTCACTAAGCTGCCTTCACAATCTATCTCTCTATATCTACCTGTTTTTCATCGGGTTTTATATTATTTTTGTATGTGAAGTTTTGTGCTGTGTGGTATAGACACATGGTTTCAAAAGTGGTACTCCTGTTTGGGTAGTTTGTGTCTAGTAAATTGTTTTTCAAAATGTCTTGACTGTTGGGATAATTTTTGGCTATTCTTTCTATGTCTGCGTATGATTTGAGAACTCTTTTTCTAGATCTAGCAGGACCAAGACTTAGACATACTATATTTTCAGATGTTCCATACAAAGCAGTACCGGTTAAACGATCTGCAGCTTCATAGGAGCCACATTCTCTATAAGAGAGCATTTTTATGCCTAAGCTGTACAATTTCCGAGATAGTGTTTTGTCCGCTAATAGGTAATTCCAGAGGTCTTGAAGCTCTGTTTTTTCTGCTTTTGTTAAGTAGGCTGTGACATACCGTGCAACTGCATTGGAATTCTCTGCAATGTACTGCACATCTATGTTTGCATTCCATAAGAGCACAATGATTGCATTGTAATCATTGATATATTTTGCTTCTTCTGTGCTTCTAATGTAATATGTGTTCTTAGGTGATTTACATTTAACACTATGTCTAACTGAAGACATGAAGTTGTTCACTTCACCTGTTTCTGTAACTTGTCTAGCGAAACCAAAGCAGTATTTGGTGTAGTATTTCCCTTTGTTTTTGTATTTGTGATGACAATATTTGCCACATTTGTGTCTTTGAAATTGTACAATTTTTGCATGAAGATCATTATTTGTTGCTTCCGATCGAATTTCACAAGTGACATGTTTTTCGATAAACTGTGAAACAGTGGCATCACTGTCTTGACCATATTTAGGAGCATCTTTAATCCATAAAAGCATGTGGATATGTGGTCCTCCTCTGGCTTGGTATTCTTTTCTCCAAAAGAAGTGTTGCACTTCTCCGAGTGGAGGAACAGTTTTATTACAAATAAAGTGTAGCATAGCAATGAAACGATGATGGAAATATCTTGAAAAATTAACAGGATCTAGAGAGCAAATTCTCCAGGTGTTAGTATATCTATGTTGGTTTTGTTTTTGTTTGATATGCGTAGGAAATCATGTAAATCTTCCCATGCATATCCTGCACAACTTAATGTAACAAATCAAGTGTGTGGGTCAAGGTTTCTTATCATACAGCGTACATCTCCATGACATCGGAACCAGTACTCTTTCGTACCACGCATGTTTGCTAACACATTTGTAATGCTTGATTGTAAAACCTCATCTTTTTCTTGCACTTTTTGTATTAATTGCATAGCTGACATATTTTGAAAGTGGGTTCTTGATTTCAATGTGTATGCAACTCCGTAACATAGAGCTGCTAGTTCACTTTCAAAGAGTAGGTGGAATATGTATTCTACATTTTGTCTAAATCTGGAATCTTCAGAATACATTCATAATGAGTGGTATTCTGATGCTATTATCTGAGTGGGTCTATCATCGTACCTTCCTCCTTTTCCAGTAGGAAAGAGTAAAGGAAAAGCATGTGCTTCTATACTTTTTTCCCATATACTGATGGGTGATCCTTTGGTTTGTCGCATTTGGTACGTTTCAAGTGCATCATCTATGGTGTCATTAGAGTGTAATAGATGACTTGTATAATGGTCTAAAATATTGGAAACTGTATCAGGATCTAGAAGTTCAAATTGACCAGTTTCTGGAGACTCTTGAATTATTCCAGTTGTTTTCCTTAAGTTTTCTTCAATATTTATTTCTTTGTAGTATTCATTACTGTCTTTCAGATATTGCAAGGCTTGTCTAACTGTATGTCAGACTACGAGGTGTTGCCAAATTGTTTTGTCTTTTATAGGTACACCATTTACTAAGACAATTAAAGATTGCTATATTGGACATTGTACTCCCAGTGTGCACCTTTTCTTTCAGATCTTATGGTAAATAAACTACTTTGCCACGAATACCTTTCACCAATTCAGAGGGAGGTAATTTTGCTGTTTTTGGTTGAAGGCGTATTATTGCTTGAAATGGGTGCGCTGTTTGAATTATGATGCTCTCATATAAATTGAGTTGTTGTAGGGGTTTTGGTATTGGGAATAATTCCAAGTCATTTGTGATAGGACATGAAGGAGTTTGGTTGTTGTCAAGTTGTGTAGTGCAGTAACTGCAAAGTATTAAGGGGTCAGTTATTTCGTATTTGTTTTCTGCTATAAGCTAGAGAGCTAATTCAAACCATTTGGAATCTTCATTGTCCTCTCTTTTGTATGTTACGTCTACAGTTTTTGTGTTACTTTTATAAAAAGTTCTGCGGCAACACACACACACACATGATTTGGTACTTCAGCGGATGTACTTTTAAATTTTAGTATTTCTTTTTTGTATGTGTGTAGTAGAAGGTTGGCATGTGTAGAATTGTTGCTAGTCTGTTGTAAAGCTATTGCATTTTGTAAGTGGCTTTCACTTCCAAAATATTTTTTCTGGATATGGTCGATTTCTTCGAGTAGGTCTTTGTCTGTACCATGTAAAAGATTGTTATTTAAATTGACTTGTGCTAAAGCAGGACTTTTAGCATAGTACAGTTTATAGACTAGATTTCTTATAGTTGGATGATGTGTTGATATCATTTAGATATGATGGAAGGTGCTTTTGCAATTAGGTCCTGAAATGCAGGCTAATGAATGTCCTTGTAGTCCTGTGTATTTGCGCACTGGACAGGTATCCATATTTTGCAGCAGTTTCATTTTGATTTTGTCTTTGCCTTTCACATACTGATTGAGGAACTGGCGTAATGATTTGAAACATTTTTTGGGAATGTTACACATTTACGTGCATGGCCATTTGTATACTGGATGTTCTGGTTCAGTCGAATGGAGAGGTAATTCTGAGTTTTCTGAGGATATTTTTGTAAGCAGTATTTCTTGTTCCATTATGTTATTATTACGTTTTTCATAACGTCGTCCACTGATATGTATGGCAATTATGCTTGTTTGCTTTTGTTTGTATGCTTCTTCATTAAAATATGGTTCTGTGCTTGTGGTGTGACTTCATTCACCTCCACAGATATTTAAGAAGTTATTTTTGTTGACATTCTGTTTATTGAGAAGTCTTTTTTGTAATTTAGTAATTAGTTTTGTTAGTGGTTTCATTCTGTTTAACACTAAAATAAATAACTTTCTTTTGCGAAGGATTGCACTGTCTATCAAATCTTCTAAGATTAATTTTCTACGATAGGGTTGTGCTTGATTTGTCTCATGTTTTTATAAGATTCTGAAGGACTCTGTGGCGGAACATTTTTGCTAAAATACTTTTTTTGGAATGGTTACTTGCCACTATATCAAGATTTATAGGAGCATTTTAGCAGTAGTGGTAGCTGAATTCTTGTTTATCCTTTTCTGTTTCGTTTTACATTTTGATAGAGGAGGCAAAGTTTCTGTACTGGAAGCTTGTTTTGTTTTGCTAAATGACTGTATTAGCTGTTTTGTTTGAACTTTTTGTACAAACTCTGCTAGAGATGGATGCTTATTTTGGACACTTTTATTTTCGTTTGCTCTATTTCTGCGTTGCTTTCCACAAACTTGGTTTTTGGTAGGCATTCTCTGGGGTCTGTTAAAAAAATAAAGAAGGTATAGGTTGGGTTGTTCTGCAATGTATGTGTGCTGTGTGCATGAGTATTTGAGTATGATGGTAAAGATGTATGTGATGGTGTGTGATTGTGCATTGGGCAGCTAAAATTAGTTGGTAAAGATGTAACATTCTAGGGGTTAAGTTATGTTATTTTTGTTCCAAAAAACGGGTATTTGTGTGCCATTCTGTCTGCTAATCCCTGCTTAATAAATGGGAATTTGTGCGCAGAATGGTTCAGAAATCTCTGCCTTTTCGGTGCACAAATTATCTGAATGAACCACACAGTGTGTTTGAGAAACAGTAAAAATATTAAGGTAGTATTGTACTTAGTCTTTTTTGTGTAATGATCAGTTTGATTCAGAGATGTTGTTTGTAGTTCTGATGCTGCTGCTTTTCAGGAGAGTGGTCTTCACTGCAATTGTAAAAGAAAGAAGTTAGTAATGTTGTGTGTTTATAGCACTGATGTTAATTTAGACGTTGATTTTTATGTTTTCGTAGTAGTATTCTTGTTTGATATCTAAACATAGTGTGGCATGCAATTTCCTTTGAGTATGTGCAGCCTTTATATTTTACTTTAAAAATGTTAGTTCAACATGCTTTTCAAATGAGTATAATAGTAAGTGTATGAAAATCACTTGGGTTCTTAAGGCTGTGTTATTAAATGTTAGGAGATAGAAGAAACAATTATACTTATTTTACAATTTTCATAAGGTAAATGGCAGAAACGGTATAGAAAAGCATTGGGATATATGCATTTGTGAAGGTGTGTGTAATAAAGCAGAAGGATGTGATTTGCAGGCAGTGGTTTTATTTCAGCTGGGATCTTTTCAATGATAGTGTCTATCTGTGTGAGTGTATAAAGATGCACAACCTTATTCTGGCTGTGTGTAATTTTATAATACACTAAGTGTTTTTCTACAATTATACTGTTATTTCTCCCATTTTTAATATTATATTTTTTTTAGATAGCTGTGTGTGTAAAAAAAGAAAATAGATAGCAGATAGGTTTGGAAGTGACAGTTGATTGTAGCAGATGGGAAAAATTACAGTAAGTTCATTTTATAGGTTATAGAAGCTAAAAGTCAGTTAATCTGTTTATATGAATGTATACGAATTGTACATGTACTATACAGAAAATATGCATACCTGTAGTTTGTATTCATGCATGTGGATATGCATGCAGCTGCAAGTAGAAATCTTGGAGACTTGTAAAGTAGTTCTTGTAGAAGAGCTTTCCAATGATATGACACTTGTACTCAGAAAGATTAACAGTACATTTGAAGTGCTGGACTATGATGATGGAGTTCGATGTAGAGGTATTGGATGTGATTGGTGGATGGTTGTGTGACTGCTTAACTGTATCCAATCAGGGAATGGCACAGAGAGTGAAGTGGAAATGGTAGAAGGGCTGTCCATGTTGCGATATGTCCCCAGACATGGCGGTAGTCCATGGACATCGCGTATTACATACAGGGATTTTGGGGTGGCGAGGCATGCAAACAAGAATGAGCAGAGCAAGTGATTGGTCAGGAAAGTTTACTCAGTGTGCTGTGTAAGGAGAGAGTTTGTCAGAAAGTATTTTTCCTGAGAGATGAACAACTAGCTATGGCTGTGTGTTTCAGAAAACAGATTATCTGGATTTTGGGAGACTCATGGATACATTGGTTGAAGGTGCATGCAGAACGCTTTGGAGTAGCTGCAGATCTTGGATTCTCACATGTGGAAGTGCACTGGCATGGAGTGCGTGGAATGAAGTCGCTGGACGTGGTACCTCTCTGTGCTACTGTGGAGACAGAGCATCATCCAGACATAATTATAATTCATTGTGGAGGGAACAGTTTAGGACATGTGTCTGGAATTTCTTTGCAATTTGCAATGAAAGAAGGACTTTGGAAGGTCATGGACATGTTTCCACATTCCCAAGTAGTTTTTTCTCGTATTGCGCAGAGACAAATGTGGCTGCGTTCTTCTTTATTTGGTCCACAAATGGAGAAAGCGAGGCACAATGTCAATAAGGCTGTTTGTGCCTTTCTAAGAGATGTTGGCATGTCCTCTTTTCACAATGAGAATATTATGTTTCCGCGGACTTCAAAAAAATGCACAGGGCCCTGCTCCATTTATTTGTCACTTCTAATTTTAGACTGTGAAAGGCGGCTCTGAAAAGAGTCTTTTTTCTTTTTGTATTTTTGTTTTTTTCTATATTTTTTTGTTTTGTACATACGACACACTAGGAGCGGAGGGGAAAGGACGATAAGGGGGGACACCAACCACAGGGATAAGAAATGGCAGGTGGAGAGAGGAAGATGTAGGGTGGGCCTTACCTAGGTAGTGGGCAGGTCTTCTCGTGCTCCGAGACCGCAGGCTCAAAAGCACTTTGAAGTCTCTCCCCCCTGCAGAGTACTGCGTCGCAGTACATACACAAAACTGTGACCTTCGAAAGGTAAGGGTCATCAGCATCAGGAATGGCCTGTGAGGCAGCTGGAGAGATGTACTCTTCCACAGGAGTGTCTCTTGTGGTGAGAGGAGTGGAAACAGAGCATGTAGTAGAGGAACTCAACCTACTACGTTGATCACAAGGTACAACCTTGCCAATGGCCCCAATGTGGAACGACCTTAGGTGTCGCTTCATAGATGTCGTACCAACGCTGTATGAACCAGACCTCCCGCGACTCAGCACCATATTGCACTGCTCGCAGGTGACCTTGTTCAAATGTGCTTTCGGTACGTCACCATGAATGGTAAAAAACCATCACACCCAAGACTCACGGCGAGTGCTGGTAGTAGGGACTTCCGCTACCTCATCCTCTTCATCCTCTTCATCCTCCTCTACATCCTCAGACCTGTTCCCCTCTTTTGGGCCTTGGGGAGGTGGTGGTGGTGGAGAGTTTGGGGGTGGTGCTGATCCAGATGTAGCACCAGGTGGAAGAACAGCAGCCATGGATGCCATCAGGTTTCAGCAAAGGCAGCAAAATCTGTAGATTGCAAGGCAAAGTAGATAATGCTCTGTGAGGTAGCCAGAAGCACAATGAAGATCGCTCTGGGGTGTCGCCTTTTATAGGAGTGCTGGTGTGCGCTTCGTGGACACCCACGCTGTCCGCGGACAGATCGAACACTCCAAAATGACTCAAAAAGTTCCAAAAAGTATGTAGAAAGTCAGGGTCATTATCTGGGACATGTGCTATGGTGAATCTTTACTATAAAATACTGTAGATTGCCTGAAGTTACTTTTAAAACGTTCGGGGACCCAGACAGTGTCCGCATTTCAGGACACACGCTCAGCGTGAGTGCGGTCACATGATGATGTTGCGAACACGTCCGAAAAAGGAATGGGTGTCCACGGGCGCCAAATGTACAGGAACGGCTGTGCGCATGCGCATGGGTGTTCTACGGAGAGTGTTCGGGTCCTGAAACTAATTAAAAGCGCGACACAAGTGAGACGAACAGTTACGGACAGGCACAATGTTCGTAGGACTTATGGGTGTGTTGCACATGTGCGTAGATGTTCTACAGGCAGTACGGACAGGAATAGCGGAATAGTGTCCTTTGGACACCTCCATTTTGGTTAATTGCAGACAACCCGGACACTGCGCCTGTTCTAAGGACAGTTCCATTTTGCTTGAGTACAGTACGGACAGGCATAGTGTCCTCAGGACACCTCCATTTTGGTTAATTGAGGATATTCAGGACACCAAGTGTGTTCTTAGAACAGTTTCAACTTGCCTGCAGACATTAAGGACAGGCATAGTGTCCTTAGGACACCCCCATTTTGTTTAATTACGGACATCCCAGACACCGCACGTGTTCTTAGATCAGTTTCAACTTGCCTGCGGACAGTACGGACAGGTATAGTGTCATCAGGACACCCCCACTTTGTTTAATTACAGACATTCCGGACACCGGGTGTGTTCTTAGAACAGTTTAATCTTACTTGCGGACAGTATGGACAGGTATAGTGCCCTTAGGACACCCCTGTTTTGTTTAATTACGAAAATTCCCGGACACCGCGTGTGTTCTTAGAACAGTTTCACCTTGCCTATGAACAGTACCGACAGGTATAGTGTCCTTAGGTACCCCCATTTTGGTTAATTCCGGACATTCCAGACACCGGGTGTGTTCTTAGAACAGTTTCATCTTACCTGCAGACAGTACGGACAGGTACAGTGTCCTTAGGAGACCCCCATTTTGTTTAATTATGGGCATCCCGGACACCCCAACTGCCTTTTTAAAAAAAATAAGACACAAAGGACTGAATTAAAACACACATAATATATTTTTTAATTATATATAGATGTACATTTTATGAAAGAGAAGGGGAACCAGAAACTGACACAAACACAGAGGAATTGGGGGTTTTGAGAGAATGGATAGGAGGAGATGAAGGGATGGAAGTCTCATCAAAACGTTTTTCTTAGTGGGGACGGTTTGGGGATAGTTGACTGGGATATGGAGAGGGGGAACAGGTACATGTGGGACAATGGAATTTAATTTTTTCTTTTCTGTGGTCCTCCACAAACATTTTCAAAACGTTGAAATTTGCCATGAGCATGTCAATTTGTTCTTCCATGTGCTGGAGAGTCTTTTCCAATGTATCTTTTGGTGTACTATTTTCAATGTTTGTATGGTCTGTTAATATATATATATATATATATATATATATATATATATATATATATATATATATATATATATATGTTAAGCCCACATAAAGTAATGCTTATTGATTTGGTTATATGAAGAAGTGTCTACCATTAGTATCACTATCTTCAGACATTTCCTAACGTGGGAAATTCTCCTCAAGCCATTCTAAAGTACTTGACATTTCTGTGGAAAAAATATATATATATTACTTTTACTGTATATATTATATATATATGTATATATATATATAATACAGACATTTTAGAAATATATAAGAAAAATGAAGTTTACTTATTAGCTTCTGGTAAGTTGTGTTCTTAGTGTTCTGTAGATCTGCTGTTGCTCCTAGTTGTGCAGTTTCTATGAGGTAATTATGTTTGAAGCATATCTTTCTTGTTTTGGTATATTCCATTTTAGTACATATGGTATTTAAATGGATGGTTGATATGTTAGATATATAGGTTCCACTTCTTATTTATTATTACATATAATGTATTTGTCTGGTGCTTTTTGAACTTTTGCAATGTTCATATGGCATGATATAACAATTTAACATACCCCCTGAGTTTTTGGGTAGTGTTGATTTTGTCTCCGTCTGTCCGTGGACATTCGCACAGTCCGCGGACATCAAAATCACTAGCAAGGGGTTCAATATGTTCAATGTTACATGTATATAAAGTTAGGGAATCCTAGTAAACATCTATCAAATTCACACTATGTATATGTGTATTCAGTAAAATAAAATTTGAAAAGGGATGTTATGGTTAAGTTACCCTTATAAAAACCTATGAAATTCAGTAAAAAACTTTGTTAAAAGGACGGTATGGTTCCAAGTAAAACCGAAAAACCCCTGAAATTCGCCAGTTAAGGTAAGCTAAGCAACCATAACTCACACCACCGCCGTGCACTGCTAAGACTAACACCCAGGACATCAAGTTTTTTTACTGAATATATATATATTCAGTGAAAAAACTTTGTTAAAGGGACGTTATGGTTAAGTTGCGCTATAAAAGACCTATGAAATTCACTGAAAAAACTTTGTGAAAGGAACGTTATGGTTCCAAGTAAAACTGAAAAACCCTTGAAATTCGCCAGTATGGTAAGCTAAACAACCATAACTCGCGCCACCACCGTGCACTGCTAAGCCTAACACCCAGGACATCAAAGATGACATCACAAATGTCATTGATGACATTTTTCGGTTTTACTTGGAACCATAACGTCACTTTAACAAAGTTTTTTCACTGAATTTTATAGGTTTTTAGTAGCGCAACTTAACCATAACATCCCTTTAACAAAGTTTTTTCACTGAATTTCATAGGTATTTAGTAGCGCAACTTAACCATAATGTCCCTTTAACAGCGTTTTTTCACTGAATTTCATAGGTTTTTAATAGCGCAACTTAACCATAACGTCCCTATAACAAAGTTTTTTCACTGAATTTCATTGGTTTCTATTAGTGCAACTTTACCATAACGTCCCTTTAACAAAGTTTTTTCATTGATTTTCATAGGTTTTTATTAGTGCAACTTAACCATAACGTCACGTTAACAAAGTTTTTACATTGAATTTCATAGTTTTTTATTAGTGCAACTTAACCATAACGTCCCTTTAACACATTTTTTAATTGAATTTCATAGTTTTCTATTAGTGCAACGTAACCATAACGTCCTTTTCAATGAACGAAGACCACTAGCATCCTAGGTTCTCAAAGTGGGAAGCCCGGGTGGTAAAAAAAAGATTTTTCTTCCCAAACCGGAACGCCTGCAGCATCCCGGTGTAGGAAGGAAAATCTTTTACCAAGATGGACACCATGGAAAGGGAAGGCGGGATGTATAAAGAGAACACAACAGGGCATGGGTAGGGGGGACCAGGAGGGAGACACGGGGCATGAGAGGGGGGTGGGTGGGCGGTAACAGGAGAGAGACACGGGGCATGAGCAGGGGTGGGGGGCAACAGCAGGGAGACACGGGCATGAGCGGGGGGTGGGGGGCAACAGCAGGGAGACATGGGGCATGAGCGGGGGGTGGGAGGTAACAGGAGAGAGACATGGGACATGAGCGGGGGGGCAACAGCAGGGAGACACAGGGCATGAGCGGGGGTGGGGGGCAACAGCAGGGAGACACGGGGCATGAGCAGGGGGTGGGGGGAACATGAGGGAGACATGGGGCATGACCAGGGGGTGGGGGGCAACAGGAGGGAGACATGGGGCATGACCGGGGGGTGGGGGGCAACAGAAGAGAGACACGGGGCATGACCGGGGGGTGGGGGGGCAACAGGAGAGAGACACGGGGCATGAGAGGGGTGGGGGTAACAGGAGAGAGACACGGGGCATGACCGGGGGGTGGGGGGCAACAGCAGGGAGACACAGGGCATGAGCGGTGGGTTGGGGGAACTCGAGGGCAACACGGGGCATGAGAGGGGGGTGGGGGGTAACAGGAGAGAGACACGGGGCATGAGTGTGGGGTGGGGGGCAACAGCAGGGAGACACAGGGCATGACCGGGGGGTGGGGGGAAACAGAAGGGAGACACAGGGCATGACCGGGGGGTGGGGGGCAACAGGAGAGAGACACGGTGCATGAGAGGGGGGTGGGGGGTAACTGGAGAGAGACACGGGGCATGAGAGGGTGGTGGGGGTAACAGGAAAGGGACACGGGGCATGAGCGGGGATGGGGGGCAACAGCAGGGAGACACGGGGCATGACCGGGGGGTGGGGGGGTAACAGGAGAGAGACACAGGGCATGAGCTGGGGTGGGGGGGCACAGCAGGGAGAAACGGGGCATGAGGGGGGGTGGGGGAACACAAGGGAGACATGGGGCATGAGAGGGGGTGGGGGGTAACAGAAAAGAGACACGGGCATGAGAGGGGGCATGGGGGGCAACACGAGGGAGACACGGGGCATGACCGGGGGTGGGGGGAAACAGGAGGGAGACACGGGGCATGAACCGGAGGTGGGGGGCAACAGGAGAGAGACACAGACCATGACCGGGGGTGGGGACAACAGGAGAGAGACACGGGGCATGAGCGGGGGGGTGGGGGCAACATGAGAGAGACACAGGGCATGAGCGGGGGGTGGGGGGCAACAGCAGGGAGACATGGGGCATGAGCGTGGGGTGGGGGGCAACATGAGAGAGACACGGGGCATGAGCGGGGGTGGAGGGCAACAGCAGGGAGACACGGGGCTTGAGCGGGGGGTGGGGTAACACAAGGGAGACACAGGGCATGAGAGGGGTGTGGGGGGTAACAGGAGAGAGACACGGGGCATGAGCGTGGGGTGGGGGCAACAGCAGGGAGACACGGGGCATGACCAGGGGGTGGGGGGCAACAGAAGGGAGACACGGGGCATGCCCGGGGGTGGGGGGCAACAGGAGAGAGACACGTGGCATGAGAGGAGCTGGGGGGTAACAGGAGAGAGACACGGGGCATGAGAGGGGGTGGGGGTTAACAGGAGAGAGACAGGGGGCATGAGTGCGGGGTGGGGGGCAACAGCAGGGAGACACAGGGCATGAGCGGGGGTGGGAGGCAACAGCAGGGAGACACGGGGCATGAGCTGGGGTGGGGGGAACACGAGGGAGACACGGGCCATGAGAGGGGGGTGGGGGGTAACAGGAGAGAGACACAGGGCATGAGCGGGGGTGAAGAGCAACAGCAGGTAGACACGTGGCATGAGCGGGGGGGCAACAGGAGAAAGACACGGGGCATGAGCGGGGGTGGGGGGTAACAGGAGAGACACGAGGCATAAGCGGGGGGTGGGGGAACAGGAAAGAGACACGGGGCATGAGCGGGGTGTGGGGGGCAACAGCAGGGAGACACGGGGCATGACCGTGGGGCTGGGAGCAACAGGAGAGAGGCATGGAGCATGAGCGGGGGGAGGGGGACAACAGCAGGGAGACACGGGGCATAAGCGAGGGTGGGGGGCAACAGCAGGGAGACACGGGGCATGACCGGGGGTGGGGGGTAACAGGAGAGAGACACAGGGCATGAGTGGGGGGTGGGAGGCAACAGCAGGGAGACACGGGGCATGAGCGGGGGCTGGGGGGAACAGGGGAGACACGAGGCATGAGCGGGGGGTGAGGGGAACAGGAGAGAGACACTGGGCATGGGCGGGGGGTGGGGGGCAACAGCAGGGATACACGGGGCATGACCGGGTGTGGGGGGTAACAGGCGAGAGACACGGGGCATGAGCGGGGAGTGGGGGCAACAGCAGGGAGATATGGGGCATGAGGGTGGGGTGGGGGAACAGGGGAGACACAAGGCATGAGCGGGGGGTGAGGGGAAACAGCAGGGAGACACAGGGCATGACCGGGGGTGGGGTCAACAGGAGAGAGCACGGGGCATGAGAGGGGGGTGGGGGGTAACAGGAGAGAGACACAGGGCATGAAAGGGGGTGGGGGGCAACAGCAGGGAGACACGGGGCATGACCGGGGGGTTGGGGGTAACAGGAGAGAGAGACACGAGGCATGAGCGGGGGGTGAGGGGAACAGGAGAGAGACACTGGGCATGAGCGGGGGGTGGGGGGCAACCGCAGGGAGACACGGGGCATGACCAGGTGTGGGGGTAACAGGAGAGAGACACGGGGCATGAGCAGAGGGTGGGGGCAACAGCAGGGAGACAAGGGGCATGAGGGCGGGGTGGGGGGGAACAGGGGAGACACGAGGCATGAGCGGGGGGTGAGGGGAACAGGAGAGAGACACAGGGCATGAGCGGGGGGTGGGGGGCAACAGCAGGGAGACATGGGGCATGACCGGGGGGTGGGGGGCAACAGGAGAGAGAAACATGGCATGAGCGGGGGGTGGGGGCAACAGCAGGGAGACATGGGGCATGACCGGGGGGCAACAGGAGAGAGAGAGACGGGACATGAGAGGGGGCATGGGGGGAACAGGAGAGAAACACGGTGCATGAGAGGGGGGTGGGGGGCAACAGCAGGGAGACACGAGGCATGAGCGGGGGTGGGGGGCAACAGTAGGGAGACACAGGGCATGACCGAGGGGTGGGGGGCAACAGCAGGGAGACACAGGGCATGAGCGGAGGGTGGGGGCAACAGCAGGGAGACAAGGGGCATGAGGGCAGGGTGGGGGGAACAGGGGAGACACGAGTTATGAGCGGGGGGTGAGGGGAACAGGAGAGAGACACAGGGCATGAGCGGGGGGTGGGGGGCAACAGCAGGGAGACATGGGGCATGACCGGGGGGTGGGGGGCAAAAGGAGAGAGAAACGTGGCATGACCGGGGGGTGGGGGCAACAGCAGGGAGACATGGGGCATGACCGGGGGGCAACAGGAGAGAGAGAGACGGGGCATGAGAGGGGGTGTGGGGGGAACAGGAGAGAGACACTGTGCATGAGAGGGGGGTGGGGGCAACAGCAGGGAAACACGAGGCATGAGCGGGGGTGGGGGGCAACAGTAGGGAGACATGCGGCATGACCGAGGGGTGGGGGGCAACAGCAGGGAGACACAGGGCATGAGTGGGGGGTGACAGGGGAGAGACATGGAGCATGAGCGGGTGTGGGGGGCAACAGCAGGGAGACACAGGGCATAACCGGGAGCGGGGGGCAACAGGAGCGAGACACGGGGCATGAGAGTTGGGTGGGGGGCAACAGGAGAGAGACACGGGGCATGAGCGGGGGGTGAGGGGCAACAGCAGGGAGATACGAGGCATGAGCGGAGGGTGGGGGGCAACAGCAGGGAGACACGGGGCATGAGAGGGGTGTGGGGGTGTAACAGGAGAGAGACACAGGGCATTAGCGGGGGTGGGGGCAACAGGAGAGAGACACAGGGCATGAGCGATGGGTGGGGGGTAACAGGAGAGAGACAGGGGGCATGAGCGGGGGGTGGGGGACAACAGGAGAGAGACACAGGGCATGAGCGGGGGGTGGGGGACAACAGGAGAGAGACACAGGGCATGAGCGGGAGGTGAGGGGTAACATGATAGAGACACGGGGCATGAGCAGGGGTGGGGGGCAACAGGAGGGAGACAGGGGGCATGAGTGGGGGGTGGGGGGCAACAGCAGGGAGACACGGGGCATGAGCAGGGGTGGGGGGAACACGAGGCATGCGCAGGGGGTGGGGGGTAACAGGAGAGAGACACATGGCATGAGCGGGGGTGGGGGGCAACAGCAGGGAGACATGGGGCATGACCAGGGGGTGGGGGGCACCAGGAGAGAGAAACGTGGCATGAGCGGGGGGTGGGGGCAACAGTAGGGAGACATGGGGCATGACCGGGGGGCAACAGGAGAGAGAGACGGGACATGAGAGGGGGCGTGGGGGGAACAGGAGAGAGACACAGTGCACGAGAGGGGGGTGGGGGCAACAGCAGGGAGACACGATGCATGAGAGGGGTGGGGGGCAACAGTAGGGAGACACGGGGCATGACCGGGGGGTGGGGGGCAACAGCAGGGGGACACAGGGCATGACCAGGAGTGGGGGGCAACAGGAGAGAGACACGGGGCATGAGAGTTGGGTGGGGGGTAACAGGAGAGAGACACGGGGCATGAGCGGGGGGTGAGGGGCAACAGCTGGGAGATACAAGGCATGAGTGGAGGGTGGGGGGCAACAGCAGGGAGACATGGGGCATGAGAGGGGTGTGGGGGTAACAGGAGAGAGACACGGGGAATAAGCGGGGGTGGGGGCAACAGGAGAGAGACACGGGGCATGAGTGATGGGTGGGGGGAAACAGGAGAGACACGGGGCATGAGCAGGGGGTGGGGGACAACAGGAGAGAGACACGGGGCATGAGCGGGAGGTGAGGCGTAACATGAGAGAGACACGGGGCATGAGAAGGGGTGGGGGGCAACAGGAGGGAGACAGGGGGCATGAGTGGGGGGTGGGGGGCAACAGCAGGGAGACACGGGGCATGAGCAGGGGTGGGGGGAACACGAGGGAGACACGGGGCATGAGCAGGGGGTGGGGGGTAACAGGAGAGAGACACAGGGCATGAGCGGGGGGTGGGTGGGCAACAGCAGGGAGACACGGGGCATGAGCGGGGGTGGGGGAACATGAGGGAGACACGGGGCATGAGCGGGGATGTGGGGCAACAGCAGGGAGACACGGGGCATGATCGGGGGGTGGGAGGAAACAGCAGGGAGACACGGGGCATGAGCGGGCGGTGTGGGACCAGGAGGGAGACACGGGGCATGAGAGGGGGGTGGGTGGGCGGTAACAGGAGAGAGACACGGGGCATGAGCAGGGGGTGGGGGGCAACAGCAGTGAGACACGGGCATGAGCGGGGGGTGGGAGGTAACAGGAGAGACACACAGGACATGAGCGGGGGGGCAACAGCAGGTAGACACAGGGCATGAGCGGGGGTGGGGGGCAACAGCAGGGCAACACAGGGCATGAGCGGGGGGTGGGTGGCAACAGGAGGGAGACATGGGGCATGACCGGGGGTCGGGGGCAACAGGAGAGAGACACGGGGCATGACCAGGGGGTGGGGGGGCAACAGGAGAGAGACACGGTTCATGAGAGGGGGTGGGGATAACAGGAGAGAGACACGGAGCATGATTGGGGGGTGGGGGGCAACAGCAGGGAGACACGGGGCATGAGCGGTGGGTTGGGGGAACTCGAGGGCGACACGGGGCATGAGAGGGTGGTGGGGGTAACAGGAAAGAGACACGGGGCATGAGCGGGGGTGGGGGGCAACAGCAGGGAGACACGGGGCATGACCGGGTGGTGGGGGGTAACAGGAGAGAGACACAGGGCATGAGCAGGGGTAGGGGGGCACAGCAGGGAGACACGGGGCATGAGCGGGGGGTGGCGGGCAACAGCAGGGAGAAACGGGGCATGAGGGGGGGTGGGGGAACACAAGGGAGACACGGGGCATGAGAGGGGGTGGGGGTAATAGAAAAGAACACGGGCATGAGAGGGGGCATGGGGGGCAACACGAGGGAGACACGGGGCATGACCGGGGGGTGGGGGGAAACAGGAGGGAGACAAGGGGCATGAACGGGAGGTGGGGGGCAACAGGAGAGAGACACAGGCCATGACCGGGGGTGGGGGGCAACAGGAGAGAGACACGAGGCATAAGCGGGGGGGTGGGGGGCAACATGAGAGAGACACAGGGCATGAGCGGGGGGTAGTGGGCAACAGCAGGGAGACATGGAGCATGAGCATGGGGTGGGGGGGCAACATGAGAGAGACACAAGGGAGACACTGGATTATCGGGGGTGGGGGGCAACAGGAGAGAGACACGGGGCATGAGCTGGGGTGGGGGAACACGAGGGAGACACGGGCATGAGAGGGGGCATGGGGGGCAACACGAGGGAGACACGGGGCATGAGTGTGGGGTGGGGGGCAACAGCAGGGAGACACGTGGCTTGACCGGGGGTGGGGGGCAACAGAAGGGAGACACAGGGCATGACCGGGGGGTGGGGGGCAACAGGAGAGAGACATGGTGCATGCCCGGGGGTGGGGGGTAACAGCAGGGAGACACGGGGCTTGAGCGGGGGGTGGGGTAACACACGGGAGACACATGGCATGAGAGGGGTGTGGGGCGTAACAAGAGAGAGACACGGGGCATGAGCGTGGGGTGGGGGCAACAGCAGGGAGACACGGGGCATGAGAGGGGGTGGGGGGTAAAAGGAGAGAGACACGGAGCATGAGAGGGTGGTGGTAGGTAACAGGGAGAGAGACACGGGGCATGATCGGGGGTGGGGGCAACAGGAGAGAGACACGGGGCATGAGAGGTGGGTGGGGGGTAACAGGAGAGAGACACAGGGCATTAGAGGGGGGTGGGGGTAACAGGAGAGAGACACGGGGCATGAGAGTGGTTGGGGGGCAACAGCAGGGAGACACAGGGAATGAGCGGGGTGGGAGGCAACAGCAGGGAGACACGGGGCATGAGCTGGGGGTGGGGGGAACACGAGGGAGACACGGGGCATGAGAGGGGTGTGGGGGTAACAGGAGAGAGACACAGGGCATGAGCGGGGGTGAGGAGCAACAGCAGGTAGACACGTGGCATGAGCGGGGGGGCAACAGGAGAAAGACACGGGGCATGAGCGGGGGTGGGGGGTAACAGGAGAGACACGAGGCATAAGCGGGGGGTGGAGGGAACAGGAAAGCGACACGGGGCATGAGCGGGGTGTGGGGGGCAAAAGCAGGGAGACACGGGGCATGACCGTGGGGCTGGGAGCAACAGGAGAGAGGCACAGAGCATGAGCGGTGGGAGGGGGACAACAGCAGGGAGACACGGGGCATAAGCGGGGGTGAGGGGCAACAGCAGGGAGACACGGGCCATGACCGGGGTGGGGGGTAACAGGAGAGAGACACAGGGCATGAGCGGGGGTGGGGGGGCAACAGGAGGGTGACACGGGGCATGAGAGGGGGGTGGGGGGTAACAGGAGAGAGACACGGGGCATGAGCGGGGGGTGGGGGGCAACAGCAGGGAGACACAGGGCATGAGCGGGGGCTGGTTGGAACAGGGGAGAAACGAGGCATGAGCGGGGGGTGAGGGGAACAGGAGAGAGACACTGGGCATGAGCGGGGGTGGGGGGCAACAGCAGGGATACACGGGGCATGACCGGGTGTGGGGGGTAACAGGAGAGAGACACGGGGCATGAGCGGGGTGTGGGGGCAACAGCAGGGAGATATGTGGCATGAGAGCGGGGTGGGGGGAACAGGGGAGACACGAGGCATGAGCGGGGGGTGAGGGGAACAGGAGAGAGACACAGGGCATGAGCGGGGGGTGGGGGAAAAAAGCAGGGAGACACGGGGCATGACCGGGGGGTGGGGGGCAACAGGAGAGAGACACGGGGCATGAGAGGGGGCGGGGGGTAACAGGTGAGAGACACAGGGCATGAGAGGGGGTGGGGGGCAACAGCAGGGAGACACGGGGCATGACCGGGGGGTCGGGGGTAACAGGAGAGAGACACGAGGCATGAGCGGGGGGTGAGGGGAACAGGAGAGAGACACTGGGCATGAGCCGGTGGTGGGGGGCAACCGCAGGGAGACACGGGGCATGACCAGGTGTGGGGGGTAACAGGAGAGAGACACGGGGCATGAGCGGAGGGTGGGGGCAACAGCAGGGAGACAAGGGGCATGAGGGCGGGGTGGGGGGAACAGGGGAGACACGAGGCATGAGCAGGGGGTGAGGGGATCAGGAGAGAGACACAGGGCATGAGCGGGGGGTGGGGGGCAACAGCAGGGAGACATGGGGCATGACCGGGGGGTGGGGGGCAACAGGAGAGAGAAACGTGGCATGAGCGGG
Source organism: Ambystoma mexicanum (assembly GCF_040938575.1). Classification (NCBI taxonomy): domain Eukaryota; kingdom Metazoa; phylum Chordata; class Amphibia; order Caudata; family Ambystomatidae; genus Ambystoma; species Ambystoma mexicanum. The sequence goes on from NC_090927.1 coordinate 241,251,613, forward strand.
GGGTGGGGGCAACAGCAGGGAGACATGGGGCATGACCGGGGGGCAACAGGAGAGAGAGATGGGGCATGAGAGGGGCCGTGGGGGGAACAGGAGAGAGACACGGTGCATGAGAGGGAGGTGGGGGGCAACAGCAGGGAGAGATACGAGGCATGAGCGGGGGTGGGGGCAACAGTAGGGAGACACGGGGCATGACCGGTGGGTGGGGGGCAACAGCAGGGAGACACAGAGCATGAGTGGGGGGTGACAGGGAAGAGACACGGGGCATGAGCGGGGGTGGTGGGCAACAGCAGGGAGACACAGGGCATGACCGGGAGTGGGGGGCAACAGGAGAGAGACACGGGGCATGACCAGGGGGTGGGGGGGCAACAGGAGAGAGACACGGTTCATGAGAGGGGGTGGGGGTAACAGGAGAGAGACAGGGGGCATGACCGGGGGTGGGGGCAACAGGAGAGAGACACGGAGCATGATTGGGGGGTGGGGGGCAACAGCAGGGAGACACGGGGCATGAGCGGTGGGTTGGGGGAACTCGAGGGCGACACGGGGCATGACCGGGAGAGGGGGGCAACAGGAGAGAGACACAGGGCATGAGAGTTGGGTGGGGGGCAACAGCAGGGAGACACGGGGCATGAGCGGGGGTGGGGGAACATGAGGGAGACACGGGGCATGAGCGGGGGTGTGGGGCAACAGCAGGGAGACACGGGGCATGACCGGGGGGTGGGGGGAAACAGCAGGGAGACACGGGGCATGAGCGGGGGGTGGGGGAACACGAGCGAGACACGGGGCATGAGAGGGGTTTTAGGGGTAACAGGAGAGAGACACGGGCATGAGCGGGGGGTGGGGGGCAACAGCAGGGAGACACAGGGCATGACCGGGGGGTGGGGGGCAACAGAAGGGAGACACGGGGCATGACCAGGGGATGGGGGGAAACAGGAGAGAGACACGGGGCATTAGAGGGGGGTGGGGTAACACGAGAGAGACACGTGGCATGAGAGGGGGTTGGGGCGTAACAGGAGAGAGACACCGGGCATGAGCGGGATGTGGGGGAACAGGAGAGAGAAACAGGGCATGTGCGGGTGGTGGAGGGCAACAGCAATGAGACACGGGGCATGACCAGGGGTGGGGGGGGCAACAGGAGAGAGACACGGGGCATGAGAGGGGGGTGGGAGGTAACAGGAGAGAGACACAGGGCATGAGTGGGGGGTGGGGGGCAACAGCAGGGAGACACGGGGTATGACCGGGGTCTGGGGGGGTAACAGGAGAGAGAAATGTGGCATGAGCGGGGGGTGGGGGCAACAGCAGGGAGACATGGGGCATGACCGGGGGAGGGGGCAACAGGAGAAAGACACGGGGCATGAGAGGGGGATGGGGGTAACAGGAGAGAGACACGGGGCATGAGAGGGGGGTGGGGGCAACAGCAGGGAGACACGAGGCCTGAGCGGGGGGTGGGGGGAACATGAGGGAGAAACAGGGCATGAGAGGGGGGTGGGGGTAACAGGAGAGAGACACAGGGCATGAGCGGTGGGTGGGGGGCAACAGCAAGGAGACACAGGGCTTGAGCAGGGGATGGGGGGCAACAGCAGGGAGACACGAGGCATGACCAGGGGGTGGGGGCAACAGCAGGGAGACACGGGGCATGAGTGGGGGTTGGGAGGTAACAGGGGAGAGACACGGGGCATGAGCGGGGGTTGGGGCAACAGCAGGGAGACATGGGGCATGACCGGGGGTGGGGGACAACAGGAGAGAGACACGGGCATGATAGGGGGGTGGGAGTAACAGGAGAGAGAGACACAGGGCATGAGCGGGGGGGTGGGGGGCAACAGCAGGGAGACACGGGGTATGACCAGGGGGTGTGGGGTAACAGGAGAGAGAAACGTGGCATGAGCGAGGAGTGGGGGGCAACAGCAGGGAGACAAAGGGCATGACCGGGGGTGTGGGCAACAGGAGAGAGACACGGGGCATGAGAGGGGTGTGGGGGGTAACAGGAGAGAGACACGGGGCATGAGAGGGAGTGGGGGGCAACAGCAGGGAGACACGGGGCATGAGCCGGGGGTGGGGGGAACACGAGGGAGAAACAGGGCATGAGAGGGGGGTGGGGGGTAACAGGAGAGAGACACGGGGCATGAGCGGGGGGTGGGGGGAAACAGCAAGGAGACACAGGGCATGAGCGGGGGGTGGGGGCAACAGCAGGGAGACACGGGGCATGAGCGGGGGTGGGGAAACAGGAGAGAAACACAGGCCATGAGTGAGGGGTGGGGGGCAACAGGAGGGAGATACGGGGTATGAGCGGGGGGTGGGGGGTAACAGGAGAGAGACACGGGGCATGAGCGGGGGTGTGGGGCAACAGGAGGGAGACACGGGGCATGAGCGGGGGGTCGGGGGAACACGAGGGAGACATGGGGCATGAGTGGGATGTAGGGGGCAACAGCAGGGAGACAAGGGGCATGACCGGGGGTGGGGGAAACAGCAGGGAGACACGGTGCATGAGCGGGGGGTGGGGGAACATGAGGGAGACACGGGGCATGAGCGGGGGGTGGGGGGAAACAGCAGGGAGACACGGGGCATGACTGGGGGGTGGGGGGCAACAGAAGGGAGACACGGGCATGACAGGGGGTTGGGGGCAACAGGAGAGAGACACAGGGTATGAGAGGGGGTGGGGTAAACAGCAGGGAGACACAGTGCATGAGCGGGGGGTGGGGGAACATGAGGGAGACACGGGGCATGAGCGGGGGGTGGGGGGAAACAGCAGGGAGACACGGGGCATGACCGGGGGGTGGGGGGCAACAGAAGGGAGACACGGGCATGACAGGGGGTTGGGGGCAACAGGAGAGAGACACAGGGTATGAGAGGGGGTGGGGTAAACAGCAGGGAGACACGGTGCATGAGCGGAGGGTGGGGCGTAATAGGAGAGAGACACAGGGCATGAGCGGGTGGTGGGGGGCAACAGCAGGGAGACACGGGGCATGAGCGGGGGGTCGGGGGAACACGAGGGAGACATGGGGCATGAGTGGGGTGTAGGGGGCAACAGCAGGGAGACAAGGGGCATGACTGGGGGTGGGGGAGACACGGTGCATGAGCGGGGGGTGGGGGAACATGAGGGAGACACGGGACATGAGCGGGGGGTGGGGGGAAACAGCAAGGAGACACGGGGCATGACCGGGGGTGGGGGGCAACAGAAGGGAGACATGGGCATGACAGAGGGTTGGGGGCAACAGGAGAGAGACACAGGGTATGAGAGGGGGTGGGGTAAACAGCAGGGAGACACGGTGCATGAGCGGGGGGTGGGGGAACATGAGGCAGACACGGGGCATGAGGGGGGGTGGGTGGCAACAGCAGGGAGACACGGGGCAGGACCGGGGGTTGGGGGGGCAACAGAAGGGTGACACGGGGCATGACCTGGGGGTGGGGGGCAACAGAAGGGAGACACGGGGCATGACAGGGAGTTGGTGGAAACAGGAGAGAGACACGGGGCATGAGAGGGGGTGGGTGGTAACAGGAGAGAGACAGGGGTTTGAGAGGGGGTGGGGGGTAACAGTAGAGAGACACCGGCATGACTGAGGGGTGGGGGGCAACAGCAGGGAGACAAGGGGCATGACCGGGGGTGGGGGGCAACAGGAGAGAGACACAGGGCATGAGCGGGGGGTGGGGGGTAACAAGAGAGAGACACGGGGCATGAGCGGGGGTGGTGGGAAACAGCAGGAAGACATGGGGCATGGGCGGGTGGTGGTGGAACAAGAGGGAGACACGGGGCATGACCGGGGGGTGGGGGGCAACAAGAGGGAGACACAGGGCATGAGCGGGGGTGGGGTAACAGGAGAGAGACACGGGGCATGAGCGGGGGTGGGGGGCAACAGGAGGGAGATACGGGGCATGAGCGGGGGTGGAGGGAAGACGAGGAAGACATGGGGCATGAGTGGGGAGTGGGGGGCAACAGAAGGGAGACACGGGGCATGAGCGGGGGTGGGTGGAACACAACGGAGACACGGGGCATGACCGGGGAGTGGGGGTAACAGGAGAGAGACACGGAGCATGAGTGGGGGGTGGGGGACAACAGCAGGGAGACACGGGGAATGAGCGGGGGTGGGGGGCAATAGCAGGGAGACACGGGGCATGAGCGGGGGTGGGGGGTAACAGGAGAGAGACACAGGGCATGAGCGGGGGTTGGGGGGCAACAGCAGGGAGACATGAGCATGACCGGTGGTGGGGCCAACAGGAGAGAGACATGGGGCATGAGAGGGGGTGGGGGGCAACAGCAGGGAGACATGGGGCATGAGCGGGGGTGGGGGGCAACAGCAGGGAGACACGGGGCATGAGCGGGGGGTGGGGGGAACATGATGGGGACACGGGGCATGAGCGGGGGGTGGGGGGTAACAGGAGAGAGACACAGGGCATGAGCGGGGGGTGGGGGGCAACAGCAGGGAGACACGGGGCATAAGCAGGGGATGGGGCAACAGCAGGGAGACACAGGGCATAAGCGGTGGTTGGGAGGAACACGAGGAAGACACGGGGCATGAGCAGGGTTGGGGGCAACAGCAGGGAGACACAGGGCATGACCGGAGGGTGGGGGGAAACAGCAGGGATACATGGGGCATGAGCAGGGGGTGGGGGAACATGAGGGAGACACGGGGCATGAGAGGGTGGTGGGGGCAGCAGGAGAGATACACGGGGCATGAGCGGGGGTGGGGGCAACAGCAGGGAGACACAGGGCATGAGCAGGGGTGGGGGGAACAGGGGAGACACGAGGCATGAGCGGGGGGTGAGGGAAACAGGAGAGAGACACAGGGCATGAGCGGGGGCTGGGGGGGCAACAGCAGGGAGACACAGGGCATGACCGGGGTGGGGGGCAACAGGAGAGAGACACGGGGCATGAGAGGAGGGTGGGGGGCAACAGCAGGGAGAAACGGGACATGAGCGGGGGGTGGGGGGAACAGGGGAGACACGGGCATGAGAGGGGGGTGGGGGATAACAGGAGAGAGACACAGGGCATGAGCAGGGGGTGGGGGGCAACAGCAGGGAGACACGGGGCATGACCGGGGGGTGGGGGGCAACAGGAGAGAGACACGGGGCATGAGAGGGGGGTGGGGGGTAACAGGAGAGAGACACGGGGCATGAGAGGAGGGTGGGGGGCAACAGCAGGGAGAAACGGGACTTGAGCGGGGTGGGGGTTACATGAGGGAGAAACAGGGCATTAGAGGGGGGTAACAGGAGAGAGACACGGTGCATGAGCGGGGGCTGGGGGGAACAGCAAGGAGACACAGGGCATGAAAAGGGAGTGGGGTGCAACAGCAGGGAGACACGGGGCATGACTGGGGGGTAGGGGGAAACAGCAGGGAGACACGGGGCATGAGCGGGAGGTGGGGGGTAACAGGGGAGAGACACGGGGCATGAGCGGGGGTGGGGGGCAACAGCAGGGAGACACGGGGCATGAGCGGGGGGTGGGGGAACAAGAGGGAGACACGGGGAATGAGCGGGGGTGGGGGGAACATGAGGGAAACACGGGGAATAACCGGGGGTGGGGGGCAACAAGAGGGAGACACGGGGCATGAGCGGGGGTGGGGTAGCAGGAGAGAGACACGGGGCATGAGCGGGGGTGGCGGGCAACAGGAGGGAGATACGGGGCATGAGCGGGGGTGGGTGGAACACGAGGGAGACATGGGGCATGAGCGGGGGCTGGGGGGAATAGCAAGGAGACACAGGGCATGAAAAGGGAGTGGGGTGCAACAGCAGGGAGACACGGGGCATGACTGGGGGTTAGGGGGCAACAGCAGGGAGACACGGGGCATGAGCGGGAGGTGGGGGGTAACAGGGGAGAGACACGGGGCATGAGCGGGGGTGGGCTAGCAGGAGAGAGACACGGGGCATGAGCGGGGGTGGGGGGCAACAGGAGGGAGATACGGGGCATGAGCGGGGGTGGGTGGAACACGAGGGAGACATGGGGCATGAGCAGGGGGTGGGGGGCAAAAGCAGGGAGACACGGGGCATGAGCGGGGGGCAACAAGAGAGTGACACGGGGCATGAGCGGGGGGCAACAGCAGGGAGACACAGGGCATGACCGGGTGTGGTGTGCAACAGCAGGGAGACACGGGGCATGACCGGGGGGTGGGGGGCGACAGGAGAGAGACACAGGGCATGAGTGGGGGCTGGGGGGCAACAGCAGGGAGACACGGGGCATGAGTGGGGGTGGGGGGCAACAGCAGGGAGACACGGGTCATGAGCGGGGGTGGGGGTAACAGGAGAGAGACACAGGGCATGAGCGGGTGTGGGGGTCAACAGCAGCGAGACACGGGGCATGAGCGGGGGTGGGGGGCAACAGCAGGGAGACACGGGGCATGAGCGGTGGTGGGGAGTAACAGGAGAGAGACACGGGGCATGAGCGGGGGTGGGGGCAACAGCAGGGAGACACGGGCATGAGCAGGGGGTGGGGGGTAATAGGAGAGAGACACGGGGCATGAACGGGGGTGGGGGAACAGGGGAGTCACGGGGCTTGAGGAGGGTGTGGGGGGAACAGGAGGGATACACGGGGCATGAGCAGGGGATGGGGGGAACACGAGGGAGACACGGGGCATGAGCGAGGGGTGGGGGGTAACAGGAGAGAGACACAGGGCATGAGCAGGGGTTGGGGGGCAACAGCAGGGAGACACGGGGCATGAGCGGGGGGTGGGGGGCAACAGCAGGGAGACACGGGGCATGAGCGGGGGATGGGGGGCAACATCAGGGAGACACAGGGCATGAGAGGGAGGTGGGGGGCAACAGGAGAGATACACGGGGCATGAACAGGGGCTGGGGGGCAACAGCAGGGAGACACAGGGCATGACCGGGGGGATGGGGGGCAACAGAAGGGAGACACGTGGCATGACCATGGCCTGGGGGGCAACAGGAGAGAGACACGGGCATGTGAGGGGGTGGGGGGTAACAGGAGAGAGACACAGGGCATGAGAGGGGGGTGGGGGGAAACAGGAGAGAGACACAGGGCATGAGCGGGGGGCAACAGCAGGGAGACATAGGGCATGACTGTTGTTGGGGGGCAACAGGAGAGAGACACGGGGCATGAGAGGGGCGTGGGGGGTAACAGGAGAGAGACACAGAGCAGGAGCAGGTGGGGGGGGTAATAGGAGAGAAACACGGGGCATGAGCAGGGGGTGGGGGGCAACAGCAGGGAGACACTGGGCCTGAGCGGGGGGTGGGGGAACAAGAGGGAGACATGGGGCATGAGCGGGGGTGGGGGGAACACGAGGGAGACACGGGGCATGAACCGGGGGGTGGGGGGCAACAAGAGGTAGAAACGGGACATGAGCTGGAGTGGGGGTAACAGGAGAGAGACACTGGGCATGAGCCAGGGGTGGGGGGCAACAGGAGGGAGATACTGGGCATGAGCGGGGGTGGGGGGAAGACGAGGGAGACACGGGGCATGAGCGGGGGGTGGGGGGTAACAGGAGAGAGACATGGGGCATGAGCAGGGGTGGGGGCCAACAGCAGGGAGACACGGGGCATGAGCGGGGGTGGCGGGCAACAGCAGGGAGACACAGGGTATGAGCGGGAGGTGGAGGGTAACAGGAGAGAGACACGGCCATGAGCAGGGGGCAACAGGAGGGAAACACGGGGCATGAGTGGGGGGTGGGGGACAACAGCAGGAAGACACAGGGCATGAGCGGGGGGTGGGGGGAACACGAGGGAGACACAGGGCATGAGCGGGGGATGGGGGTAACAGGAGAGAGACACAGGGCATTAGCGGGGTGTGGGGGGCAACATCAGGGAGACACAGGGCATGAGCGGAGGGTGGGGGGCAACAGCAGGGAGACACAGGACATGACCGGGGGGTGGGGGCAACACGAGGGAGACACGGGCATGAGAGTGGGAGGGGGTAACAGGAGAGAGACACCGGGCATGAGCGAGGGTTGGGGGGCAACAGCAGGGAGACACGGGGCATGAGCGGGGGGTGGGGGGCAACAGCAGGGAGACACGGGGCATGAGCGGGGGATGGGGGGCAACATCAAGGAGACACGGGGCATGAGAGGGAGGTGGGGGGCAACAGGAGAGAGACACGGGGCATGAACAGGGGCTGGGGGCAACAGCAGGGAGACACAGGGCATGACCGGGGGGATGGGGGGCAACAGAAGGGAGACACGTGGCATGACCATGGCGTGGGGGGCAACAGGAGAGAGACACGGGCATGAGAGGGGGTGGGGGGTAACAGGAGAGAGACACAGGGCATGAGAGGGGGGTGGGGGGAAACAGGAGAGAGACACAGGGCATGAGCGGGGGGCAACAGCAGGGAGACATAGGGCATGACTGTTGTTGGGGGGCAACAGGAGAGAGACACGGGGCATGAGAGGGGCGTGGGGGGTAACAGGAGAGAGACACAGAGCAGGAGCAGGTGGGGGGGTAACAGGAGAGAAACACGGGGCATGAGCGGGGGGTGGGGGGCAACAGCAGGGAGACACTGGGCCTGAGCGGGGGGTGGGGGAACAAGAGGGAGACATGGGGCATGAGCGGGGGTGGGGGGAACACGAGGGAGACACGGGGCATGACCGGGGGGTGGGGGGCAACAAGAGGTAAAAACGGGGCATGAGCTGGAGTGGGGGTAACAGGAGAGAGACACTGGGCATGAGCCGGGGTGGGGGGCAACAGGAGGGAGATACTGGGCATGAGCGGGGGTGGGGTGAGGACGAGGGAGACACGGGGCATGAGCGGGGAGTGGGGGGTAACAGGAGAGAGACATGGGGCATGAGCAGGGGTGGGGGCCAACAGCAGGGAGACACGGGGCATGAGCGGGGGTGGCGGGCAACAGCAGGGAGACACGGGGCATGAGCGGGAGGTGGAGGGTAACAGGAGAGAGACACGGCCATGAGCAGGGGGCAACAGGAGGGAAACACGGGGCATGAGTGGGGGGTGGGGGACAACAGCAGGAAGACACGGAGCATGAGCGGGGGGTGGGGGGAACACGAGGGAGACACAGGGCATGAGCGGGGGATGGGGGGTAACAGGAGAGAGACACAGGGCATTAGCAGGGTGTGGGGGGCAACATCAGGGAGACACAGGGCATGAGCGGAGGGTGGGGGGCAACAGCAGGGAGACACAGGACATGACCGGGGGGTGGGGGCAACACGAGGGAGACACGGGCATGAGAGTGGGAGGGGGTAACAGGAGAGAGACAACGGGCATGAGCGAGGGTTGGGGGGCAACAGCAGGGAGACACGGGGCATGACCTGGGGGTGGGGGCAACAGAAGAGAGACATGGGGCATGACCGGGGGTGGGGGGCAACAGGAGAGAGACACGGGGCATGAGAGAGGTGTGGGGGGTAACAGGAGAGAGATACAGGGCTTGAGAGGGTGGTGGGGGGTAACAGGAGAGAGACATGGAGCATGAGCGGGGGGTGGGGGCAACAGCAGTGAGACACGGGGCATGACCGAGGCTGGATGGCAACAGGAGAGAGACACGGGGCATGAGAGGGGGTGGGCGTAACAGGAGAGAGACACGGGGCATGAGCGGGGGTTGGAGGGTAACAGGAGAGAGACACGGGGCATGAGCAGGGGGTGGGGGGAAACAGCAGGGAGACACGGGGCATGAGCGGGGGGTGGGGGGAACAAGAGGGAGACACAGGGCATGAGCGGGGTGTGGGGGGAACATGAGGGAGACACGGGGCATGACCGGGGGGTGGGGGGCAACAAGAGGGAGACACGCGGCATGAGCCGGGGTGGGGGTAACAGGAGAGAGACACAGGGCATGAGCGGGGGGCAACATGAGGGAGATACGGGGCATGAGCAGGGGGTGGGGGGAACACAAGGGAGACACGGGGCATGAGTGGGAGGTGGGGGGCAACAACAGGGAGACACAGGGCATGAGCGGGGGGTGGGGGGAACACGAGGGAGACACGGGGCATGACTGGGCGGTAGGGGGCAACAAGAGGTAGACACAGGGCTTGAGCAGGTGTGGGGGTAACAGGAGAGAGACTCGGGGCATGAGCAGGGGGTGGGGGGCAACAGGAGGGAGATACGGGGCATTAGCAGGGGGTGGGGGGAACACGAGGGAGACACAAGGCATGAGCGGGGGTGGGGGGCAACAGCAGGGAGACACAGGGCATGAGCGGGGGTGGGGGGAACAAGAGGGAGACACGGGGCATGAGCGGGGGGTGGGGGCAACAGGTGGGAGACACTGGGCATGAGCGGGGGAGGAGGGCAACAGCAGGGAGACACTGGGCATGAGCGGGGGGTGGAGGGAACACAAGGGAGACACGGGGCATGAGCGTGGGGAACAAGAGGGAGACAGAGGGCATGAGCGCGGGATGGGGGAACACGAGGGAGACACAGGGCATGAGCGGGAGTGGGGGGCATCAGGAGGGAGACACGGGGCATGAGCCGGGGGTGGGGGAACAGGAGGGAGACACGGGGCATGAACGGAGGGTGGGGGGAACAGGGGAGACAAGGGGCTTAAGGGGGGTGTGGGGGGAACAGGAGGGAGACACGGGGCATGAGCGGGGGTGGGGGGAACAGGGGAGACATGGGGCATGAGCGGGGGGTGGGGGGGAGCATGAGGGAGACACGGGGCATGAGCAGGGGGTTGGGGGAACAGGGGAGACACGGGGCATGTGCGGGGGGGAAATAAAAGAGAGACACGGGCATGAGTGGGAGTGTGGGGTACAGGAGGGAGACACGGGGCATGAGCGGGGGGTGGGGGGAACACCAGGGAGACACGGGGCATCACCGGGGGATGGGAGGCAACAAGAGGTAGAAACAGGGCATGAGCGGGGGTGGGGATAACAGGAGAAAGACACTGGCCATGAGCGGGGGTGGGGGCAACAGGAGGTACATACTGGGCATGAGCGGGGGGTGGGGGAACACGAGGGAGACACGGGGCATGACTGTGGGTGGGGGGCAACAGGAGAGAGACACGGGGCATGAGAGGGGCATGGGGGGTAACAGGAGAGAGACAAAGAGCATGAGCAGGTGGTGGGGGGTAACAGGAGAGAGACACGGGGCATGAGCGGGGGGTGGGGGGCAACAGCAGGGAGACACTGGGCATGAGCGGGGTGGGGGAACAAGAGGGAGACACGGAGCATGTGCGGGGGTGGGGGGAACACGAGGGAGACACGTGGCATGACCGGGGGGTGGGGGGCAACAAGAGGTAGAAACGGGGCATGAGCTGGGGTGGGGGTAACAGGAGAGAGACATTGGGCATGAGCAGGGTTGGGGGCAACAGGAGGGAGATACTGGGCATGAGCGGGGGTGGGGGGAAGACGAGGGAGACACGGGGCATGAGCGGGGCGTGGGGGGTAACAGGAGAGAGACACGGGGCATGAGCAGAGGGTGGGGGCCAACAGCAGGGAGACACGGGGCATGAGCAGGGGGTGGGGGGAACAAGAGGGAGACACGGGGCATGAGCGGGGTGTGGAGGGAACAAGAGGGAGACACGGAGCATGAGCTGGGGTGGGGGTAACAGGAGAGAGACACTGGGCATGAGCAGGGGTGGGGGGCAACAGGAGGGAGATACTGGGCATGAGTGGGGGTAGGGGGAAGACGAGGGAGACACGTGGCATGACCGGGGGGTGGGGGGCAACAAGAGGTAGAAACGGGGCATGAGCTGGGGTGGGGGTAAGAGGAGAGAGACATTGGGCATGAGCGGGGTTGGGGGCAACAGGAGGGAGATACTGGGCATGAGCGGGGGTGGGGGGAAGACGAGGGAGACACGGGGCATGAGCGGGGCGTGGGGGGTAACAGGAGAGAGACACGGGGCATGAGCAGAGGGTGGGGGCCAACAGCAGGGAGACATGGGGCATGAGCGGGGGGTGGGGGGAACAAGAGGGAGACACGGGGCATGAGCGGGGTGTGGAGGGAACAAGAGGGAGACACGGAGCATGAGCTGGGGTGGGGGTAACAGGAGAGAGACACAGGGCATGAGCGGGGCATGGGGGGTAACAGGAGAGAGACACGGGGCATGAGCAGGGGGTGGGGGCCAACAGCAGAGAGACATGGGGCATGAGCGGGGGTGGCGGGCAACAGCAGGGAGACACGGGGCATGAGCAGGAGGTGGGGGGTAACAGGAGAGAGACACGGCCATGAGCAGGGGGCAACAGGGGGGAGACACGGGGCATGAGTGCGGGGTGGGGGGCAAAAGCAGGAAGACACGGGGCATGAGCGGGGGGTGGGGGGAACACGAGGGAGACACAGGGCATGAGCAGGGGATGGGGGGTAACAGGAGAGAGACACAGGGCATGAGAGGGGTGTGGGGGGCAACAGCAGGGAGACACAGGGCATGAGCGGGAGGTGGGGGGCAACAGCAGGGAGACACGGGACATGACCGGGGGGTGGGGGGCAACACGAGGGAGACACAGGCATGAGAGTGGGTAGGGGGTAAAAGGAGAGAGACACGGGGCATGAGAGGGGGGTGGGGGGTAACAGGAGAGAGACACAGGGCTTGAGAGGGTGTGGGGGGTAACAGGAGAGCGACATGGAGCATGAGCGGGGGGTGGAGGGCAACAGCAGTGAGACACGGGGCATGAGAGGGGGTGGGCGTAACAGGAGAGAGACACGGGGCATGAGCGGGGGTTGGAGGGTACAAAGGAGAGAGACACGGGGCATGAGCAGGGGGTGGGGGGCAACAGCAGGGAGACATGGGGCATGAGCGGGGGGTGGGGGGAACAAGAGGGAGACACGGGGCATGAGTGGGGTGTGGGGGGAACACGAGGGATACACGGGGCATGACCGGGGGGTGGGGGGCAACAAGAGGGAGACAAGCGGCATGAGCGGGGGTGGGGGTAACAGGAGAGAGACACAGGGCATGAGCGGGGGGCAACATGAGGGAGATACGGGGCATGAGCAGGGGGTGGGAGGAACACAAGTGAGACACCGGGCATGAGCGGGAGGTGGGGGGCAACAACAGGGAGACACGGGGCATGAGCGGGTGGTGGGGGGAACACGAGGGAGACACAGGGCATGACCGGGGGTGGGGGCAACAAGAGGTAGACACAGGGCTTGAGCAGGTGTGGGGGTAACAGGAGAGAGACTCGGGGCATGAGCGGGGGGTGGGGGGCAACAGGAAAGAGTTACGGGGCATTAGCAGGGGGTGGGGGGGAACACGAGGGAGACACAAGGCATGAGCAGGGGTGGGGGGCGACAGCATGGAGACACAGGGCATGAGCGGGGGTGGGGGGAACAAGAGGGAGACACGGGGCATGGGTGGGGGTGGGGGGTAACAGGAGAGAGACACGGGGCATGAGCGGGGGATGGGGCAACAGGAGGGAGACACTGGGCATGAGCGGGGGTGGAGGGCAACAGCAGGGAGACACGGGGCATGAGCGGGGGGTGGGGGGAACACGAGGGAGACACGGGGCATGAGCGGGGGGAACAAGAGGGAGACACAGGGCATGAGCACGGGATGGGGGAATACGAGGGAGACACGGGGCATGAGCGAGGGTGGGGTCATCAGGAGGGAGACACGGGGCATGAGCCGGGGGTGGGGGAACAGGAGGGAGAAACGGGGCATGAACGGAGGGTGGGGGGAACAGGGGAGACAAGGGGCTTGAGGGGGGTGTGGGGGGAACAGGAGGGAGACACGGGGCATGAGCGGGGGGTGGGGGGAACAGGGGAGACATGGGGCATGAGCGGGGGGTGGGGGGAGCATGAGGGAGACACGGGGCATGAGCGAGGGGTTGGGGGAACAGGGGAGACACGGGGCATGTGCGGGGGGGAAATAAAAGAGAGACACGGGCATGAGTGGGGGTGGGGGGTACAGGAGGGAGACACGGGGCATGAGCGGGGGGTGGGGGGAACACAAGGGAGACACGGGGCATCACCGGGGATGGGGACAACAAGAGGTAGAAACGGGGCATGAGCGGGGGTGGGGGTAACAGGAGAGAGACATTGGGCATGAGCGGGAGTGGGGGCAACAGGAGGTACATACTGGGCATGAGCGGGGGGTGGGGGAACACAAGGGAGACACGGGGCATGAGCGGGGGGTGGGGGGTAACAGGAGAGAGACACGGGGCATGAGCGCGGGGTGGGCCAACAGCAGGGAGACACAAGGCATGAGTGGGGGTGGGGGGTAACAGGAGAGAGACACGGGGCATGAGTGGGGGTGGGGGGCAACAGGAGGGAGACACGGGGCATGGGCGGGGGTGGGGGGAACACGTGGGAGACACATGGCATGAGCTGGGGGTGGGGGGTAACAGGATAGAGACACAGGGCATGAGTAGGGTGTGGGGGGCAACAGCAGGGAGAACAGGGCATGAGCGGGGGGTGGTGGACAACAGCAGGGAGACACGGCGCTTGAGCGGGGGGTGGCGGGAACACGAGGGAGACGCGGGGCATGAGCGGGGGTGGGGTGCAACAGCAGGGAGACACGGGGCATGAGAGGGTGGTGGGGGTAACAGGAGAGAGACACAGGGCATGAGCGGGGGCAACATGAGGGAGATACGGGGCATGAGCAGGGGGTGGGAGGAACACAAGTGAGACACCGGGCATGAGCGGGAGGTGGGGGGCAACAACAGGGAGACACGGGGCATGAGCGGGTGGTGGGGGGAACACGAGGGAGACACAGGGCATGACCGGGGGTGGGGGCAACAAGAGGTAGACACAGGGCTTGAGCAGGTGTGGGGGTAACAGGAGAGAGACTCGGGGCATGAGCGGGGGGTGGGGGGCAACAGGAAAGAGATACGGGGCATTAGCAGGGGGTGGGGGGAACACGAGGGAGACACAAGGCATGAGCAGGGGTGGGGGACGACAGCATGGAGACACAGGGCATGAGCGGGGGTGGGGGGAACAAGAGGGAGACACGGGGCATGGGTGGGGGTGGGGGGTAACAGGAGAGAGACACGGGGCATGAGCGGGGGATGGGGCAACAGGAGGGAGACACTGGGCATGAGCGGGGGTGGAGGGCAACAGCAGGGAGACACGGGGCATGAGCGGGGGGTGGGGGGAACACGAGGGAGACACGGGGCATGAGCGGGGGGAACAAGAGGGAGACACAGGGCATGAGCACGGGATGGGGGAATACGAGGGAGACACGGGGCATGAGCGAGGGTGGGGTCATCAGGAGGGAGACACGGGGCATGAGCCGGGGGTGGGGGAACAGGAGGGAGAAACGGGGCATGAACGGAGGGTGGGGGGAACAGGGGAGACAAGGGGCTTGAGGGGGGTGTGGGGGAACAGGAGGGAGACACGGGGCATGAGCGGGGGGTGGGGGGAACAGGGGAGACATGGGGCATGAGCGGGGGGTGGGGGGAGCATGAGGGAGACACGGGGCATGAGCGAGGGGTTGGGGGAACAGGGGAGACACGGGGCATGTGCGGGGGGGAAATAAAAGAGAGACACGGGCATGAGTGGGGGTGGGGGGTACAGGAGGGAGACACGGGGCATGAGCGGGGGGTGGGGGGAACACAAGGGAGACACGGGGCATCACCGGGGATGGGGACAACAAGAGGTAGAAACGGGGCATGAGCGGGGGTGGGGGTAACAGGAGAGAGACATTGGGCATGAGCGGGAGTGGGGGCAACAGGAGGTACATACTGGGCATGAGCGGGGGGTGGGGGAACACAAGGGAGACACGGGGCATGAGCGGGGGGTGGGGGGTAACAGGAGAGAGACACGGGGCATGAGCGCGGGGTGGGCCAACAGCAGGGAGACACAAGGCATGAGTGGGGGTGGGGGGTAACAGGAGAGAGACACGGGGCATGAGTGGGGGTGGGGGGCAACAGGAGGGAGACACGGGGCATGGGCGGGGGTGGGGGGAACACGTGGGAGACACATGGCATGAGCTGGGGGTGGGGGGTAACAGGATAGAGACACAGGGCATGAGTAGGGTGTGGGGGGCAACAGCAGGGAGAACAGGGCATGAGCGGGGGGTGGTGGACAACAGCAGGGAGACACGGCGCTTGAGCGGGGGGTGGCGGGAACACGAGGGAGACGCGGGGCATGAGCGGGGGTGGGGTGCAACAGCAGGGAGACACGGGGCATGAGAGGGTGGTGGGGGTAACAGGAGAGAGACATGGGGCATGAGCGGGGGGTGGGGGGCAACAGCAGTGAGACACGGGGCATGACCGGGGCTGGGTGGCAACAGGAGAGAGACACGGGGCATGAGAGGGTTTGGGCGTAACAGGAGAGAGACACGGGGCATGAGCGGGGGTTGGAGGGTAACACGAGAGAGACACGGGGCATGACCGTGGGGTGGGGCACAACAAGAGGGAGACACGGGGCATGAGCGGGGGTGGGGGTAACAGGAGAGAGTCATAGGGCATGAGCGGGGGGCAACAGGAGGGAGATACGGGGCATGAGCGGGCGGTGGGGGGAACACGAGGGAGACACGGGGCATGAGCGGGGGGAACAAGAGGGAGGCACAGGGCATGAGCACGGGATGGGGGAACACGAGGGAGACACGGGGCATGAGCGGGGGGTGGGGGAAACAAGAGGGAGACACGTGGTATGAGCGAGGATGGGGGGCATCAGGAGGGAGACACGGGGCATGAGCCGGGGGTGGGGGAACAGGAGGGAGAAACGGGGCATGAACGGAGGGTGGGGGGGAACAGGGGAGACAAGGGACTTGAGGGGGGTGTGGGGGGAACAGGAGGGAGACACGGGGCATGAGCGGGGGGTGGGGGGAACAGGGGAGACATGGGGCATGAGCGGGGGGTGGGGGGAGCATGAGGGAGACACGGGGCATGAGCGGGGGGTTGGGGGAACACGGGAGACACGGGGCATGTGCGGGGGGAAATAAAAGAGAGACACGGGCATGAGTGGGGGTGGGGGGTACAGGAGGGAGACACGGCGCATGAGCGGGGGGTGGGGGGAACACGAGGGAGACACAGGGCATCACCGGGGGATGGGGACAACAAGAGGTAGAAACGGGGCATGAGCGGGTGAGCGGGGGTGGGGGTAACAGGAGAGAGACACTGGGCATGAGCTGGGGTGGGGGTAACAGGAGAGAGACACTGGGCATGAGCGGGAGTGGGGGCAACAGGAGGTACATACTGGGCATGAGCCGGGGGGGTGGGGGAACACAAGGGAGACACGGGGCATGAGCGGGGGGTGGGCCAACAGCAGGGAGACACGGGTCATGAGCGGGGGTGGGGGCAACAGCAGGGAGACACAAGGCATGAGCGGGGGTGGGGGGTAACAGGAGAGAGACACGGGGCATGAGTGGGGGTGGGGGGCAACAGGAGGGAGACACGGGGCATGAGCAGGGGTGGGGGGAACACGTGGGAGACACAGGGCATGAGCAGGGGGTGGGGGGTAACAGGATAGAGACACAGGTCATGAGTAGGGTGTGGGGGGCAACAGCAGGGAGACACAGGGCATGAGCGGGGGGTGGGGGACAACAGCAGGGAGACACGGCGCATGAGCGGGGGGTGGCGGGAACACGAGGGAGACGCGGGGCATGAGCGGGGGGTGGGGTACAACAGCAGGGTGACACGGGGCATGAGAGGGTGGTGGGGGTAACAGGAGAGAGACATGGGGCATGAGCGGGGGGTGGGGGGCAACAGCAGTGAGACACGGGGCATGACCGGGGCTGGGGGGCAACAGGAGAGAGACACGGGGCATGAGAGGGTTTGGGCGTAACAGGAGAGAGACACGGGGCATGAGCGGGGGTTGGGGGGTAACACGAGAGAGACACGGGGCATGACCGTGGGGTGGGGCACAACAAGAGGGAGACACGGGGCATGAGCGGGGGTGGGGGTAACAGGAGAGAGACACAGGGCATGAGCGGGGGGCAACAGGAGGGAGATACGGGGCATGAGCGGGCGGTGGGGGGAACACAAGAGAGACACGGGGCATGAGCGGGAGGTAGGGGGCAACAGCAGGGAGACATGGGGCATGAGCGGGGGTAACACGAGGGAGACACAGGGCATGACCGGGGGGTGGGGGCAACAAGAGGTAGACACAGGGCATGAGCAGGGGTTGGGGTAACAGGAGAGAGACACGGGGCATGAGCGGGGGGTGGGGGACAACAACAACAGGAGGGAGATACGGGGCATGAGCGGGGGGTGGGGGAACACGAGGGAGACACGAGCATGAGCAGGGAGTGGGGGGCAACAGCAGGGAGACACGGGGCATGAGCGGGGGTAGGGGAACAAGAGGGAGACACGGGGCATGGGCGAGGGGTGGGGGGTAACAGGAGAGAGACACGGGCATGAGCGGGGGGTGGGGGGCAACAGGAGGGAGACATGGGGCATGAGGGGGGGTGGAGGGCAACAGCAGGGAGACACGGAGCATGAGCGGGGATGGGGGAACACGAGGGAGACACGGGGCATGAGCGGGGGGTGGGGGGCAACAAGAGGGAGACACGGGGCATGAGCGCGGGGTGGGGGGAACACGAGGGAGACACGGGGCATGAGCGGGGGTGGGGGCAACAAGAGGGAGACACTGGGCATGAGCGGGGGGTGGGGAGCAACAGGAGGGAGACACGGGGCATGAGCGGGTGGTGGGGGAACCGGAGGAAGACACGGGGCATGAACGGGGGGTGGGGGGAACAGGGGAGACACGGGGCATGAGGTGGGTGTGGGGGGAACAGGAAGGAGACACAGGGCATGAGCGGGGGTTGGGGGGAACAGGGGAGACATGGGGCATGAGCGGGGGGTGGGGGGAACACGAGGAAGACACAGGGCATGAGCTGGGGGTGGGGGGGCAACAGGAGGGAGACATGGGGCATGAGCGGGGGGTGGAGGGCAACAGCAGGGAGACACGGAGCATGAGCGAGGGTGGGGGGATCACGAGGGAGACACAGGGCATGAGAGGGGGGTGGGGGTAACAGGAGAGAGACACAGGGCATGAGCGGGGGTGAGGAGCAACAGCAGGTAGACACGTGGCATGAGCAGGGGGGCAACAGGAGAAAGACACGGGCATGAGCGGGGGTGTGGGGGGCAACATCAGGGAGACACGGGGCATGACCGTGGGGCTGGGAGCAACAGGAGAGAGGCACGGAGCATGAGCGGGGGAGGGGGACAACAGCAGGGAGACACGGGGCATAAGCGGGGGTGGGGGGCAACAGCAGGGAGACACGGGGCATGACCGGGGATTGGGGGGTAACAGGAGAGAGACAAAGGGCATGAGCGGGGGTGGGGGGCAACAGGAGGGAGACACAGGGCATGAGAGGGGGTGGGGGGTAACAGGAGAGAGACACGGGGCATAATCAGGGGTGGGGGCAACAGCAGGGAGACACGGGGCATGAGCGGGGACTGGGGGGAACAGGAAAGAGACACGGGGCATGAGCAGGGTGTGGGGGGCAACAGCAGGGAGACACGGGGCATGACCGTGGGGCTGGGAGCAACAGGAGACACGGGGCATGAGAGGGGCGTGGGGGGTAACAGGAGAGAGACACAGAGCAGGTGGGGGGGTAACAGGAGAGAAACACGGGGCATGAGCGGGGGGTGGGGGGCAACAGCAGGGAGACACTGGGCCTGAGCGGGGGGTGGGGGAACAAGAGGGAGACACGGGGCATGAGCGGGGGTGGGGGGTAACAGGAGAGAGACACAGGGCATGAGAGGGGGGTGGGGGGAAACAGGAGAGAGACACAGGGCATGAGCAGGGGACAACAGCAGGGAGACACGGGGCATGACTGTTGTTGGGGGGCAACAGGAGAGAGACACGGGGCATGAGAGGGGCGTGGGGGGTAACAGGAGAGAGACACAGAGCAGGAGCAGGTGGGGGGGTAACAGGAGAGAAACACGGGGCATGAGCGGGGGGTGGGGGGCAACAGCAGGGAGACACTGGGCCTGAGCGGGGGGTGGGGGAACAAGAGGGAGACACGGGGCATGAGCGGGGGTGGGGGAACACGAGGGAGACACAGGGCATGACCGGGGGGTGGGGGGCAACAAGAGGTAGAAACGAGGCATGAGCTGGAGTGGGGGTAACAGGGGAGAGACACTGGGCATGAGCCGGGGGTGGGGGGCAACAGGAGGGAGATACTGGGCATGAGCGGGGGTGGGGGGAAGACGAGGGAGACACGGGGCATGAGCGGGGGGTGGGGGGTAACAGGAGAGAGACATGGGGCATGAGCAGGGGTGGGGGCCAACAGCAGGGAGACACGGGGCATGAGCGGGGGTGGCGGGCAACAGCAGGGAGACACGGGGCATGAGCCGGAGGTGGAGGGTAACAGGAGAGAGACACGGCCATGAGCAGGGGGGCAACAGGAGGGAAACACGGGGCATGAGTGGGGGGTGGGGGACAACAGCAGGAAGACACGGGGCATGAGCGGGGGGTGGAGGGAACACAAGGGAGACACAGGGCATGAGCGGGGGATGGGGGTAACAGGAGAGAGACACAGGGCATTAGCGGGGTGTGGGGGGCAACATCAGGGAGACACAGGGCATGAGCGGAGGGTGGGGGGCAACAGCAGGGAGACACAGGACATGACCGGGGGGTGGGGGCAACACGAGGGAGACACGGGCATGAGAGTGGGAGGGGGTAACAGGAGAGAGACACCGGGCATGAGCGAGGGTTGGGGGGCAACAGCAGGGAGACACGGGGCATGACCTGGGGGTGGGGGCAACAGAAGAGAGACATGGGGCATGACCGGGGGTGGGGGGCAACAGGAGAGAGACACGGGGCATGAGAGAGGTGTGGGGGGTAACAGGAGAGAGACACAGGGCTTGAGAGGGTGGTGGGGGTAACAGGAGAGAGACATGGAGCATGAGCGGGGGGTGGGGGCAACAGCAGTGAGACACGGGGCATGACCGAGGCTGGATGGCAACAGGAGAGAGACACGGGGCATGAGAGGGGGTGGGCGTAACAGGAGAGAGACACGGGGCATGAGCGGGGGTTGGAGGGTAACAGGAGAGAGACACGGGGCATGAGCAGGGGGTGGGGGGCAACAGCAGGGAGACACGGGGCATGAGCGGGGGGTGGGGGGAACAAGAGGGAGACACGGGGCATGAGCGGGGTGTGGGGGGAACACGAGGGAGACACGGGGCATGACTGGGGGGCAACAAGAGGGAGACACGCGGCATGAGCCGGGGTGGGGGTAACAGGAGAGAGACACAGGGCATGAGCGGGGGGCAACATGAGGGAGATACGGGGCATGAGCAGGAGGTGGGGGGAACACAAGGGAGACACGGGGCATGAGCGGGAGGTGGGGGGCAACAACAGGGAGACACGGGGCATGAGCGGGGGGTGGGGGGAACACGAGGGAGACACGGGGCATGACCGGGGGGTAGGGGGCAACAAGAGGTAGACACAGGGCTTGAGCAGGTGTGGGGGGTAACAGGAGAGAGACTCGGGGCATGAGCAGGGGGTGGGGGGGCAACAGGAGGGAGATACGGGGCATTAGCAGGGGGTGGGGGGAACACGAGGGAGAGACACAAGGCATGAGCGGGGGTGGGGGGCAACAGCAGGGAGACACAGGGCATGAGCGGGGGTGGGGGAAACAAGAGGGAGACACGGGGCATGAGCGGGGGGTGGGGGCAACAGGTGGGAGACACTGGGCATGAGCGGGGGGTGGAGGGCAACAGCAGGGAGACACTGGGCATGAGGGGGGGTGGAGGGAACACAAGGGAGACACGGGGCATGAGCGGGGGGAACAAGAGGGAGACACAGGGCATGAGCGCGGGATGGGGGGAACACGAGGGAGACACAGGGCATGAGCGGGGGGTGGGGGAAACAAGAGGGAGACACGGGGCATGAGCGGGGGTGGGGGGCATCAGGAGGGAGACACGGGGCATGAGCCGGGGGTGGGGGAACAGGAGGGAGACACGGGGCATGAACGGAGGGTGGGGGGAACAGGGGAGACAAGGGGCTTAAGAGGGGTGTGGGGGGAACAGGAGGGAGACACGGGGCATGAGCGGGGGTGGGGGGGAACAGGGGAGACATGGGGCATGAGCGGGGGGTGGGGGGAGCATGAGGGAGACACGGGGCATGAGCAGGGGGTTGGGGGAACAGGGGAGACACGGGGCATGTGCGGGGGGGAAATAAAAGAGAGACACGGGCATGAGTGGGAGTGTGGGGTACAGGAGGGAGACACGGGGCATGAGCGGGGGGTGGGGGGAACACCAGGGAGACACAGGGCATCACCGGGGGATGGGAGGCAACAAGAGGTAGAAACAGGGCATGAGCGGGGGTGGGGGTAACAGGAGAGAGACACTGGGCATGAGCGGGGGTGGGGGCAACAGGAGGTACATACTGGGCATGAGCGGGGGGTGGGGGAACACGAGGGAGACACGGGGCATGAGCGGGGGGTGGGGGGCAACAGGGGAGAGACACAGGGCATGAACAGGGCTGGGGGGCAACAGCAGGGAGACACAGGGCATGACTGTGGGTGGGGGGCAACAGGAGAGAGACACGGGGCATGAGAGGGGCATGGGGGGTAACAGGAGAGAGACAAAGAGCATGAGCAGGTGGTGGGGGGTAACAGGAGAGAGACACGGGGCATGAGCGGGGGCAACAGCAGGGAGACACTGGGCATGAGTGGGGTGGGGGAACATGAGGGAGACACGGGGCATGTGCGGGGGTGGGGGGAACACGAGGGAGACACTTGGCATGACCGGGGGGTGGGGGGCAACAAGAGGTAGAAACGGGGCATGAGCTGGGGTGGGGGTAACAGGAGAGAGACATTGGGCATGAGCGGGGTTGGGGGCAACAGGAGGGAGATACTGGGCATGAGCGGGGGTGGGGGGAAGACGAGGGAGACAAGGGGCATGAGTGAGGGTTGGGGGGCAACAGCAGGAAGACTCGGGGCATGAGGGGGGGTGGGGGGAACACGAGGGAGACACAGGGCATGAGCGGGGGATGGGGGGTAACAGGAGAGAGACACAGGGCATGAGACGGGTGTGGGGGGCAACAGCAGGGAGACACAGGGCATGAGCGGGAGGTGGGGGGCAACAGCAGGGAGACACGGGACATGACCGGGGGGTGGGGGGCAACATGAGGGAGACACAGGCATGAGAGTAGGTAGGGGGTAACAGGAGAGAGACACCGGGCATGAGCGGGGGTTGGGGGGCAACAGCAGGGAGACACGGGGCATGACTGGGGGGTGGGGGCAACAGAAGAGAGACATGGGGCATGACCGGGGGTGGGGGGCAACAGGAGAGAGACACGGGGCCTGAGAGGGGGGTGGGGGGTAACAGGAGAGAGACACAGGGCTTCAAAGGGTGGTGGGGGGTAACAGGAAAGAGACATGGAGCATGAGCGGGGGTGGGGGGCAACAGCAGTGAGACACGGGGCATGACCGAGGCTGGATGGCAACAGGAGAGAGACACGGGGCATGAGAGGGGGTGGGCGTAACAGGAGAGAGACACGGGGCATGAGCGGGGGTTGGAGGGTACAAAGGAGAGAGACACGGGCATGAGCAGGGGGTGGGGGCAACAGCAGGGAGACACGGGGCATGAGCGGGGGGTGGGGGGAACAAGAGGGAGACACGGGGCATGAGCGGGGTGTGGAGGGAACAAGAGGGAGACACGGAGCATGAGCTGGGGTGGGGGTAACAGGAGAGAGACACTGGGCATGAGCAGGGGTTGGGAGCAACAGGAGGGAGATACTGGGCATGAGTGGGGGTAGGGGGAAGACGAGGGAGACACAGGGCATGAGCGGGGCATGGGGGGTAACAGGAGAGAGACACGGGGCATGAGCAGGGGGTGGTGGCCAACAGCAGGGAGACACGGGGCATGAATGGGGGTGGCGGGCAACAGTAGGGAGACACGGGGCATGAGTGGGAGGTGGGGGGTAACAGGAGAGAGACACGGCCATGAGCAGGGGGCAACAGGGGGGAGACACGGGGCATGAGTGCGGGGTGGGGGGCAAAAGCAGGACGACACGGGGCATGAGCGGGGGGTGGGGGGAACATGAGGGAGACACAGGGCATGAGCAGGGGATGGGGGTAACAGGAGAGAGACACAGGGCATGAGAGGGGTGTGGGGGGCAACAGCAGGGAGACACAGGGCATGAGCGGGAGGTGGGGGGCAACAGCAGGGAGACACGGGACATGACCGGGGGGTGGGGGGCAACACGAGGGAGACACAGGCATGAGAGTGGGTAGGGGGTAAAAGGAGAGAGACACCAGGCATGAGCGGGGGTTGGGGGGCAACAGCAGGGAGACACGGGGCATGACCGGGGGTGGGGGCAACAGAAGAGAGACATGGGGCATGACCGGGGGTGGGGGGCAACAGGAGAGAGACACGGGGCATGAGAGGGGGGTGGGGGGTAACAGGAGAGAGACACAGGGCTTGAGAGGGTGTGGGGGTAACAGGAGAGAGACATGGCGCATGAGCGGGGGGTGGAGGGCAACAGCAGTGAGACACGGGGCATGAGAGGGGGTGGGCGTAACAGGAGAGAGACACGGAGCATGAGCGGGGGTTGGAGGGTACAAAGGAGAGAGACACGGGGCATGAGCAGGGGGTGGGGGGGCAACAGCAGGGAGACATGGGGCATGAGCGGGGGGTGGGGGGAACAAGAGGGAGACACGGGGCATGAGTGGGGTGTGGGGGGAACACGAGGGATACACGGGGCATGACCGGGGGGTGAAGGGCAACAAGAGGGAGACAAGCGGCATGAGCGGGGGTGGGGGTAACAGGAGAGAGACACAGGGCATGAGCGGGGGGCAACATGAGGGAGATACGGGGCATGAGCAGGGGGTGGGGGGAACACAAGTGAGACACGGGGCATGAGCGGGAGGTGGGGGGCAACAACAGGGAGACACGGGGCATGAGCGGGTGGTGGGGGGAACACGAGGGAGACACAGGGCTTGAGCAGGTGTGGGGGTAACAGGAGAGAGACTCGGGGCATGAGCGGGGGGTGGGGGGCAACAGGAGAGAGATACGGGGCATTAGCAGGGGGTGGGGGGAACACAAGGGAGACACAAGGCATGAGCGGGGGTGGGGGGCAACAGCATGGAGACACAGGGCATGAGCGGGGGTGGGGGGAACAAGAGGGAGACACGGGGCATGGGTGGGGGGGGTAACAGGAGAGAGACACGGGGCATGAGCGGGGGATGGGGCAACAGGAGGGAGACACTGGGCATGAGCGGGGGTGGAGGGCAACAGCAGGGAGACACGGGGCATGAGCGGGGGGTGGGGGGAACACGAGGGAGACACGGGGCATGAGCGGGGGAACAAGAGGGAGATACAGGGCATGATCACCGGATGGGGGAACACGAGGGAGACACGGGGCATGAGCGGGGGGTGGGGGAAACAAGAGGGAGAAACGGGGCATGAACGGAGGGTGGGGTGGAACAGGGGAGACAAGGGGCTTGAGGGGGGTTTGGGGGGAACAGGAGGGAGACACGGGGCATGAGCGGGGGGCGGGGGGGAACAGGGGAGACAACGGGCATGAGCGGGGGGTGGGGGGAACATGAGGGAGACACGGGGCATGAGCGGGGGGTTGGGGGAACAGGGGAGACACGGGGCATGTGCGGGGGGGAAATAAAAGAGAGACACGGGCATGAGTGGGGGTGGGGGGTACAGGAGGGAGACACGGGGCATGAGCGGGGGGTGGGGGGAACACAAGGGAGACACGGGGCATCACCGGGGATGGGGACAACAAGAGGTAGAAACGGGGCATGAGCGGGGTGGGGGTAACAGGAGAGAGACACTGGGCATGAGCGGGAGTGGGGGCAACAGGAGGTACATACTGGGCATGAGCGGGGGTGGGGGAACACAAGGGAGACACGGGGCATGAGCGGGGGGTGGGGGGTAACAGGAGAGAGACACGGGGCATGAGCGCGGGGTGGGCCAACAGCAGGGAGACACAAGGCATGAGTGGGGGTGGGGGGTAACAGGAGAGAGACACGGGGCATGAGTGGGGGTGGGGGGCAACAGGAGGGAGACACGGGGCATGGGCGGGGGTGGGGGAACACGTAGGAGACACAGGGCATGAGCTGGGGGTGGGGGGTAACAGGATAGAGACACAGGGCATGAGTAGGGTGTGGGGGGCAACAGCAGGGAGAACAGGGCATGAGCGGGGGGTGGGGGACAACAGCAGGGAAACACGGTGCATGAGCGGGGGGTGGCGGGAACACGAGGGAGACGTGGGGCATGAGGGGGGGCGGGGTGCAAAAGCAGGGAGACACGGGGCATGAGAGGGTGGTGGGGGGTAACAGGAGAGAGACATGGGGCATGAGCGGGGTGTGGGGGGCAACAGCAGTGAGACACAGGGCATGACCGGGGCTGGGGGGCAACAGGAGAGAGACACGGGGCATGAGAGGGTTTGGGCGTAACAGGAGAGAGACACGGGGCATGAGCGGGGGTTGGAGGGTAACACGAGAGAGACACGGGGCATGACCGTGGGGTGGGGCACAACAAGAGGGAGACACGGGGCATGAGCGGGGGTGGGGGTAACAGGAGAGAGTCACAGGGCATGAGCGGGGGGCAACAGGAGGGAGACACGGGGCATGAGCGGGGGGAACAAGAGGGAGACACAGGGCATGAGCACGGGATGGGGGGAACACGAGGGAGACACGGGGCATGAGCGGTGGGTGGGGGAAACAAGAGGGAGACACGGGGCATGAGCGAGGGTGGGGGGCATCAGGAGGGAGACACGGGGCATGAGCCGGGGGTGGGGGAACAGGAGGGAGAAACGGGGCATGAACGGAGGGTGGGGGGGAACAGGGGAGACAAGGGGCTTGAGGGGGTGTGGGGGGGAACAGGAGGGAGACACGGGGCATGAGCGGGGGGTGGGGGGGAACAGGGGAGACACGGGGCATGTGCGGGGGGGAAATAAAAGAGAGACACGGGCATGAGTGGGGGTGGGGGGTACAGGAGGGAGACACGGCGCATGAGCGGGGGGTGGGGGGAACACGAGGGAGACACGGGGCATCACCGGGGGATGGGGACAACAAGAGGTAGAAACGGGGCATGAGCGGGGGTGGGGGTAACAGGAGAGAGACACTGGGCATGAGCGGGGGTGGGGGTAACAGGAGAGAGACACTGGGCATGAGCGGGAGTGGGGGCAACAGGAGATACATACTGGGCATGAGCCGGGGTGTGGGGGAACACAAGGGAGACACGGGGCATGAGCGGGGGGTGGGGGTAACAGGAGAGAGACACGGGGCATGAGCGGGGGGTGGGCCAACAGCAGGGAGACACGGGTCATGAGCGGGGGTGGGGGCAACAGCAGGGAGACACAAGGCATGAGCGGGGGTGGTGGGTAACAGGGGAGAGACACGGGGCATGAGTGGGGGTGGGGGGCAACAGGAGGGAGACACGGGGCATGAGCAGGGGTGGGGGGAACACGTGGGAGACACAGGGCATGAGCGGGGGGTGGGGGGTAACAGGATAGAGACACAGGGCATGAGTAGGGTGTGGGGGCAACAGCAGGGAGACACAGGGCATGAGCGGGGGTGGGGGACAACAGCAGGGAGACACGGCGCATGAGCGGGGGGTGGCGGGAACACGAGGGAGACGCGGGGCATGAGCGGGGGGTGGGGTGCAACAGCAGGGTGACACGGGGCATGAGAGGGTGGTGGGGGGTAACAGGAGAGAGACATGGGGCATGAGCGGGGGGTGGGGGGCAACAGCAGTGAGACACGGGGCATTACCGGGGCTGGGGGGCAACAGGAGAGAGACACAGGGCATGAGAGGGTTTGGGCGTAACAGGAGAGAGACACGGGGCATGAGCGGGGGTTGGAGGGTAACACGAGAGAGACACGGGGCATGACCGTGGGGTGGGGCACAACAAGAGGGAGACACGGGGCATGAGCGGGGGTGGGGGTAACAGGAGAGAGACACAGGGCATGAGCGGGGGGCAACAGGAGGGAGATACGGGGCATGAGCGGGCGGTGGGGGGAACACAAGAGAGACACGGGGCATGAGCGGGAGGTAGGGGGCAACAGCAGGGAGACATGGGGCATGAGCGGGGGTAACACGAGGGAGACACAGGGCATGACCGGGGGGTGGGGGCAACAAGAG
Source organism: Ambystoma mexicanum (assembly GCF_040938575.1). NCBI lineage: Eukaryota > Metazoa > Chordata > Amphibia > Caudata > Ambystomatidae > Ambystoma > Ambystoma mexicanum. The sequence continues at coordinate 241,279,428 of NC_090927.1, forward strand.
GTAGACACGGGGCATGAGCAGGGGTTGGGGTAACAGGAGAGAGACACGGGGCATGAGCGGGGGGTGGGGGACAACAACAACAGGAGGGAGATACGGGGCATGAGCAGGGGGTGGGGGAACACGAGGGAGACACGAGCATGAGCAGGGAGTGGGGGGCAACAGCAGGGAGACACGGGGCATGAGCGGGGGGTAGGGGAACAAGAGGGAGACACGGGGCATGGGCGAGGGGTGGGGGGTAACAGGAGAGAGACACGGGCATGAGCGGGGGGCAACAGGAGGGAGACATGGGGCATGAGGGGGGTGGAGGGCAACAGCAGGGAGACACGGAGCATGAGCGGGGGTGGGGGGAACACGAGGGAGACACGGGGCATGAGCGGGGGGTGGGGGGCAACAAGAGGGAGACACGGGGCATGAGCGCGGGGTGGGGGGAACACGAGGGAGACACGGGGCATGAGCGGGGGTGGGGGCAACAAGAGGGAGACACGGGGCATGAGCGGGGGGTGGGGAGCAACAGGAGGGAGACACGGGGCATGAGTGGGTGGTGGGGGAACAGGAGGGAGACACGGGGCATGAACGGGGGGTGGGGGAAACAGGGGAGACACGGGGCATGAGGGGGGTGTGGGGGGAACAGGAGGGAGACACAGGGCATGAGCGGGGGTGGGGGGGAACAGGGGAGACATGGGGCATGAGCGGGGGGTGGGGGGGAACACGAGGAAGACACGGGGCATGAGCTGGGGGTGGGGGGGCAACAGGAGGGAGACACGGGGCATGAGTGGGGGGTGGAGGGCAACAGCAGGGAGACACGGAGCATGAGCGAGGGTGGGGGGATCACCAGGGAGACACAGGGCATGAGAGGGGGGTGGGGGGTAACAGGAGAGAGACACAGGGCATGAGCGGGGGTGAGGAGCAACAGCAGGTAGACACGTGGCATGAGCAGGGGGGCAACAGGAGAAAGACACGGGGCATGAGCAGGGGTGTGGGGGGCAACATCAGGGAGACACGGGGCATGACCGTGGGGCTGGGAGCAACAGGAGAGAGGCACGGAGCATGAGCGGGGGAGGGGGACAACAGCAGGGAGACACGGGGCATAAGCGGGGGTGGGGGGCAACAGCAGGGAGACACGGGGCATGACCGGGGATTGGGGGGTAACAGGAGAGAGACAAAGGGCATGAGCGGGGGTGGGGGGCAACAGGAGGGAGACACGGGGCATGAGAGGGGGTGGGGGGTAACAGGAGAGAGACACGGGGCATAATCAGGGGTGGGGGGCAACAGCAGGGAGACACGGGGCATGAGCGGGGACTGGGGGGAACAGGAAAGAGACATGGGGCATGAGCAGGGTGTTGGGGGCAACAGCAGGGAGACACGGGGCATGACCGTGGGGCTGGGAGCAACAGGAGAGAGGCATGGAGCATGAGCTGGGGGAGGGGGACAACAGCAGGGAGACACAGGGCATAAGCGGGGGTGGGGGGCAACAGCAGGGAGACACGGGGCATGACCGGGGGGTGGGGGGTAACAGTAGAGAGACACAGGGCATGAGCGGGGGTGGGGGGCAACAGGAGGGAGACACGGGGCATGAGAGGGGGGTGGGGGGTAACAGGAGAGAGACACGGGGCATGAGCGGGGGTTGGGGCAACAGCAGGGAGACATGGGGCATGACCGGGGGGTGGGGGGCAACAGGAGAGAGACACGGGCATGAGAGGGGGTTGGCGGTAACAGGAGAGAGACACAGGGCATGAGCGGGGTGTGGGGGGCAACAGCAGGGAGACACGGGGTATGACCAGGGGGTGGGGGTAACAGGAGAGAGAAACGTGGCATGAGCGAGGAGTGGGGGGCAACAGCAGGGAGACAAAGGGCATGACCGGGGGGTGGGGGCAACAGGAGAGAGACACGGGGCATGAGAGGGGAGTGGGGGGTAACAGGAGAGAGACACGGGGCATGAGAGGGGGTGGGGGGCAACAGCAGGGAGACACGGGGCATGAGCGGGGGGTGGGGGGAACACGAGGGAGAAACAGGGCATGAGAGGGGGGTGGGGGGTGAGAGGAGAGAGACACGGGGCATGAGCGGGGGGTGGGGGGAAACAGCAAGGAGACACAGGGCATGAGCGGGGGTGGGGGCAACAGCAGGGAGACATGGGGCATGAGCGGGGGTGGGGTAACAGGAGAGAGACACGGGGCATGAGTGGGGGATGGGGGGCAACAGGAGGGAGATACGGGGCATGAGCGGGGAGCATGAACGGGGTTGGGGGAACAGGGGAGACACAGGGCATGAGGGGAGTGTGGGGGGGAACAAGAGGGATACACGGGGCATGAGCAGGGGGTGGGGGGAACACGAAGGTGACACGGGGCATGAGCGGGGGGTGGGGGGTAACAGGAGAGAGACACAGGGCATGTCAGGGGTTGGGGGGCAACAGCAGGGAGACACGGGGCATGAGCGGGGGATGGGGGCAACATCAGGGAGACACGGGGCATGAGAGGGAGGTGGGAGGCAACAGGAGAGAGACAAGGGGCATGAACACTGGCTGGGGGGCAACAGCAGGGAGACACAGGGCATGACCGGGGGGATGGGGGGCAACAGAAGGGAGACACGTGGCATGACCATGGCGTGGGGGCAACAGGAGAGAGACACGGGCATGAGAGGGGGGTGGGGGGTAACAGGAGAGAGACACAGGGCATGAGAGGGGGGTGGGGGGTAACAGGAGAGAGACACAGGACATGAACGGGGGGGCAACAGCAGGGAGACACAGGGCATGACTGTGGGTGGGGGGCAACAGGAGAGAGACACGGGGCATGAGAGGAGCGTGGGGGGTAACAGGAGAGAGACACGGAGTATGAGCAGGTGGTGGGGGGCAACAGCAGGGAGACACTGGGCATGAGCGGGGGGTGGGGGAACAAGAGGGAGACAGGGGGCATGAGCGGGGGTGGGGGGAACACGAGGGAGACACGGGGCATGACCGGGGGGTGGGGGGCAACAAGAGGTAGAAACGGGGCATGAGCTGGGGTGGGGGTAACAGGAGGGAGACACTGGGCATGAGCGGGGGGTGGGGGGCAACAGGAGGGAGATACTGGGCATGAGCAGGGGTGGGGGGAAGACGAGGGAGACACGGGGCATGAGCGGGGGTGGGGGTAACAGGATAGAGACACGGGGCATGAGCAGGGGGTGGGGGCCAACAGCAGGGAGACACGGGGCATGAGCGGGGGTGGCGGGCAACAGCAGGGAGACACGGGGCATGAGCGGGGGGTGGGGGGTAACAGGAGAGAGACACTGGGCATGAGCGGGGGGGCAACAGGAGGGAGACACGGGCATGAGTGGGGGGTGGGGGGCAACAGCAGGAAGACACGGGGCATGAGCGGGGGGTGGGGGGAACACGAGGGAGACACAGGGCATGAGCGGGGGATGGGGTAACAGAAGAGAGACACAGGGCATGAGCGGGGGGTGGGGGGCAACAGCAGGGAGACACGGGACATGACCGGGAGGTGGGGGGCAACAGGAGAGAGACACGGGGCATGAGAGGGGTGTGGGGGGTAACAGGAGAGAGACACAGGGCTTGAGAGGGTGGTGGGGGGGTAACAGGAGAGAGACATGGAGCATGAGCGGGGGGTGGGGGGCAACAGCAGTGAGACACGGGGCATGACCGAGGCTGGATGGCAACAGGAGAGAGACACGGGGCATGAGAGGGGGTGGGCGTAACAGGAGAGAGACACGGGCATGAGCGGGGCTTGGAGGGTAACAGGAGAGAGACACGGGGCATGAGCAGGGGGTGGGGGCAACAGCAGGGAGACACGGAGCATGAGCGGGGGGGAACAAGAGGGAGACACGGGGCATGACCGGGGTGTGGGGGGAACACGAGGGAAACACGGGGCATGACCGGGCGGGTGGGGGGCAACAAGAGGGAGACACGCGGCATGAGCGGGGGTGGGGGTAACAGGAGAGAGAGACACAGGGCATGAGCGGGGGGCAACATGAGGGAGATACGGGGCATGAGCAGGGGGTGGGGGGAACACAAGGGAGACACGGGGCATGAGCGGGAGGTGGGGGGCAACAACAGGGAGACATGGGGCATGACCGGGGGGTGGGGGGAACACGAGGGAGACACGGGGCATGACCGGGGGATGGGGGGCAACAAGAGGTAGACACAGGGCTTGAGCAGGTGTGGGGGTAACAGGAGAGAGACTCGGGGCATGAGCGGGGGGTGGGGGGTAACAGGAGGGAGATACGGGGCATTAGCAGGGGGTGGGGGGAACACGAGGGAGACACAAGGCATGAGCGGGGGTGGGGGGCAACAGCAGGGAGATACAGGGCATGAGCGGGGGTGGGGGCAACAAGAGGGAGACACGGGGCATGGGCGGGGGTGGGGGGTAACAGGAGAGAGACACAGGGCATGAGTGGGGGGTAGGGGCAACAGAAGGGAGACACTGGGCATGAGCGGGGTGTGGAGGGCAACAGCAGGGTGACATGGGGCATGAGCGGGGGGTGGGGGGAACATGAGGGAGACACGGGGCATGAGCGGGGGGAACAAGAGGGAGACACAGGGCGGCATGAGCGCGGGATGGGGGAACACGAGGGAGACACGGGGCATGAGCGAGGGTGGGGGAAACAAGAGGGAGACACGGGGCATGAGCGGGGGTGGGGGGCATCAGGAGGGAGACACGGGGCATGAGCTGGGGGTGGGGGAACAGGAGGGAGACACGGGGCATGAACGGAGGGTGGGGGGGAACAGGGGAGACATGGGGCTTGAGGGGGATGTGGGGGGGAACAGGAGGGAGACACGGGGCATGAGCGGGGGGTGGGTGGGAACAGGGGAGACATGGGACATGAGCGGGGGTTGGGGGGGAGCATGAGGGAGACACGGGGCATGAGCGGGGGTTGGGGGAACAGGGGAGACAATGGGCATGTGCGGGGGAAATAAAAGAGAGACACGGGCATGAGTGGGGGTGGGGGGTACAGGAGGGAGACATGGGGCATGAGCGGGGGGTTGGGGGAACACGAGGGAGACACAGGGCATCACCGGGGGATGGGGGGCAACAAGAGGTAGAAACGGGGCATGAGCTGGGGTGGGGGTAACAGGAGAGAGACACTGGGCATGAGCGGGGTGTGGGGGGCAACAGGAGGGAGATACTGGGCATGAGCAGGGGTGGGGGGAAGACGATGGAAACACGGGGCATGAGCGGGGGTGGGGGGTAACAGGAGAGAGACACGGGGCATGAGCAGGGGGTGGGGGCCAACAGCAGGGAGACACGGGGCATGAGCGGGGGTGGCAGGCAACAGCAGGGAGACACAGGGCATGAGCGGGAGGTGGAGGGTAACAGGAGAGAGACACGGCCATGAGCGGGGGGGCAACAGGAGGGAGACACGGGGCATGAGTGGGGGGTGGGGGGCAACAGCAGGAAGACACGGGGCATGAGCGGGGGGTTGGGGGAACACGAGGGAGACACAGGGCATCACCGGGGGATGGGGGCAACAAGAGGTAGAAACGGGGCATGAGCTGGGGTGGGGGTAACAGGAGAGAGACACTGGGCATGAGCGGGGGGTGGGGGGCAACAGGAGGGAGATACTGGGCATGAGCAGGGGTGGGGAAAGATGAGGGAAACACGGGGCATGATCGGGGGTGGGGGGTAACAGGAGAGAGACACGGGGCATGAGCAGGGGGTGGGGGCCAACAGCAGGGAGACACGGGGCATGAGCGGGGGTGGCAGGTAACAGGAGAGAGACACGGGGCATGAGCGGGAGGTGGGGGGTAACAGGAGAGAGACACGGCCATGAGCGGGGGGTAACAGGAGGGAGACACGGGGCATGAGTGGGGGGTGGGGGGCAACAGCAGGAAGACACGGGGCATGAGCGGGGGGTGGAGGGAACACGAGGGAGACACAGGGCATGAGCGGGGGATGGGGGGTAACAGGAGAGAGACACAGGGCATGAGCGGGGGGTGGGGGGCAACAGCAGGGAGACACGGGACATGACCAGGGGTGGGGGGCAACAGGAGAGAGACACGGGGCATGAGAGGGGGGTGGGGGGTAACAGGAGAGAGACACAGGGCTTGAGAGGGTGGTGGGGGTAACAGGAGAGAGACATGGAGCATGAGCGGGGGGTGGGGGCAACAGCAGTGAGACACGGGTCATGACCGAGCCTGGATGGCAACAGGAGAGAGACACGGGGCATGAGAGGGGGTGGGCATAACAGGAGAGAGACACGGGGCATGAGGGGGGGTTGGAGGGTAACAGGAGAGAGACACGGGGCATGAGCAGGGGGTGGGGGGCAACAGCAGGGAGACACGGGGCATGAGCGGGGGGAACAAGAGGGAGACACGGGGCATGACCGGGGGTGGGGGGCAACAAGAGGTAGACACAGGGCTTGAGCAGGTGTGGGGGTAACAGGATAGAGATTCGGGGCATGAGCGGGGGGTGGGGAGCAACAAGAGGGAGACACGGGGCATGAGCGGGGGGTGGGGAGCAACAGGAGGGAGACACGGGGCATGAGCGGGGGGTGGGGGAACAGGAGGGAGACACGGGGCATGAATGGGGGGTGGGGGGAACAGGGGAGACACGGGGCATGAGGGGGGTGTAGGGGGGAACAGGAGGGAGACACGGGCATGAGCGGGGGGTGGGGGGCAACAAGAGGGAGACACGGGGCATGAGCGGGGGGTGGGGAGCAACAGGAGGGTGACACGGGGCATGAGCGGGGGTGGGGGAACAGGAGGGTGACACGGGGCATGAATGGGGGGTGGGGGGAACAGGGGAGACACGGGGCATGAGGGGGGTGTGGGGGGGAACAGGAGGGAGACACGGGGCATGAGCGGGGGTGGGGGGAACAGGGGAGACATGGGGCATGAGCGGGGGGTGGGGGGGAACACGAGGAAGACACGGGGCATGAGCTGGGGGTGGGGGGCAACAGGAGGGAGACACGGGGCATGAGCGGGGGGTGGAGGGCAACAGCAGGGAGACACTGAGCATGAGCGGGGGTGGGGGGATCACGAGGGAGACACGGGGCATGAGTGGGGGGTGGGGGGGCAACAAGAGGGAGACACGGGGCATGAGCGCGGGGTTGGGGGAACCGCAGGGAGACACGGGGCATGAGCGGGGGTGGGGGCAACAAGAGGGAGACACGGGGCATGAATGGGGGGTGGGGGGAACAGGGGAGACACGGGGCATGAGGGGGGTGTGGGGGGGAACAGGAGGGAGACACGGGGCATGAGCGGGGGTGGGGGGAACAGGGGAGACATGGGGCATGAGCGGGGGGTGGGGGGGAACACGAGGAAGACACGGGGCATGAGCTGGGGGTGGGGGGCAACAGGAGGGAGACACGGGGCATGAGCGGGGGGTGGAGGGCAACAGCAGGGAGACACTGAGCATGAGCGGGGGTGGGGGGATCACGAGGGAGACACGGGGCATGAGTGGGGGGTGGGGGGGCAACAAGAGGGAGACACGGGGCATGAGCGCGGGGTTGGGGGAACCGCAGGGAGACACGGGGCATGAGCGGGGGTGGGGGCAACAAGAGGGAGACACGGGGCATGAGCGGGGGGTGGGGGGCAACAGGAGGGAGACACGAGGCATGAGCGGGGGGTGGGGGGCCACAGGAGGGAGACACGGGGCATGAGCGGGGGGTGGGCGAACAGGAGGTAGACACGGGGCATGAACAGGGGTGGGGGGGAACAGGGGCGACACAGGGCATGAGGGGGGTGTGGGGGGGAACAGGAGGGAGACACAGGGCATGAGCGGGGTTGGGGAGGAACAGGGGAGTCATGGGGCATGAGCGGGGGTTGGGGGGGAACACGAGGGAGACACGGGGCATGAGCGGGGGGTTGGGGGTAAAGGAGGGAGACACGGGGCATGACCCGGGGGTGGGGGGATATCCCATCCTCGGTCCTCCGCAGTGTCTCCTGCAAGTCTGCAGCAGCCTGGGATGTTCAGGAAGTGTAATCCACATGAACCTCACACAGCCCCATTGGAGGCCCACTGTCCTCTGATCTTATTGCATCGGAATTTTTGCTTGTTACATTGTGATAATCACTTGTGAAATCTGAAGTCACTGCAGAGCTTGCCACAGATGCCAATATACGAACAATAAACTAAGATGGCGGGCGTCTCTGAAAATAAGACGAACTGCATGCTTTACTGCAGCCAGTGGAGAGCATGTCAGATGTCCGCGGACATCACGCAAGTGCTTGCCCAATCCCCGCCCTGTCTGCGGAGAGAACAGGGAAGTGTGTCCACGATGCGGACACAGACATCACTAATTTATTTCACTTACATTTTTGTCTTTTTTTAAAAAAACTCTTGGACGGATTTACACCAAATAAAAAAAAGCACGCTTTCTGGACCAAGCCGCCGCTCTTGCTGCAAATTTTGTGTAAATCCGTCCAGCGGTTTGTGCCGTAGGCGTGAGCAAATTTTTTTTCCCATTATGTCTATGGGGGAAAAAAAGTTTTGGGACCCCCCCTATAACTTTGCCCCCCCTGGACCAAACCTCACCAAACTTTGCAAGAAAATTCAGAGTGGGCCATATCCTTTTTTTTTTTTGCAAAGTTTGGTGAGGATTCGTCCAGGGGGAGCAAAGTTATAAGGTGCCCAAAAAGTGCTCTTCCTATGGAAACAGCAACTTAACCATAACTACATGGCCACTACCATGGCCATGTAATATGTGATAGAATTTTGGGTGAAGAAGTAAAGCATTGCAACAGTGTCACTTGAAAACATGTATGTGTTTAGAAAAGCTGAAAAAGTGTGGCTTATCAGCCAAGTGGGCCATGGAGTCTGGGCCCTCAATCGTACCATTGTTCAGTTCTTGAGTGGTTTGACAGCATTGACTCGGCTTAACAGTGCTATTCTTATGGTGTGAATCGAGTTTGGCTGCTGTTTATCAGTTTAATCCAGCCGGAAAGTTGGTGTTGAATCGGGTATGAAGTGGCATTTTGTGCTGTACGTTATGCTATTCAAGTGATGCAATTCAATGAGTCCACCACGTCTGTTCAGTGGTCAACCTGCTTCACAACAATGGTTATCACTGGGCCAAGTCGGAAAGTGACACAATGCTTTCAGTGGTTTGATCGAGGTCTGGGTCGGTTCAAAGCAAAGGTCCTGATAGTTTTTCTGCTTTGCTCAATCATGCAGTGGTTCAAAGGCTTCCACAGCGGTGAGCTGTTCTCGTGTGATGCAGCAACAAATGAGTTTAATGGAGGCACGCATTGGTTCGAAGTGGGTTGATGGTGCCTAAGGCAGCTCTGCAGTTCCTGTGTGGTTTGAAGTCTACAGACATGGTTGTCTCAGTTTGAGGATGGTTCTAAGCAGCGGAAAATGCAAGCTTCTCAGCATTTTGTCATTCCAACTCTCGGTGCTCAAGGACAAGCTGTTTCTATTTTCCTCTACACTTCCAGTCCAGGTAGCTTGTTTGGCAACTGCAAGGGGTTACTACACCTCCAGCGAGGAGCCTGGTTCCAGTGCAGCTTTTCAGGATATCAGGCCTTGGCCCAAACACCAGCTTACCCCAACGTTTCCTGGGAATGGTTAGGGAACATAACTCTCCTCTCCCTTTGGTGCATCTTTCTTCACATCTGACAGAGGACTTTGTAATTTACTACACTCCCAAAAAGGTCCAATACATTCTTCTTGTCTTGTAGGACTTCCGAAATGAGTCAAAGAAGGGGTAGGAGACTCCTTCCTTATAAAGGCGAAGTGACATAGGTGTTTGGACAACATAAGCCCTGCTGTAAGGTGTCCAGTCCTTGTCCCCTTAACAAGTGAGCTTTGTCTTCTTTCAACATACCCAGAATGCCTGGTTCTGCAGGAAGTGAAGTGTTCAGGAAGGAAAGCGAGCCCGAAAGAAAATCCACATGGCAAACACCTCCTCAGTTCCCTTTTGCCTTCTATGGCTATTTGAACTCCCCCCCCCCTTACCAAGTATGCAGCTTCAAAGACTCATTCTTATGCAACCTTCTAGTGTGAGGCAAGCCTTTGTAATGTGTGTGCCTCTTTGAAAAATGATTATCGTGAGATCTCTTGGTGAGAGAACCTTGTCTTGGGGAGGTGTTACCCTTTCTCCCAAAGGTACAAACAAGAGGGCAGCATCCTGCCTATTCTCTCATTTGTTTAAGTAGAGACAGACAGGATGACCTGGAACACGAGATTGACATTTGCATAATACCAATGTGATATGGATGTAATCATTGTGTGCAATATCAGTCAACGTACCAAAACAGCAATAGAATATGCTTAGCATTTGCCCTGCCCCTAGATAGGCCAACATGATGATGTCTTGGAGCAGAGGTGTAGAGGTTAAATGTAGCCTCTCTCTGGAATGACTTTGGGTCCCAACAGCTTTCGGAAAGATTGATGCAGCATGACACATGCTATTGCAATGCTTTTGATAGGGTTCTTTAGGAAAGAGGATGCTGATTAAGAGGCCACCCTTTCTCACCCTTACCACCAGATGGCAATCCGTCACATGTGGACAAGTACATAACGTCTCTACCCACCAACATCACAGTACATGGCAAAGTGGGCCATCCTTCTCCCTTCATGAAGGTCTACTGCATTAGGGCACATGTCCTAGAATGCACTTTACCTCACTCAATGCTGGCAAGCCCACCACATTAAATGCCCCACCTGTGATTTGCCTTACACAGGCCATTTAATCATACACAACTACAAGTCCCATTATTAACTATAATACCCATAATAAAAAAGCATCCACAACACTACATGTTCACTACGAAAGTCTGCATCCCTCAGGGCAGATGCCTTAATGACACTGCAAGGACACTACATAATTCAATTGAGATGGTTGTCCAACACACACATTACTACAAGTAAAAAACATGTGCATGTCGTACTCAGCCTCTATGTGACCACGTGCGCATAGAATTCCTTTGCCCTCGGCCTTCCGATGATATGCCTCCAGAGTATTGCATGCCTTAGAAAGCACTTTACATCATTATGCATAGACTTCCCGGCAAGACTACATACAATTGGCGAAACAGGTTAGAAGACAAGGTTGCTAAGCGTACTTGACTTTTCTTGACATATGCAAGGCGTTCGATCACGTGAACTGGGCACTTTTATGGAAATAGTTGAGTGTGAATGGCTGTCCCCTTCCCCTTGTAAGTATGTTGGAGGCCCCTCGCAGGGGGATAACAATAAAGGCCAGATTAGAAACTGAGGGCGCATGTGCAAGATGGATTGACACCAACCATTTCTGTTTAGTTTTTCATCAAAGACATGGCAGACTGTTGGACACTGATGAGGACCAATCCCCCTTTGTTGGGGGCCACAAGATTACAGCACCTGAACTACGCGGATGACATTGTCATCTGCGACCTCACCCCAATTAACTGTAGCAAATGGTGCACAGTGGGGCAAGGGCCAAATGGAAAAAACAAAATGTGTGTGGTCTCTAAAGGGGCTATGTCTGGAAGTGGTCAATCAGAACACATTGCCGGGCAGTTACCTGTATGCCAGCTGGGGCATAGCCCATCCACATCAGGACTTAGAGGTAAAATGTATGGCAACTGCAGTGGAACTGGCACAGTTTGACTATGCATTTGGAAGGTTCTCAGCTCTCCCATTATTAAAATACTATCAACAAAAGGCACTGCCAAGGGGGATTTTTGGCGCTCAGAGTTCTGAAGAGACGATTCCATGGCAGTCATTGGAGGCGAACATGTGGAGGAGGGTCTTCCGTTTGTCCAGTTCAGTCCCATTCGTCTGTAAAAACGAATATTGAATGGGGCCGTCTTCGATTACATACTAAAATAGTATCTTTACCTTCTGACTTGTTTTATGTATTTTTAAATTTGGCATGGGGTAAAGGACTGTGTGCGGTTTTGCATGAATGGGTCGAGGAGGATCGGGTGGTCTTTTTGCAGAAAATGTAATCCTCAGCTGACGAGCTTGTTAACAATCCCATCAAGGTTAAGCAGAAGCAGTGGCATGGCACAACATGCGGGGCCACCCTGTGAGTCTTGTTGAAGTGGTCCTCCTGGGATGTACCCCAGCATTGCAATAGTAAATAATATCATAAGTTACAATTTATATCAGCATCCCTACTCTAAATCATTGGAATGTTATGGCAACATTCTATGCCTTTATGGTCACTGTAAATAACTTTAATGAATCTACAAACACAATCTAGGCTTGTATGAACACTCCAAGCCACATTTGTGAAGCTGCGGCGACAATGACTGCCTCTACAGGCACTGTAAATCACGTTGATGTAGCTGTAGCCACAATATATAACATAATTCTCAATATAGCAAATTGCATGATGGTGAACACACACTATAAGACATGATTATCCCTATCAATAACTTTCCTGATGTCGCCAACAGCCGCCAAACACATGAATGCATTGTGCTCACCAACACATCACTCACAACCCTTCCACACAAACATCACTCACACAATAAATCAGAAGCAAGAAAATGTACAGACTTGAACTCCACCAATGTGGGAAAAAAAACTAGCTAGAAGACATACCTTCTCAGTCTACTTCCCCAGACTCTGGAACCTCATCCCCATGAACACCAGACGTGCCACCTTGCTTCTACATTTCAGGATGAAATGGCTTCTCCATAACCACTAGGCCAACACATCCTCTTCCCTCCACCTAACCTCAGACTGTGCAATCTGCTCCCTCCTGGTTCCTCCTCTGGATGCTTGTGGATCCCTTGCACCAAATTGCTCTCCCACCCCCTGTCCTGTTGTTACCTCAGGCTCCCTTGCATTGACCCCCTGAGCTCTCCTTCCCTCACTGTGTACTTCCCCCATCACTCCGTTCCTTCCCAAAGCTATGTATGTGCTCAACAAACACCATAATAATAATAAGAGAATAATAATAATAATAATAATAATAATAATAATAATGATACACATATTAATAATAACTTTATTAATAATAAAAATCATGAGACACTGTTAACATGTATTTTGGGTCATTCAGCATGGTCTCGGGTGGTCTTGTTTGCATTCATGCTGGGGTAGGTCTACAAAATATGCACCTGACTAGGCGACTCTGTACCACATAGTACAAGATTGCGAGAAAGATTGAGACAGAGGGATAAAGTGGAGAAGGAGACAGAGAGAGGGAGAAAGTGCAGAAACAGCGTGATACAGAGGGCGAGAACTAAAAATAAATAGTTAATGGAGAAAGTGCAAACTTGTCATATGCACTGGGTAAGCTATTACATGTCATTTGCATTGTGTACAAAAGAATATTCTATGGCTATCTGAAAAAAAAAATATGTCCCTGGTGTAGCAGAGCACACAATGTGCTCGTATTGGAGACGTTTTGTAAAACAGACAATGCACAAACAGACATGAATCTGCACTAAGAGAATTAACTCTTGCTAAGAGATTGTGCATCACTAAATGTATGCTATTTCTTCATCCATTCCTTCCTGCTTTCTATCTATGGATCATCTGCATACAAATCAGCCATGCTCTTGTCTTTGATATTGTTTTGAACTTGTGATATTCTGTTCCCTCACACACTGGCGTGTGTCTCCTGGACGAGATGTTATGTGTGCCTTTACTACATTTGCCACAGTTAAACCTCTTAAGGACAGAGCCTGCTCCATTCAGTCCCTTGATCAGACTGCAATACATGTGCATGTACTACTGTGCATTGCAAACCAGATTGGTATTTGCCAGCTAATGTTGAACATGAGATTTATGGCTTTCAAGTACCACCTACAATTCGGGCAACTGAAGTTTAGTTATCTTTTATTTGTAATTTGTATTACTCGTAATGCTCAGGGGATATATCATCCCTCCAATCCATGCAAACAGAAGATGTTTTTAAGTGGCTAAGCTGCCTTACTACACCTCCATCATTAAGGCATACTCTGACATGAACAAAACCTTATTCAAAGTTTTCAAGCACTACGCCAAGCACACACAGATCCTGATATGTTGGCTTCAATAGAGAAATGAAAAGGAATCAATAACTCTTTCATTGATACATGTGATAATATCAGAGGTATCATCAATGTCTCAAAATCATGCAAAACCCCAAGATTGATCCCACGAATGGACTGTCCTTCTGGTTCGATTTGACAGTCCTCTTGCCTAGGGATCTTTCAGATACACACCCTTCCCTTTAACTTAATGCTTAATGGAAAACTTCCTCCCAACTTCCCTTATTAAACAACTCACTGTCCTAGCACTCAACACACTCCTTAGTATTATGAATGCCTCCCTCGGTAATGGTGCATTCCCAGACACATTGAAATCGGGCCTCAAATAACCTATCTCAGATAACCTAGCCAGCTACAGACCGCTTACAAGCCTTTTGATCATGGAGAAGCTTATCGAGAAATTAGTTGAGACCCAACTACTTACCAAAAATCTTATAACTTGGCCTTCTCCATGCTTCTATTCAAAATGCAGCATTGAGAATGCAACCATCATGGAATATACGCTGTAAAACATTAACAGAGGAGACTCTTGCCGCCTACTACTCTTAGATCTCTGGGCTGCCTTCGGGTGCCTTCAAAACAGTTGAGAAGATAACACTCTTCTCCCCGAACACAGACAGGATGGGATTTGCCAGAACCATCCTAAAATGGTTTACATCCTAGGTATCCAGAGACACCAGGCCACATAGATATGCTCATTCAGATTACCCCAAGACTCTATCCTCTCCCAAATTATACTTAAATCAATACAAGGGACCCATGGGAACTCACCTAAATGACTCTAAAATATCCATACATCAGTGCACTGATATCTCCTAGCTGTACCATAATGTCAGGGGCTACCACTCAAACATGGATGTGAAATGCCTACCTGAGACTGAACCCCACCAAGACTGAATTTTTCCACATTGGGTCCCCCACCAAACAACAAGATCTCATGCAACAATGCCTGCATGACATGTGCCTGGAAGGATTAATCACTCAACTGTTAAACTTAGGCAAAAAGCTGCAAACCATGTGGCTACAGATTTCCACACTCTGCAAAATTAAACCCTTCATCCACCCACATGACTTCCACACAGTGGTCAAAGCCCTATTGATCTCACCCATTGACAGAGAAAATGGCTGCCTTTCTGGCCAGCCCGCCATGCACAAGGCCTCTATCAAGGAGCCCACCATACTGCAGCTTGCCTCATTATAGGCACTTCCAAATTTAACAGTATCACTCCAAAACTGCAGGTGCTTCATTGACTTCCACTCGTCACCAGGATCATATTCAAAAATGCTTGTATCACCTACAAAGCTGTCTTGTACTGAATACCTACATACCTGGCAGCTTAATTCCACATCTCTGGTGGCCCTCACACCTCATGAAGGAAAACTAGCAAAAGGTGTGAGCCTTAACCAGCCTGTAATGATAGATCTAGCAAAGAGCACTTCTCGTGCCATGCTCCAATGTTCTGGAACTTAGTCCTGGCAGACATTCAAAATGCCCTCATCATCCTACAATTGCTCTTTCAAAACACTAAAAATGTGTCTCTTTCAAGAATAACTGCAGGCTGAATAAAAATCCATCCCTCCACCAACAGTATTAGCTGCTGTATAAAATGCCAAACCCAGTGCTGGCACAATCCTATGATAAAGCACTCCTCTGCTCTTGAACTAGGTCTGCCCTGTAAGAAATAAAAGTAGAATTACAATAATTCTGGACTTATCCAGGTTCTGAGCACTAAACCGGTTGTTAAACCTTTGTAGAACACATCTTTCCAAGGAAAACTATTGTCCCTGCCCTATCCTCCCCTCCCAGTTCATACAAAAGCTCCCATGGTTGGTGGCTGAAATGCCCTCTCACAATTGATTGTTATATTCTGGCCCCTCAGTAAAAAAAGGAGTGTGAATTTCACACTCAGTTATATTCAGTAAATGTGATCTTAAAACACTAACAATGAATGTGTTTTCCTACTCCCTCGCTCATTAACTGTATGTTGTATTCACTGCGATTCTTTGAAACCTCAGAAGAAAACCAGCATGCATGTAATGATGGCAAACAGAGGAACTGCCCCTTTAAGAACTAGGACTAGAGGAAATGAAAGACGGGGAAGAGGAGGAGTATTGGGAAGGTGCGGTGGAGGAGCAGAGGAGAGTGTGGAGATTGTATTAAGGAATAAAGAGGTTTCTTGGTTCCTTCACATTATGTGTGGTCTCCTCCTCGCCATAGCGTAGCATACTAGCAAATGGCAACGAGCGAGATGTATCCGTCCTGTGTTGTCTACAAGGCACCAAGAAAGTAGCTCTGAGACCACTCCATGTACCAGCCATGCCTTGGTATGTGCTCCTTTAAATAGTGAGAAGTGACTTTGGTGGCACTCCCTGCACCAGCCACGCTTCAGTGTGTGCTCCTCTGAAGTTCTATATAACATGCCACCTTTCCATATGCTCGACATTCCAAGGTGCCAATCGAGGACCTGTTGGTTGCACGTTCCACTCTGAGATATTTATCCTGCTGCCAGCTGCTGAATCCAGCCCTTCCTTGGGCCATGAAACAGTCCAAGTCATGGGGGTTGCTCCTGCTGGTTGTTCCTCACCTCCTGTAAATCGGCTGAACCATATGCAAGAATCTGATACATTCCCTATTGTCATAAACCCATTTCCACTCACACACAAGGCAGGACACATACTAACACCTGTTATGAGATATCTTACAATCTAAACCATTCTGTCCATGATGGAGAACGATGCTGGTGGGCCTGAGATGAGGCAAGCTCCTCGGCCCATAAATGTGAGGGCTTTAGTTCTTATAAAGTCACTACCATTCCAGCTACAGCCACATACAGCCACAAGGGATTACTGGCACCGGTAAGGACACCGGTGGCGGTAATCCCTTACCACCCTATTCCGAGGTCCCTTAGCGGGTCCCTTCCTTAATGCCTGGTTTTACCAAGCGTTATGGAAGGGACCCGTTAAAGGACTTCAGAGCTAATAACGGTACTACAAATTGCAGTACCGTTATTAGCTCCATCCCCATTCCCATTGAGCCCTATGGGGGCTCAAATGGGAATGGGAAATGTTTCCTGGAATGGGGATTTACCGGGTCCTCCAAGGTTGGAATGACGCGGTAAGTCCCTATTTCGGGAACCCGGACCCGGAGTGCGGTAAGGGGGTAGCCATGGTGCTAAAAGCACCATGGCTACCTCCTACCTCGTAATGAGGGCCTATATGTTTCAAATAAAACCTTTAATCTCGCAAGAACCTCATCAATGTGTGAGTTTCATTACAAAATTCTCTCATGACAGCAATTGTCTAAATACTTTACTCAACAAACATTGGCACCTACTCACGGTAGACTCGGATTTGCACAAATACATTGCTAGTCGACCTGAAATAATTTTTACTAAGGCTCCGACTTTAAACAACAAATTGAGTCCCTCTTTTCTCATACCAGTGCCCGATCCTAGGACTGAAACTAATTGGCTGAAGCATACCTTAGCAGGTTACCATAAATGTGGGAATTGTAATTTTTGCAATTTTGCTCTCTCAGCAACAACATATTTCACTTGCCTTGGCGGTCTCAAGATTGAAAATAAGAACTTTGTAAACTGTAGATCTAAGTTTATCGTTTATGGAGTAATATGTGTCTGTGGCAAAGTGTAAATAGGGAGGACTATCCACGAGTTACGAATATGGATACGAAAGCACTTAGCCAATCCAGTAGTCAAGACCCCAAATTGCCTTTTGTAGTCCATTGGCAAACAAATCACCAACTGGACAACAAGAAAGATATACTTTTCGTCAGATTACAACAAACACAACTTCATACGAGAGGGCGCAATCGGCAACTCTTCCTCAGGCAACTTGAAATGCATATGATTTGTAAATTATGACACGCAAGTTTGGTTTAAACACTGAACATGAACTGGCAGGGTAATTCATAGAAATTCGCACAAAAATGGGGCAGACGGCTGGCGCACAGTGTCCGCGTGTGAAAAAATCCTTTTCATCACACAGCGTATTCATGGATTTTAGCCTCCGAAACCAGCCGTGGCGCAGAGTGGCGCAGCGACCCTGCAGCAGCGCCAGTTACGCCCCCAAGAACGCCCTCGCGCAAGGAAAAGCCTTCAAAATTCCCAAATCATCGCAAAGGGCCGCGCTAACCCTGGACCAGTTCACAGGACTGCCAAACAGCAAACGCCAAGCGGGGAACGTGCATTTCAGTGGTTCGTGGGAAGTTTCACATGCGATTGTCCTAGGTACGTGTACATCAGGGGTGCGTGGGAAGTAACACACGCGATTCCATCAGGGCACGTGTATTCCAGGGGTGCGCGGGAAGTATCACACGCAAAAACAGCAGGGTACGTGCATTTCAGGGGTGCGCGGGAAGTATCACACGCGATTCCATCAGGGTACGTGGCAGCAGGGTACGTGTATTCCAGGGGTGCGCGGGAAGTATCACACGCAAAAGCAGCAGAGTACATGTATTCCAGGGGTGCGCGGGAAGTATCACACAGGATTCCATCAGGGTACGTGTATTTCAGGGGTGCGCAGGAAGTATCACACGTGATTCCATCAGGGTACGTGTATTCCAGGGGTGCGCGGTAAGTATCACACGCCAAAACAGCAGGGTACGAGCATTTCAAGGGTGTGCGGGAAGTATCACACGCGATTCCATCAGGGTACATGGCAGCAGGGTATGTGTATTCCAGGGGTGCGTGGGAAGTATCACACGCAAAAGCAGCAGGGTACGTGTATTCCAGGGGTGCGCAGGAAGTATCACACGCAAAAGCAGCAGGGTACGTGTATTTCAGGGGTGCGTGGGAAGTAACACATGCGATTCCATCAGGGAACGTGTATTCCAGGGGTGCGCGTGAAGTATCACACGCAACAACAGCAGGGTACGTGCATTTCAGGGGTGCGCGGGAAGTATCACACGCGATTCCATCAGGGTACGTGGCAGCAGGGTACGTGTATTCCAGGGGTGCGCGGGAAGTATCACACGCAAAAGCAGCAGGGTATGTGTATTTCAGGGGCGCGCAGGAAGTATCACACGCGATTCCATCAGGGTACGTGTATTCCAGGGGTGCGCGGGAAGTATCACACGCAAAAGCAGCAGGGTACGTGCATCCCAGGGGTGCGTGGGAAGTATCACACGCAAAAGCAGCACGGTATGTGTATTTCAGGGGTGCGCAGGAAGTATCACACGCAATTCCATCAGGGTACGTGTATTCCAGGGGTGCGCGGGGAGCACCACACGTGAATTGCACGTGTGGGTCCTCCCAGGTGTTCCCTCTACACCCTCCACGCCCCTGCAGGCGGCCCACACCACAGGGGCCTACCCTACACATGTCCCGCAGGCAGCCCATCCACCATGCCCATGCCCCCCAGCCAACCCACATGTCACCTTGCCCTACAGCCCACCAACGCATGTCCCCCTGTACACCCAGGCCCCAGGGGCACCCTCCACCAGGCCCCCACCCATGTCCAACTCATGTCTCCCATCACCCCCATGCCCCAGCATCCAGGGGCAGCCTCCACCAGGCCCCCACTCATGTCTCCCACCACCCCCCAGCAGTGCAGGGCAACCTCCACCAGGCCCCCACTCATGTCCAACTCATGTCTCCCTGCACCCCCACCCCCCAGCATCCCGGGGCACCCTCCACCAGGCCCCCACCCATGTCTCCCACCACCCTCAACCTCCAGCAGTGCAGGGGCAGCCTCCACCAGGCCCCCACTCATGTCTCCCTGCACCCCCCCAGCAGTGCAGGGGCACCCTCCACCAGGCCCCCACTCATGTCCCCCAGCACCCCCACCCCCCAGCATCCAGGGGCAGACTCCACCAGGCCCCCACTCATGTCTCCCACCGTCCCCACCCCCCAGCAGTGCAGGGGCAGCCTCCGCCAGGCCCCCACTCATGTCCCCCAGCCAACATGTCACCACAATCTAGATCCCTGGCCCTTATGGTCAGCCTCCAAATGCCAAACACCCACCTGAGCATTGCATCCACCCACTTAGAAATGGCAAAAACATGATAGAACCCCAATTGCAAGTTTGGAAATGAACACATGTCCCTCACATACACCCAATGGGTGTCAGTGAATGTCAAAACCCATATCATGATATGCATGAAACCAATGAGATGATACTACACATTGAAATTTGAAGAAAAAATATGTATTAAAAGCAACATAAATTGAATCAAAAATAAACAAACAATAATGGAAATTAAAAAAAATAAACCAGCAGGTCGTGAAATAATGCAAAACCACAAATCATAATCCAAAGGAAAGGTGTCTAAAGTCACAGTCCACAAAAGTAAATCCAATGGAAAATTAAAATCGAAAACCATTGCTCCATGGGGAAATCATAAAAAAAAATGAAAATCCAAAAGTCAACTATATACAGATAAACAATCCAGGGTCCATGATCCCAACCGAAGAAATGAAACCTATCTAATAACACTACCTAAAAAAAAAAACTATATACAAAAATGTGGCCCATTGTCCAAAAGGTCCAAAAAAAATGCAAAACCAAAGGAAACCTAACACTAACTACAGAACTATTTACAAGGGCAGCGGGCTAGTCCGACGGCTCACTTCGGGATGTTCCGGACCAGGGCATCATCGAACTCCTGCTCAATGTCCCGGAGGCGGTCCTCCTCCATGGCCCTGAGGGTCCGCAGGGCCGTCCACATGTTCACCCCAAACTCCCTGAGGATTGCCTCGAGGCACTCGGCCTGCCTCAGGGCCCTCCGCATGGAGTTCTCCGCCCTGACCATCATGAGCCGTGCCTCTTCCGCCCGCTGCCGCTCCGCATCTATGGCGTGGCCCAACCGCTGCCACATGGAAGACACACCCCGTCCTGGGTCCTCCTGCCCTCCGGCCGATGCCTGCCCCTCCGATGTCGAAGGCCCCGAGCCATCATGGCTCCCACCATGTTGCTGCTGCTGCTGTGCCTCTGCCCGTGCACTGCCTCCTGTTGCCTGCACATCCTCCGCTGGCTGGGGTGCAGTCGTTGATGTGGCCACCCCTGCTGGACGTCCGACTCCCGACTGTGGCATGGATGCCTCCTCCACCAGCCTGGCCGCACCGTCAGAGGCAGCTCCACAGGGCACCCAGGTGACTGATGGGTAGGAAGATGGCACGGAGGACGACTGGCGCATAGGGGGTTCAGTTGAGGAGGGGTCGCAGCAAGCCCCATCAAACGGAGGAATCCGGCCTGGGTGACCTGTCCCAGTAGGCCGACGTGGTCAACGAGCCATTCGAGATGACGTGCAGTCTCCTCATGAAAAGACTGCAGGTCACCTGGCATGGCCCGTTGAAGCAACGCCACACCAGTCAGGACAGGCTCAACCCGGACCCGGATAGCCACGTTCGCAGGCAGAGGAAGGCCAGTTGTCGTGAGCTCATCCCCTGCCTGAAAACGGGTCTGGACGTAGGCATCCCTGCTGGTGCAAGATGATGCAGTGACAGGATCAGGGACAGGATGGCACACAGGGACCTCTGCGGTGACCTGTGCTGCCTCCTGTCCCTGGTCCTGCACTGCACCACTAGCACCAGTGGAATCCCCACCTCCAGAACCCGTCTCTGTTGCTTGCACGGCCTCCTCCTCCACCAAACCCCCCACCAACCTGGATGACTCCGTGCCAGCTTCCCCTGTTGGGCCCTGTGGGGTCCCAGCTGCCCCTTCTGCTGCCGAGGAGTCCAACTCCGACCTCCGCCTCTTGGACCTCCCCCCGGCAGCTGCGGCCTGGGATGCGGCACCGGACTCCTCACTCCCCGACGAGATCACAACCTGGGAGGAGAGCCGGGCCTTGAGTCTCCGGCTGGCGATGCGATCCCCGCCGCTGTGCTCCACAGCACCTTCTCCGCCCTCTTCATCAGTTGACGCTGCAGACAGGGAGAAATATAACACAGGCATCAGGGCACTGTACAATGGACACATACACACATGACAGTTGCATATGAGTGGCATTGGCAAACCTCAGACATGGCATCACAATTGGCAACACACGTCATTTCAACTTGCACACATGAGCCATACCACAGCCACATCGCAACTGCCAGCACCATCCCTACACATACAACAGCATGAGCAGGCAAAGGTGAGCCAGACATCACATGCAACACAGGGAGTGCACTACACATGCACGCACACCACCACACTTGCATGCATGTGTACACCCCAGCCAACTGTCGCAGTGTTCAGATGGGCATCCATGTCACATCTGCCAATCAGGCTTCCACATCCCGCTGTCACATGCATCCATGTTGCATCACTGTTGCACCCTTGTCAAATACAAACACATGCACATGTACACAGTGCTGATACATGCAGCTGAAAACAATATAAATGTGTGACATCACAAACATGCCTACTTACATACACATTCATCCAAACATGTGTGCCCACACAACTGCATTTGGCATGCAAGCCTACACACACAAGCACCATCCATGTCTCACACATGACAGCCCTCACATGTGTTAGCCTCACGGCCCTGTACACCCCCACCCATACTCTGCCCCATACAAACAGATGTGCTACCGGCACACTACTGGCACATCACCACACGCACAGCTTACAATCATGATGCATGTACACTTACCGCTCGACTCCAGATGGGTCTGCCTCTCAAGGACCTGGACGTGGAGCGCTGGGGATATGCGTTCCAGGACCCTCATCTGATCTTCTAACAAGTGGCCCCGGCGCCCCTTAGCATCCGCTGCCTTCAAGAGGCGCCGGGCCTTGTTCAGGGTCCTGGACCTGAAGTCATCCCAGTGCTTCTTGACATGTTGGAAGTCGCGGACTGCCACCCCCTCCACGTTGATGGCAGTCACAATATCCATCCAGATCCGAGTTCGTCCTTCCTTGTCGGCGCGCACACTTCCGAAGAGGGCATCATACTGCCCCAGCACTTGCTCCACCAGGACACCAACTTCCCTGTCACTGAAGCTGGTGCCCCTCTGCCTCTCTGGCCGGGGGTTGTCAGTGGTGCCAGATGTTGCAGTGCCCGCCATGACAACCCCAGAGGCAGGAGTGGGTGGGCAACTGGGTCCTGGGGCTGGGCTGTGGAGCGATGGAATCCCAGTCGGGAGTCTTCAGTTCGAGCAGGGGTGGTCACAGCAACAGCACCCCTGGCTGATGTGCAGGCAGCAAATGGCAGAGCACGTGGGCAGCAGGCAGTCAGGCAGCAGCAGATGGCAGGTGGGAGCGTGCTCGGGGCTCTGGGGGGCAGTAAATCGGCTTTCTGGGCAGGAGCGTGGTCTTCCGTGTGCTTACGCGTGGCCAGCTTGATACGGAGTGATTTGGCACGTGAAAATCCTGCACGTCTGCGTGTAATTCGAGGAAAGGCCCTTAGTGCGTAAGCGCATCTGCACGCATACGCGATTTCATTTGCCCAAAGTCCCCCATGCGCAGCTATGACGTCACGCGCATGGCCGTAGAGATTGGCGCGTGTAAAAAAAAAAAAAAAAACGTCCGAGTGTCAAAGCGTGTAATTGGTGGAAATGGCCTCATCACGTATGCGCGTCTGTGATGTGTGTATAAAAGGTACGTGTAGCACGCCATTTCCTTGTACGTGCTTTTCGTGGAGAGCGAGTGGGTGAAATCTGTACTTCTTGTCGGTTCACATGCGATTTACTTCACGGCATTTCAAGTTCGTACTCCCTGTTACCTCTGACAGCTTTTTCTCTTTTCCTCTTTTTCCTGGGCCTGTTTCCTCAAACAGCGTTCCCTTCTACTGTTGTCCTGTCTCCTCAGACAGCGTACAATTCTTCTTTTGGCGGGGGTGTTGCCAATGCGCACACGCGCATATTTTTCACGCTTTTGTTCCTGGCATACAGTGAGTCGTGCACATATTTAACATCTGTGCTTGCCCCGTGTGTCGCATACCCCTTCAGAGGTCATTCTAGGCTGCGTGTGACACGCATATGTTCATTCTTGTGTTTTTGGGTTCCACAGCGTAGTGCAGGTTTATTTTTCCACACACGTGGTCTAGGAGGGGTTGCGTGCACCTTACTTCCCTTTTTTGGGGTGCCTGTGCGTTGCGTGACCCGTCATCTTTCCCCAGGGGTGACATACAGCTTTGCTAGAGCACTAGGGTACGATTACCATCTGGTACCCAACCCCTTTGACCCCCAATTGCCCAGGACAATAGTTCACATCGACTCCCATATGCACAATAACATCAGTGCAATGGCTGGGAGGCGAACAAGCCGTAAGGGTGGCAAAGGTGGCCGAGCCCCAAGTGGTGGCCTTGGTGGATCCGGTAGGGGACGTGGCCGTGACTTGCAGGGTGCCCCTAGCCCCCCATGTGTGGAGGAGCAGTCAGGGACACCCATGCCCCCCCCTGGTTGAGGGTAACGTGGCTGACACCATCCATGCTCAGCCCTTATTGGACCAGACCTGGCACAGGGTGACTCCATGGCTGACTTCCAGGTCAGCAGGTCTAGGCCACGTGCGCCGGTGCACGTTGGTGTCATCAGGCCACATGGATCAGGGGCAGCTAGGTCATCTGCTGCCCCACGTAGGCAGGCTGGGGAGGCTACAGGGGCAGCTGCGGCTCCATCTACCCCACCTCTCACACACCCAGCCAGGACAGTGTCGGTCCAAGTCCATCATGCTGACATTCCCCCTGACACCATCACACTTGAGCTAATGCCTGCACCAACTCCCATGCTGAGTGTGCAATCCCACACTCCTAGTACAGAGTCCACCGGGGCTCCTGCCCCTAGTGTCCAGAGCGGCATAGGACACTTAGGATCCCCACCACCTTCCAAGCGGAAGAGGAAGAGTGCTCGTCCAGTAGAGGCTGATGCCCCAGACACGGCTACACTGTCCGGCCCGTCAAGGAAGCCCAGCTTCAATGAGGCCGAACTGAATGCACTTGTAGAGAATGTGTCCGCACATGACCGTGAAATGGATATTGTTGCAGGATCCAAGACCACACCTGCACAACGTCAGGCACACTGGCAGACCATCGCGGACCTCATAAGTGCCCTTGGAATCGTGAGGCGCACAGCTACTGAATGCTACAAGCGCTGGAATGACCTGAAGCGCAGGGCAAAGAATAAGCTGGCCTCAAGTCATGCCGCAACTCTAGTGACTGGAGGTGGGTCTCCAGCAGAGGACATAGAATGCACTCCACATGAGAAGGTTGCTGGGTCCTATGTCACGGAGGAACAGATCCAAGGCGTGGGAGAACTGGCAGATTACAAAGCATTGTCCGATGAGTGCACATGCATGTGTGTGTCATCCATGTGCATGGTGTGTGTGGGAGGGCTTCTGTTTGGGTGCCAAGTGAGGGTGTGTGTGCCTGAGTGGTTTGGGTCACCCATGTGCCTCATCCAATACATTCTGCGCACCAGCATTTGGGTATAGCAGTATCCCTTCTGCCAACGTTAGACATCCAGCCCAACACCACGCCAGTTGCCCTTGAAGTGTCATCTTGCCACAACATTGTTGCTTATTTTCCTCTGTTTATTCAGGCAGATTGTTTGCATACCATCACTTTTACTCGGCATTTCTCAGTCCTATTGTCACATGTCTGACATGGCTATGGTACAGTGGACTTGCTTTGTTTCCTGGACATGATTTGTTCAGACATGTCCCTGTGCTATAGGACCATTTAGGACTGGCAGCTCCAGGTTAAACATTTGAACCATTTCAATGAAAAAATCAATTTCATGAGCAAACTGGACTGAATGAACAATTGGTGCCCTCCTCTCCCTCTTCACTTTATGGCTAGGGTACATGCCATCTGTGTGATGGCATGTGTATTTGACCTGCCAATCACAGGCCAATGTGTGATGCCACTGCTAGGCAGCATGCAGCAAATGTGTTCATCTTCCATCTTGGTGTCATCAATGTGTGCCATCTGCCTACCCTTCACATGCAGTGACGGTGCATGCATGGGAGGGTTTTAGTCATGTGGGACATGTGTCAATCAAGTACTGTTTCTGTAGCTTCTCAGCCCTAATTGTGTGCCATAGTGCTAATGCCTGTTTCCATTTGTTTTCTTTTATGTCTTTGCAGGGGATGACACACTTGATACTGCTGGGGTTGTGGAGATGGTGCAGACCCAGGAGGGGTCTCAGGCCCGACCGACCACCAGTGAGGGACGTGGTGTGGTGGTGGGTGAGAACCCACAACTGCTGCAGGTTGTGCTCTCAAGGGGTGTCTCTGGCTGCACCTCCCCCGAGCTGTATTCAGGTGTCGATTCGGATGATGAGACCTATGTGCCGTCACAGGTGAGTGTTCCTGGGAGGGATTCTGTTCTGTCCGACCCACCTGCACCATGGTTAGAACCCTCAATGGGGATGTCAGTGTTGGCAGGTACGCCTTTGGTGGTTACGGATGCAGGGTCACACTCCGCAACATCTGATCCTGTTCCTGGGCCAGCAGATCAGAGGGGGAATGCAGTCCTGCAGCCTCAGGCAGTGCCGGCACAGCAAGGCGCAGTTCGCCTTGTCCCAGACAGGTGTGGAGCCCGCCAACGTGGTGGCCGTCAGCCACCTGGCAATACCGCATGGGAGCAATCCATATACGGTATGGCAACCCAACAGGCAGCATCATCAGAGATGATGGCTCAGGCCATGGATAGGGTGGCCACTTCCATTGTACCCCCCGAAAGGCTGATGGAGCGACTACAGCAGGCAACAGACTCCATCTGCCAGTCACACAGGGAGGACATGTTGGCGTCCGACAGGGACAGGCGGGCGGCACTGGCGACTCTGCGGGAAGCCATTTCCATAGAGTCCCAGGGCCACAGGGAAGCCCTGAGGGTGGAACTCCTTCACCTCAGGACGACTCTTGTTGAGCTTGAGGCTTCAACAAACAGAAGGACAGAACAGCAGCTGGAGCGTCTCACACGTACGCTCTCAGCTGAGATGCAGGCAACTAGAGCGGAGGTCTGGGCATCCCGTGAGTTGTTGCATGGGGACCTACGGACAATTATCCTCCAGAACGAGACCTACCACACCCGCATGCTTGCTGCCATGAAGGAACAGACTAGGGCTGTGCGTGGGGTACCTCCCATAGTGCCACCACCTCCTGATGCAGCTGCAGAGGGTGAGGAGAGCAACAGCAGTGATTCTCTCACAATAGGGTAGCCGTGTAGGCCATGAGCCCATGGAGGTGTTTTTTTTTTCCGCAAGATCCACAAAGGTGGGTTTTGGTGTGCACCCTGTCCTCAGACCTCCTGGGTGGCCTCTCCCACCCCCCGGCCCATTAATTGCCATTTTTGATTTTTGTTTTTTTTTTTTTTTTTGGACAGTGTGTTGCCTTGTGTGGCTCCAGTGGGCATACGCTGTATTGTGGCTGGGCACATGCAGGCTTGTCATGAATTCAGTTTAGATGCTTGGGTTTGTGTGACACACACCCCTCCTGCTTCCCGTTTCCATGGGCTTGCAAAGGGTGTGCCCAAGTGACATTGACGTACATGGTGACGTTGGACTCCCATTCGACGTGTGGGCAGTCTGTAGTCAATACTGTGTATACATTCATAGTGCATATTGTTGTTGTATTATACACTGCATGGTGTATTGATATGTGTCTCTGCATCCATCTCATCCTCCTAATTTGCAGGTCCATTTCTCATGTCTTCACAAGGCGGTCCACCTTGGAATTGGAGTCCATGTTGTAAGCAGTGCACCTACACTCTTGCGTGGCGCTAACACTGTATACTTGGAAGTGTTCAAAGTGCTGGCATCATCATGTAGTGAGGCTACCAATTTTTTAAGTCTGTAATATCATGTTTAAGGTAGGTTGGAGGTTGTGTAGGTGATTGGTATTCTTGGCCAAACCTCCCGGTAAATAACAGTAGGGAATGAGTTTCCATACGAAGTTAAGTGAAAACTTAAAGGTGATTGTGACCCATGAAATTTATAATAATGAAATGCAAGTGAATATTTTAAATATGTTAAATATTTTTAAATACACTTCTTTTGCCTTTTTTTTTTTTTTTTTGGTTGTTCTATTCTAAGGCGATGTTTTACATTATTGTATTAAGAATTTAGTTTTCGTGTAAATTTGTGTATGTGTAAAGTTTTTGTTCAAAAATCTGTATCACATTAAATAAAATAAAAATTTGGTAATGTGTGTTGTAGGTCCTGCATTACTGTGAGCATTTCATGTGTGGCCATGTTTCCATTAGGGACACTGTAATTGGTGACACTTTGGGCATGTTGGGGGTATTAATTTGTTTGCTCTCACATTGCATGACATGCCATGGTGTGTTGTGTGGCCGTGCCGGGGAGGTGTTGGGTGACATGGCACTGTTCTCATGTAGTATTTTGCAAGTGGGTATTCATTTCTGCAGCATGGAAGTGTGTCTTTTGATGACACTGCATTGGTGGTGTTTGTGTAGGTAGGGATGCACACATTGTGACACTTCCACATGAACAATCTCAGGCTGCTATGGTTCTGACAGTTGACTGTCCCTTTGTTCGTCATAATTGTCAGGTTGAGTCATCATTGCTTATCAGATAGTATGTGCCAGGGCTGTGTGCACTCCACAGGGGTGTGATTTCTATGTGAAGTAATTAGCCACCAGCTGCGTACGGGCTGCCTCACCCCGTGCCCTTTCCCCTCCCATGCGCAGCGGGCGTGCATGTGGTTGGGGATGTGGGGGCACCACCATGTCCACAGCCAGGCCCCGGCATGTTGCAACATTGTGCAGGACACATGCTGCCACTATGATCCTGCGCACTACTAGGGGCGCATATAACAGCTGCCCGCCAGAACGGTCAAGGGAGCGAAAGCGTGACTTGAGCACTCCGAATGTGCGCTCCACTATGCCCCGGGTTGCAATATGGGCTGTGTTGTATCTTACCTCGGGAGGCGTGATGGGTTCTGAATTGGCGTCATCATGTGGGTGCTCAGAGGGTAGGCACTGTCCCCTGGTGAGGAGGTGATGTGTATCATTAGTGGGGTAGTAACATAACTCTGCATCTGGCATGCATGCATGTGCAGTGGCATTCATACTCACCAAGCAGCCATGTATCGCCATGCCGCCCAGCTTCTAGGTCCCGGCTTAGGGTAGACATTCGGTAAATGAAGCTGTCGTGGGTGGACCCTGGATAGTTGGCATGTACTGAGGTGATGATTCCCTTGGCATTACATACTACCTGCACTCCTGGGGGGTGAGGGTGGTGGGAGACATGAGTGGGGGCTGCCCTGCACTGCTTGGGGTTGGGGGTGCAGGGAGACATGAGTGGGGGCCTGGTGGAGGCTGCCCCTGCACTGCTGGGGGGTGGGGGAGGTGGGAGACATGGGTGGGGGCCTGGTGGAGGGTGCCCCGGGATGCTGGGGGGTGGGGGTGCAAGGAGACATGAGTTGGACATGAGTGGGGGCCTGGTGGAGGGTGCCCTGCACTGCTGGGGGTTGGGGGTGGTGGGAGACATGGGTGGGGGCCTGGTGGAGGCTGCCCCTGGATGCTGGGGGGTGGGGGTGCAGGGAGACATGAGTTGGACATGAGTGGGGGCCTGGTGGAAGGTGCCCTGCACTGCTGGGGGGTTGGGGGTGATGGGAGACATGAGTGGGGTCCTGGTGGAGTCTGCCCCTGGATGCTGGGGGGTGGGGGTGATGGGAGTCATGAGTGGGGGCCTGGTGGAGGCTGCCCCTGGATGCGGGGGGGTGGGGGTGGTGGGAGACATGAGTGGGGGCCTGGTGGAGGCTGCCTGTTAGGCGGAAACCTGTGCAGTTCCCTCTGGGACCACTGCAAAAGATTTAGGACTACAGGTGTTTGGCAGTAAACCCACTTGGTAGCAGTCTGTACCACACAGATTCACTTGGTAGCTGTGGCTGAGCAGTCAGACTTCCCTCAAGAAGAGTTAGGCAGTATGTGGAGTATACACAAAAGGGCAATCTACACAGTAGAACAAGCAAACACAGAACAAGGCTTCGGTGTAAAGATATATAGTTATTTATTTATAAGAACACATCTATAGAAAACACTCTGGCACTAATACGGTAAACGATTTCAATCACAATTACTATACGAAGAAAATTTCAATCCCCCTAACAAT
Organism: Ambystoma mexicanum; assembly: GCF_040938575.1. Classification (NCBI taxonomy): domain Eukaryota; kingdom Metazoa; phylum Chordata; class Amphibia; order Caudata; family Ambystomatidae; genus Ambystoma; species Ambystoma mexicanum. The sequence continues at coordinate 241,309,350 of NC_090927.1, forward strand.
AGTTCGACAAGTCTAGGTTCAACGGCATCACTTATTTGCAGACAGAGGTGTATTCTTTAACCTAGATGGCACTCTAGTATTCGTTAGGACGGGACAGAAAAGGCGGGTTAAGAAATCAACTCGATACCAATATTTTTAAGAACAAATGCAAGGCAAGAAGACAGGAACCACTGTATATTCCAGAGTTCAGAGGCCAGGCCCACTCGGAGAGAGGCAAGGCAATGTGTCCCAAAAAGTGTCTCAGTGGAAATGCGCTTCGAGTCTTTATCGTAAATTGTTATGGAAAGATTGGACCAGTTCAGAACAACACGTTAAAGAAAGCTTGGAGGCGACCCAATGGAAAGGTGAGGATTAAGACACCTCACTCTATCCGGCAGAAAGGGAAGCCAGGCGGACACGGTACGTTGTTTGTGGAGGGACAGCTCCGGCGGGGGCAGTTGTTCCTGATGGTGGATGCACGTCGGGTCTTTGCCAAGAGTAGAGATGTCCTCGTCGTCGAAGGAAAGTGACGTCCGGTGCACCACCAGGGAAGAGACCAGCCGCGGAGTGCTCCGTCACAAGGCAGCACCTTTTGGTCGCGGTACAGGGGTAGTGGCTATCCGGTTGCCGAGGTGCCCTGCACGGGCAATTCGACCACTGCGTCCTGGAGCGTAGAAAAAGCAAAGGGGACTGGTTGTTCCCACCAGTCAGGGGAAGAGACTCTCCGGCAGGGAGATCTCCTCTGTCGTCGGGAAGTGGTGAGTCGGTTCCGCAGGGCTCCACTGGAGGTGTCGTCGTTGCAGGTCGGCTCAGCTTTACCCTCGTCGGATTCTTAGGTCCTGTGGCGACTTCTGAAGATCCAGTCCCAAAAGCCCTGCTTTTATGCAGAAAACCCCCATTCATTCAGCCTAGCTGTCAATCAAAACACGCCAAGTGGTGAGCGGGGTGGCTCACCACTTGGGCCAATCACACTAGAGTGCGACCGGAGTTGGCAAGGCAACTCGGTCCAGGATGTCTAAACCCCCTCCCACACCCCTGTGGTAACCCAGACAGAATGGCACCACTTTGGAGGGTATCTGTACAGAAGCCCGCCAAAAGTGGAACAAAGGACTCAACCTTTGGTTTAGGAGTCACAGAGACGAACACAGACGCCATTTTAAAAACCAAGTTCTGGCAGAATGTACCATCCGATAGACTTATTTAAGATAAGTAAACCGGTGGTATGTTAGAGATTAACGAGGAAAAGTATCAATCTCCAACAATGGGAAGAATCCCATAGGGTTATATTTGGGGTCGAATATAACAAGTAGTTTCCATGCCACCAGCCAAAACTCGCCGAGGGGGGACGGGACAGTGCCCCCTCGAATAACAGACCCATGAGTAATCGAATTACCCCTACTAGTACGTCCACAATGGGATGGTTTGTACTAGTTCTGTTAGTAACTTTAGGTCTAGTAAAGCCAATGGTGACTTTACATGCCCGGGGAGACAGTAGTCAGTCCCCGGGTATGGAGTCTATGATGGAGGTTCGCTAGGACGCCCCAGTACTACGGCACGGAGGGTGCGTTGTAACACACATAGTAAAACATATGAGACCCTATGGAGTAAAAGACCCCATAGCCCATAGAACACATGGACATTCAAAGGAATTACACACATTCATGTCCAAGAGTGGGAGAAAAAGAGTCTCACTCTTGGCAGGATGGAAAAAAACAAACTCCAGAAATCCAGCAAAGCTGCTGGGGGACTCACTAGGTTAGAAAATTCAGCCTAAATAGAGAATTCTCCCTGACACTCGCCCCCCCCCCAGACTAAGGGACAGGAGGATTTAATCCACTCCTGGATGAATCTCATACCTCTAGTCGATGACATACATCCTAGAGAGACCATCAGCATTTTGGTGGTGACACCCTGACCTGTGCTCAATGGTGAAATCAAACCCTTGCAGGCAGATCGATCATCTCAATAGTTTCGGGTTTTCCCCTTTCATTTGCATTAACCATCTCAAGGGTTGGTGGTCAGTATGAATGACAAAAGTAGAACCATACAAGTACTGCCTAAACTTCTTCAGAGCCCACACAATAGCAAAGCATTCTCTTTCGATTGTTGCCCACCTTGTTTCAGGGTCCTTCAGCTTGCGGCTGATGAAGCAAACGGGGTGCTCCCTACCTTTCCCATCCAGTTGACTGAGTACGGCACCTATTCCTACATTTGATGCATCTGTCTACACAATGAAGTGTTGGCGGTAATCAGGAGCTCTGAGTACTGGGGCTTGGCAAAGAGCCTTTTTCAGGTTTTCAAAAGCCTGATTGCACTCCTCGTTCCATCTAACCTTTTTAGGAAATTTGGGTGAGGAGATGACATTCAGTGGAGAAGCTATGGTCCCATAGTTCTCGATGAAATTCCTGTAATAACCAGTGAGGCCTAGGAAGGCTCTCACTTGGGTTTGAGTAGTAGGTGCTGTCCAATTTTGCACAGCGTCAATCTTACTGAGCAAAGGCCTTATTTCTCCACCTCCTACCTCATGTCCAAGATAGACTACCTTACTCTGTCCAATTTGGCATTTACTCGCCTTTATGGTCAGATTGGCTCCTCCAAGAGCCTGCAAAACATCTCTCAGGTGGGTTACATGTTCTTCCCAGGAATTGCTGAACACTTCTATGTCATCCAAGTATGCCATGCAGAAGTCCTCCATCCCGTTCAGAACCTGATTTACCATCCGTTGAAACATAGCAGGTGCATTCTTCAATCCGAAAGGCATTACCTTAAACTGGTATAAGCCAACAGGGTATAAAATGCTGTTTTCTCCTTGGCATGGTCTGTCAGGGCTATTTGCCAATAGCCTGACGTCAAGTCAAATGTGCTGAGGAACTTGGCGGCGCCAAGTTTATCCACCAACTCATCTGTTCTTGGCAAAGGGTGGGCATCAGTCTTGGTGACTGCATTAAGAGCTCTATAATCCATGCAGAATCTAAGCTCTTTAGATCCGGCCTTTGGTACTAACACAACTGGGCTAGACCATGGACTAGTAGAGGGCTCTATTACCCCGAGATCAAGCATCTTGCTGACCTCACCTTTGATGTGGGTTCGTACGTTTTCTGACATTCGGTATCCTCTGCTTTTGACTGGCAGACAGTCACCAGTGAGTATGTGGTGCTGGCCCCAAGGGGTCAAGCCTGGTGAAAGCGAGAACAGAGAGGCAAACTGATTCAACATGGATTTGCACTCCTCTTGTTGCTCGGGTGTCAGATTGGAAGAGAGATTTACTCCTTCCATTTTTTCGTCCAAAGGTAAGCCTCTGACGAGATCCGGAAGAGCTTCACTCTCTTCTTCTTCCTCGGATGATGCTAGAAGCAACGCTCCTACATCAGGTCGGGAGACATACGCTTTGAGTCGGTTGGTGTGGAAGACGGTCGGAGCCTCCTTGGGATTGCCCAAGTCCACCAGATAGTTGACCTCTCCAAGTTTACCCACAACTCTGAAGGGTCCCATCCATTTGTCTTGCAAGGCCCTCTGCCTTGTTGGGATCATAACAAGAACGAGCTGGTCTTGAGCGAACTCAACCATGTTAGCCTTTTGATCGTGCCAGTGCTTGACCAATGCTTGTCCAGCTTTCAAGTTATCGCTTGCTTCTGTCATCATGTGCGACATTCTCCTCCGGAGACCTATCACGTAGTCAGTCACTCTGACTGGCTTGGGGGAAGGAGCACTCTCCAACCCCTCCTTAATCAGGGCCAATGGACCTCTGACGGGATGACCATAGAGAAGTTCGAAGGGAGAATAACCTACTCCCTCCTGAGGGACTTCTCTATAAGCAAAGAGAAGGCATGGCAGTAGAAGGTCCCACTTACGCTTAAGGGGTTCCTCTAAAGCACCTATCATGCTCTTCATGGTTCGGTTGAACTGTTCTACCAACCCATTGGTTTGTGGGTGGTAAGCTGTTGAGAACTTGTAAGTAACTTCACAGGTTTTCCACATGGCCTTCATGTAGTGGGACATAAAGTTTGACCCCCTGTCAGAGATTACTTCCTTAGGAAACCCGACCCTGGTATAAATACCAAGGAGGGCCTTAGCCACAGCCGGAGCTGTAACAGTCCTCATAGGAATTGCCTCAGGATACCTAGTAGCATGGTCTACTAAAACAAGTATAAATCTGTTGCCTGAGGAGGTTAGAGGATCAAGGGGACCAACAATGTCAATCCCTACTCTCTCAAACGGGACTCCCACAACTGGGAGAGGCACTAAAGGTGCCACATTCTTGGAGCCAACCTTACCAGAGGTCTGGCAGGTGTGGCAGCTCCTGCAGTGTTTTTCTACTTTGCCCCCCATCTTTGGCCAATAGAAGTAGAGAGATAGCCTTTCCTTAGTCTTCTTGAAACTCAAGTGACCAGCCAAAGGAATCTCGTGAGCTAACTGCAAGAACTGTGGTCTGTTCTCTTGGGGTACTACAAGCCGCTTGTAGTCTCCAGGTGCAGACTTGGTCGGTTCACTGTAGAAGAGGCCATCTTCCCAGTGCAACCTGTATTTCCCAGGCTCTTGCCCTTCAGCCTGAGCTTCAGCCTGGTGGCGAAGACCTTCCAGAGTTGGACATTCTCTCTATCCCTTACTGAAGTCTGCCCTGCTGGGTCCACCTTCTGCCAGTAAAGACTGCAGCTCAGGATGGTCAACAGGATCCAGGTCTCCAATGAGTTCCTGGCCTTCCATTAGCTCTTCGTCAGAGTCTAATTCTACCACACAGGGTTGTACCTCCCTCTCAGCCTCAGCTGGAGGTGGAGTTACGGGTGTATTTTTGGACAACCGCGGGGAATTCCTGGTTGACTGCATGGAAATGCTGGCTGATGGTTTTGGGGTAGAAGTCTTAGGTTCCCCTTTTGCTCCTGGTTTCTTCGAGACAGTGGCCGACAATTCCAGTGGAGCAGGAGTGATTTCTTTCTTCATCATCTCCTGGAGAGTACCGCGCATGGTCCTCTCTCTTGCAGGTCTGGTTAGCTCCTGTAACCGTTTACTAGGAGGTCTGGGAGTATGCGATACAACTCCGAGAGTTTTCAAATCGTTACCCAACAGTACGCGTCCTGGTACCTCACTCTGTATGCTGACAGGTATCTTCACAGTCATGTCGTTACACTGGATGAGAACTGGTAATTGGGGAAGCATCTGCACAGGCCCTCCAGCTAACTTGGTGAGGCGTTTGGGTGCCTTAGCAACATCCCCAGCCTGAAAAAACGATTTATCCACCACAGTTATGCTGGCCCCAGTGTCCCTAATGGCAGGAGTCTCCTGACCATTCACCTGGACACTGTCCTTATAATACTCTTTAGTATTATCGGGGATATAATTATAGACCTCTAAATTCTGTTGTTCCCACAACCCCAGAGATACTAAAGAAACGCTGGCTGAGACTCCAATGGGTTCGTCAGCTAGCAGTAGAAAGTTTCCACTTGCCATTTGGACTTCCTCCTCTGTAGCG